>NC_136742.1:30707255-30814755 GCF_936440315.1 Barbus barbus
CAGCTCGGAACCGTAGACAGGTGAAGCGCTCCCGGTCAGTGTTCAGCGCCGGTGATGTCACAGCTGCACGGACATCGGTGCCGTTTTCCCCGGTGTTTACTACATCTACATGCGAGTGTCATGCGATCTGGCGTGTGTAGCGCGTGAGGTTCGCTCTCCGCCGCTTCGGTGCAGACTCACGTCATCCCGGTTAGTAACGCTGGAGGGTTTCCACGCGCTCTGGATGTTTCCGTTCATCCGTGTGCTGCTGCTGCCGACACCAGGCTGTCCTACACACTACAGACAGGTGAGTGTGTGCGTTCACTTCTGTACTGTGGTAATACCATGCTACTGTCATATATAGGCTACCATGGTACTGAATGATCATTGGAGTAGTAAGGAATACCATGATATTACACTCGTACCAAATGTCTAAAACCATATTATTAATACCATATTAGTGTCCAAAATATTAACAATGAGTGACTAACACATAGACAAGACAGTACTTAAAGAATACCATGGTGTATGCATTTTCATATGGTACTAAATTAGCTGCATATATGCACATACAAGCATTTCAAAAAATACCATGGTGAATTGACATGTACCATATTATTTAGAGTATTTACTCCAAGCTACTTCAAAAATTGAAATACTTAATTGAAATAAAACTGAAATAACTCAAATTATGAAACTTAAAACTAAACTAAAAAGAAATTAACGCTAAATAGAATATATTCTTTAAAAGCACAACAAAATTGATCAAACTTACATTTAAATCAAACCAAAAATATAAAAATCTATTGTATTTAGCTTTGTGTTTTTATTTCAGTTTTAGTTAGTAGTTTTAGTTTCTGAAGTTTAAGTTTTTCATCTAATATTTTGATTTATTTCAGCTTTATTTCAATTAAAAAATGTTTTAGTTTCAGTTAAAATAACAGCCCTGCTGGAGAGTCAGTGTATTTTGCTGTGTCTTCTTGTGGTTGAATGAGCTGATAGATCAATATGCTGTGAGAGTATTTCACTGAGACCAGACACAACACACACACACACACACACACACACACACGCACACACACACACACACACACACACACACACACACACATCGCCTGCAGCCTCGTTCCCACAGCCATGTGTGTGTATCTGCCCAGAATGAGCCAATCACTGAACCATGTGTTAGAATGTCAGATGTATTACTGCTGTATATATGTGTGTGTGTGTGTGTGTGTGTGTGTGTGTGTGTTACAGGGATACAGTTGCATATCATCATGGATTAAACTGTTTGTCTATGCATCAAGCTGACTTGTGTAGCAGAAGGATGCGTTACAAAACACTGGTTGTGCTGCACGGCTCTTCACATCATCATGATCATCGTTCGCTTTGTGCTTTAAATAATGCCATTTACTGAAATTAGCATTCTTTTGTAGTCGTTTAGTAAATTAAGCTTATTGAAGTTTTTCCAGAGACAAATATTAGGTAATTGGGTAAATATGTATCCAGGTCACATTTAAAGTCGTCGTCGTCGTCGTCGTGACGTATTGTCAAGTATGGTGACCCATACTCGAAATTGGTGCTCTGCGTTTAACCCATCCAAGTGCACACACACAGCAGTGAGTAGTGAACAAATGCACACACACACACACACACTCCACACCGTGAACACACACCCGGAGCAGTGGGCAGCCATGCTGCGGCGCCCGGGGAGCAGTTGGGGGTTCGGTGCCTTGCTCAAGGGCACCTCAGTCGTGGTATTGAGGGTGGAGAGAGCGCTGGACATTCACTCCCCCCACCTACAATCCCTGCCGGCCGGGGACTCGAACCCGCAACCTTTCGATTACGAGTCCGACTCTCTAACCATTAGGCCACGACTTCCCCATTTGAACCCAAAAACAGGTAATATATGATTTTGCATAAAGGAAATTAAGTCTATTTTTTGCATATCCCCACCAGATTTGTCCAGATGTTTTGCTATTTTTTTTATTCTTATTTGTGATTCTCTAATTCAATAGTTTTATTTTACATCTCTTTTTATTTATTTACATCACATACGTTATTTTACATCTCTCTCTCTCTTTCTCTTGCTTACATTTATTATTTTTATTTGTTTGTTTTAGTTACATTGCATAAAGATCATTTTAGGTTCATCATTGCTTTTTCATATATTTTCCCAAACAACATTTGACAAAATATAAATTGAGGATAAATATATAAATAAAATAATATAAGAAAAAATAAAATAAGAAAATAGGCACAATAAAGGTCACATTTCACCCCCCCCCCCCCCCCCCCACCCAAAAAAAAAAAATATATATATATATATAGACTTAATTTTAATATAGTAATTAAGGAAGGAGAGAGAAGATCAGGTGTATTAATATCCTTAATCTGTTTTGACTAACATTAAATATTTTTTTTTTATTTTTTTTATGGCAGTAATGAGAATTTGAGTGTGAAGTTAGTGAATGCAAATGTAAAATATCCTAATGGTCCTAAAATAGCTTAATTTTGTTAATTTGACATGTTTTTTTTTTATTTTGGGGTTGCATGTGACCTGATTTTGTGAGATTCACCTGGTTCACACACACATAGCCAATTAAATGCATGCAACTTTAGTTTATGCACACAGTGAAAACACAGATGTGAGAGAAAGACACACACACACACACACACACACACATATGATTAAAGTCACACATGCCACAATCAGTCATGTGGGGGTTCATTTTCTCACAAACACACACAGAATTAGCGCCAGAGATTGCCATCTGCTGGAGATTTTAGGATAGAAAGCATGAGAAAGAATATTCATTCCAGCACAGGAGTCATGGTTCAGTTTATCCTGGATAATATTTCATCTGCACGTGTTCCTCATGTTCTGGGGCCAGTTTAGTGAAGCAACCGCAAAATCAGCAGATCTTAAACAGAGACAGATTGTGATGCTGTGTGTGTAACCTAATATTTCTCTTTATTAGCAGTTTATAAGACATTCTGCTCATTGTATATATATATATATGGCACATGGCAATGGTACTTGATTTAACTATATATATATATATATATATATATAATTTATTTTTTATTTTTTTCCTGGACAAAATAAATTTTAAAGAAATGCTAAATATATGTTATTAACAGTGAAGCTGAATGAAATACATTTATGAAATTGGAAATCTATTTAGTTTCAACTTTCATATAGAAAAATTCACAATCAATTTCAGGGGCAAGAAAACTAGATTTTGGTTGAATAACATTTAATTTTTTTACATATTGTATATTTTAATATATATATAAATATTTAGAACATTGTGAAGTAAGATTTTTATTCAAATATGTTATGTTCACATATTATAGACAAAAAGCAGTTTTTCCTCTAATCTGATGTGTAAATGTATTTTCTTGAATTGAAACATACATGTTTTAATGCATTTAAAAATATTTTTATTTTTACAATATATTTCAAAAAAATGAAAAGAAAAATGTGTAACATATGTAAGCAAATACATTTTTGCCCTTTTATAAATATACAGTATATTCTGAAAAACATTTAAAAATATATATTTTTGAAACTATATATGCATTTTTATTTGCCCTACGTAGGCTACAATAGGCCTACTATATTGTTACTATTGGTACATTTTAAAGGTCAGAATCTGTGGCGACTAAACAGTTAAATAATTAGTCAAGATAACATAACCTATTTATTAAATATCTACACGCTAATTATAGTAAGATATATACGGATATTTGTTAAATCTACATCATTTTCTATGCCCTACAGATAATAAAGCAGCATTTCTCACTAGGTTTGGTCACAGCCGGTGTTTTGGGAAAATGGTTAGCGTTATTATATTTATTTTAGTCCAGGTTTCTGTAACGGCATCCGGCATTCTGTTCTCGGTGCATCCGGTCTGGATCTGGACCGTGTGGCCAGCGAAAATAATACTCACGCTGCTTGATAACCAAAGATGTGTTTTAGAAACGAACTTATGTAAATAAATATTGTTAAAAACAAAAATACAGTAAAATAGAGCCTTAGAACGTCACATAGAACGTTGTGTTCTATGTGTCATTAATATTTATGAGCGTAGACTTCAGCGCCTTCCAATCAAGTGGGCCGGGTCAAGTCGCGTCATTAATATTTATGAGCCAAGCCTTCAACATTGTAGCTCACTTAACAACAGCTTCCAATCGGATGGGCCTGAGGGACGAACGTCACGTTGGAGGTCATTAATATTCACAAGACAAGCTCTCACAGTAGTAGGATCGGAGAACTCGCTCCCGTTACCGGTCGATTCCGGTCCGCGTATTTTTACGTGGACTTCACGGCATTGCGTCACGTTGATGAATTTGAAGAGATGCTACCGAGAGGCGCATCCGTCCGCTTATAATAAACAAATCTGCGCCAGTCGCTTGAATTTGCGCGAACGTTGCAAAGGAGTTAACGGTAACGGGGGGTTTAAAGAGGCTATATATTAAAGAAATCACGGAAGTGGATCACATCAGCGCGCGCGCGCGCGTGTGTGTGTATATATGTATATATATATATATATGTCACGGAGTGACTAGAGGCAGGCGGAACCTTTGTGCGGGAAGATGTTTCCCTGCCGGAACTGTACCGGTGTAACACCTGGCCGGTTCCGGTTGTCCCGTGAGTTGTGAGTAAACGGGTGATTAGATGAGGAAATGAGTGTCAGGTGTGTGATGAGAGGGTGGCGATCGGCGATTGAGACACGTAATTGAGATGTGGATTATAAAAAGGCATGGTGGTGGGTAAGCAGGGGATAAGAGGAGGAAACCAGTGCGAGTGAGAGATCGCGAGGAGAGGAAGTGGGGCAGGGACGGCTCTTTGCAGGCTGTTGATCAGAGGAAACATTGATGCTGAAAAGGAGGACTTTGGAGACTGAAGGACGGATGTACACATGTTATCTTTTGGAACGAGCTAAGTACCATCCTACCCGTTTATATTGCTTTATAAAGCTTTGTGTTTCTCCATGGATGTGATGGTCAGATGATTGCTGGCCAGTAACTAAGTTTTCTGATGTGCTAATTTCTCCAAGCCAGTGTGCTTGTGGTCGTCCATCTCTCTCTCCCGCTGTCTTACTGCCTGCCGTTTTCCATCTTTTGTCATCTTGGGTCGACCAAATGTATTGAAGACGAGGGTTTGGAAACTAAACATCATGTTGATTTGATTCTTCCCAAGCGAATACTGTTGGCTGTTATCCATCCTCTCGATTGTCCCTGGGTTACAGCGCTATTGAAGACTGAGGCGTTTGGTCGGAGCTACGAGCAGAGGCCCTAGTTTACTGTGAGTGTGTGGATTGCAGTGTGTGTTGGACAATTACACGTGTGAAGTCTTCGAGTGCTTTATTTAATACACGAGTGTGGGGAGTAAAGTCTGCCTTTGTTCGTGCCTTTGACCTGTTGGATCGCCTCACTCGAGGGGCGTTGGGTCTCGCTAACCAGTGCTTGTGGAGTGTATTATACAGAGCTGTGAGTTATCTGCACCTTCTATCCTCTGTTTGAGTCCAGTGAAGAGCCTGCTGAAGCTGTGAGTTATACGTACCCTCCACCCTCTGTCTGAGTCCAATGAAGGGCCTGCTAAAGCTGTGAGTTATACGTACCCTCCATCCTCTGCCTGAGTCCATTGAAGAGCATGCTAAAGCCGTGAGTTATACGTGCCCTCTATCCTCTGTCTGAGTCCAGTGAAGAGCCTGCTCAAGCTGTGAGTTATACGTGCCTTCTATCCTCTGTCTGAGTCCAGTGAAGAGCCTGCTCAAGCTGTGAGTTATACGTGCCTTCTATCCTCTGTCTGAGTTCATTGTAGAGCCTGCTCCAGCTGTGAGTTATACATACCCTCCATCCTCTGCCTGAGTCCAATGAAGAGCCTGCTCAAGCTGTGAGTTATACGTGCCTTCTATCCTCTGTCTGAGTTCATTGTAGAGCCTGCTCAAGCGGTGAGTTATCTGCACCTTCTATCCTCTGTCTGAGTCCAGTGAAGAGCCTGCTGAAGCTGTGAGTTATATGTACCCTCCATCCTCTGCCTGAGTCCATTGAAGAGCATGCTAAAGCTGTGAGTTATACATACCCTCTATTCTCTGTCTGAGTCCAGCAAAGAACTTGCTAAAGCTGAGAGTTACACGTACCTTCTATCCTCTGTCTGAGTCCAACCAAGAGCCTGCTAAAGCTCGAAGAACCTGCTAAAGCTGAGAGTTACACGTACCTTCTATTCTCTGTCTGAGCCCAGCAAAGAGCCTGTAAAAGCTGTGTTATACTAACCCTCCATACTTTGTCTGAGTCCAGCAAAGAACTTGCTAAAGCTGAGAGTTACATGTACCTTCTATCCTCTGTCTGAGTCCAGCAAAGAGCCTGCTAAAGCTGTGAGTTATACGAACCCCCCATTCTCTGTCTGAGTCCCACCAAGAGCCTGCTAAAGCTCAAAGAACCTGCTAAAGCGGAGAGTTACACGTACCTTTTATCCTCTGCCTGAGTCCAGCGACGAGCCTGTGAAGTTGAGTTATACGAATCCTCATCCTTTGTCTGAGTCCAGCAAAGAACCTGCTAAAACTGTGAGTTAAATGAACCCTCCATCCTCTGTTTGATTCCAGCGAAGAGCTTGGTAAAGCTGTGAGTTATACTAACCCTCTATCCTTTGTCTGAGTCCAGCGAAGAGTCTGCTAAGGCTTGGAGAACCTGATAAAGCTGTGAGTTCTACGTACTTCCCATTCTCTGGCTGAGTTATTCCTCTCTCGCTGTCTTGGCCTGCTTCGAAGAGGATTCTAGGAAGACGGAGTGGATCGAGTGCCATTTTATCTTAAAAATACTTTTAATTCAATAAAGACGAACTTTGTATCTTTTATCTGATTGTCTGGTCTGGTGGTGTTCTCTGCTAGCTCCTTGAGGTGGTACGGTTCAGAGGGGCGGTGTAGAAAGGTCCGGTCGCCTGCCCCGGCCTGTGACAGATTTGGCGCAGTCGGCAGGGTTCCACCTTGAGTTGAGCGACCAGAGACCCCCCGATGGCAGACGAAGATTTGCCGGCGGGCCGGCCTCAAGTTACGCCTATTTTTATGGGGGCTCCCTGGGCCCAGAGGTATGGGGGACCAGGTTCGGAATTGAGCTTATCAGAATGGAAGGCCCAGGTCGAGTACCTGGCGGGACTTCAGGGGCTAAGTGCCCCACAGAAGTTACAGTTCGTTCTGAATTCACTTGAAGGCGAGGCCAAGAGAGAGGTGCAGGCTGCACCTGAAGAGATTCGAGCTACGGCCCAAGCCATTTTTGATTTCTTGGCCGGGCAGTATGGCGATGCCACTCCAGTAGCTGTCCTCCGGACTCAGTTTTTTAATTGTAAACAGGGACCCCGGCAACCTCTACGGGCCTTCGCTCTACGATTGCGGGAGCAGTTTACTAGGCTGAAGGGGAGGCGTGATCATGGTCTGGGAGGAGAGGAGACTCTGTTGCGGGACCAATTTCTCCTGGGGCTCCGGGAAGGCCCTGTTCGTCAGAGCTTGCGGGTGCAGCTCCGCCGGGACCCCGGGCTGACGTTTGAGGATTTGCGGAGAGAAGCCTTGGCTCTGGAGTTGGACCATGCGGAGACTGCGGATTCCTCCGTTTGCATGGCCGCCAGTGGAACAAGTGACCCTTCCCCTTTGGGGCTGTCCGATTGGAGGCACACCTTACGTGCTGACCTTATGAAGGATGTCCGTGAACAAATGACCGAGTTGTCCAAGACCCTTCTGGAGGAGTTCCGCCGGGAACGGCCTCCTCTGACTTTACCCCGGGAACGTTCTTACTCGGATGGGAGTCGAGACCCAGGAAGAAGCCCATTCCAGCCTGCCGGCCCTAGATTCCAGTGGGACGAACAGGGTCGCCCGATTTGTAATGGTTGTGGAGAATCTGGACATTATCGTCGCCAGTGCGGCTCTCGCCGCAGTTCACAGGGGGGTTTTTAGAGTTGCCGGCTACTGTGGGTCAAGTGGCCGGGACCCCCTTGATGGACCCTTCATCTCCTGGCTTCAGAGATAGTTTAGTCGGGCATTGCCCCCTTGTGGAGATTCAGGTGAACGGCGTTAAAGTCCGGTGTCTAGTGGACACCGGGTCCCAAGTTACTCTATTCTCCGAAAGCCTGTCTAAAGAACTGTTCAGTGCCCAATGGTTACAGGGGGCAGAGGCTCCTTGGCTTACCCTGCGAGGGGCAAATGGTTTGGACATCCCCTACATTGGATACCTGGTCACAGACTTTGAGATCCATGGGGTCACCGTGCCGCAGAAGGGGGTTGTGGTGGTTCGAGACCCTTGCTTGGGGGCGCATCGAGCCCTCTTGGGCATGAATGTCATAATGGATTGTTGGGAGGAATTGTTTCAAGCTAGGCCCACTCGAGCCGCTCCGCCAGCCGAGAAATGGGAATGGAAACGTATTGTTGCTGATTGTCGCCGGATCCACACGGCCAGTTCCCAAAGAGACCGTGAGGATACCGGCCGGGTGGCTTGTCGATATACCCTGTCTATCCCGGCTCGGAGTGAGGCTGTTATTTGGGCCCGGTTGCCTGCTCGGGCCTATGGACCGGAGGATTGGGTCCTTGTCGAGCCCCATTGGGATTGTCAGAGCGTGGAGGTGGCTCGAGGACTGGCCGTGGTCCATCGGGGCCGAGTGTCTGTGAGAGTACGGAACGTGAATCCTTATCCCGTTAACCTGTACCGCCATCAACGACTGGCCCGAGTTACTTCAGTGAGCCCCCAACAAGTGAGAGAAGGTGGGGAGGTTAGCTTCTGTCAAGTGAGCTCTACGGTGGTCGAAGTGGCCCTGAGGCGAGTGGACCAGCCTACGAGTCTTTCTGGAGAGGGGATGCCGGCTCATCTTCAGGGAGAATCCCTGCGAGGAGAGGGGCTGGAAGAGAGTCATACTCAACAGCTCCAGGATTTTCTGGCGAAATGGCAGCACGTATTTTCTACACACGATGAGGATTATGGCCGTACTGATGTTGTAAAACATCAGATTCCTACCGGTGATGCCGCACCAAGTCGGGAGCGGTATCGTCCGGTGCCGCCAACTCTCTACTCTGAGGTTCGTACCCTGTTGCGGGGGATGTTGGAGAAGGGGATTATTCGGGAGAGTAGTAGCCCTTGGGCAGCTCCTATCGTCTTGGTACGAAAGAAGACTGGAGCCTGGAGGTTCTGTGTGGACTATCGTAAATTGAACCAAGTAACTAAGAAGGACGCCTTCCCGCTACCGCGGATTGAGGACTCTCTTACCAGCCTGACTCGAGCCGCCTGGTATTCTACATTAGATCTTGCCAGCGGGTACTGGCAGGTGCAGGTGGAGGAGGGGGATCGGGAAAAGACCGCATTTACTACCCCCTTCGGGCTCTTTGAATGGGACCGGATGCCGTTCGGCCTTTGCAATGCTCCAGCCACATTCCAGCGGCTGATGCAGCGGTGTCTGGGCGGCCAGTTGGTGGACACCACGTTAGTATATCTAGATGATGTCATAGTTTATTCCCCAGACTTTGGATCCCACCTCCAGCATCTGGAACAGGTGTTTCGGGCAATGGAAAAGTACGGGCTTAAGTTACAACCAGAGAAATGTCAACTGTTCCGAAAAGAAGTGAAATTTCTGGGCCACTGTGTAGGTGCCTCTGGAGTGTCTGTGGATCCTGAAAAGGTGTCGGTCGTTCAAGGATGGGACCCACCCAAAACAGTGCGACAAGTGAGATCTTTCTTGGGCTTCGTGGGGTATTATCGGCGGTTTATTAAAAATTTTTCGAAGATCGCTAAGCCGTTAAATCAGCTCCTCGCGGGCTCAGGTCGTCCCCGTGGCCGGGGGTCTCCTCTTGTCGCTTGGGACTCCGCTTGCGATGCCGCCTTTCAGAGGCTCAAGCAAGAGCTGTTACAGGCTCCCATCCTGGCATATGCGGATTTCACCCAGCCCTTCGTCCTGTATACTGATGCCAGTAACATTGGCCTGGGAGCCGTGTTGGCCCAGCGGCAGCAGGGAATGGAGCGAGTTATAGCTTACGCAAGCCGAAGTCTTCACCCCGCCGAACGAAACGATTCTAACTACAGCTCCTTTAAAATCGAACTGCTGGCCATGAAGTGGGCCATGTGTGAAAAGTTTAAGGATTACCTGTGGGGAGCCAAGGTGTTCGTAGTAACTGATAACAATCCCCTGGTTCACTTGCGGACAGCCAAGTTGGGGGCAGTCGAACAACGGTGGGTAGCGCAACTGGCCAATTATGACTATCAACTTCAGTATCGACCGGGCCGGGAACACACTAATGCCGATGTGCTGTCCAGACTCCCGGAGGTCGAGGCCCGTGGTCCTCCGTTGGTGCCTTCTATTGGACACCAGGGGGAGCTCATGGTAGGAGCTGTGGAAGCACCTGGTTCCCATTTAGAGGAAGCCCCCGCTAGTTGGGGCTGGGATCCGCAGCGATGGAAGGAACGGCAGGAAGAGGATGTTGGTCTAGGGGCGATACGGTCCTGGTTGGTACAGGGGTTATGGCCTGAGGTGGCAGAAAGACGGGCCCAGACATGGGTAGTGAGAAAACTCCTCGGGCAGTGGGAGAGGCTCTGTCTGAGAGATGGGGTGGTTTGTCGGTCCATCCAAGACCCAGTGACGCATGACGCTGTGTGTCAGGTGGTGGTACCCGAGGGTCAGATCCAGGCCTTGTTACAAGCTTACCACACCCAGTTGGGACATCAAGGGCAGGAGAGGACGGTGTCCCTGCTGCGGAGGTATTTCTACTGGCCAGGGATGGAGACGTCCGTGAAGTCGTTCATTCGGAAATGTCAGCGTTGCACGCTCTTTAAAGCTAGACAGGAGGTGCGAGCTCCACTGGTCCCCATGCGGCCCAAGGCCCCTTTGCACATTGTGGCTATGGACTTTTTGACGTTGGGTCGACCGACGGATCGCTTCCAGAATATCCTGGTGGTAACTGACCTGTTCACGAAATATGCTTGGGCCATTCCGACTCTGGACCAGACAGCTATTACGACTGCAAACGCTCTGTGGAGAACGGTGTTCCAACCGTTTGGGTGCCCAGAGACCCTGCATTCAGATCAAGGGCCAAATTTTGAATCCAAGGTTGTCCAGGAATTGTGTCGACTTTATGGGTGTAGGAAGACTCACACCACGCCATACCATCCTCAGGGTAACGGGGGGTGTGAGCGGTTTAACCAGACCTTGCTGGGCTTACTGGGGACGCTGGACACGGACCATCAGAGTAACTGGGTTGAGAGTCTTCCCGCCCTGGTACAGGCCTACAACAATAGTGTACATAGCACCACCGGGTATGCTCCAACTTACCTGATGTTTGGGAGGCACGTGCGTCTACCCATGGATTTACTATTGGGAACGGCTGTGGCTGGAGAGACTGGGAGTCTGACTGATTGGGTAGGCAGACATCATCAACAACTCCACTCGGCGTATGAACAGGTCACTGACCGAATCAACGTAGCCGCTGCCAAAAACAAGCGGTTGTATGACCGGACGGCACGGGAGGCTCCGTTACTGCCCGGAGAGAGAGTTTTGGTACGGGACAATCGGCGCCAAGGGAAGGGTAAACTTAGTGACCGGTGGGAGGCCCTGCCTTATGTGGTGCAACGTCAACAACGCCCCGACCAGCCGGTTTACAGTATCCGCCCTGAGGGAACGTCGGGCCCAGAGCGGGTTTTACATCGGAACTTACTCCGCCCCTGTCCGAACTATCCGAGGCCTACAGTGGAGGTTCCAACAGTCCCTGTGGCCCCTAGGCCACCCTTAGTGGGGTGGGCAGTGGTTCCGAGGGGCCCGAACATCGAGCCAAGAGGGGTGGATCCCGCTTCACCACCGAGACGTTCCCAACGGGATAATAGGGGACAGCCCCCAGAGAGGTATGGGGATTGGGTGTCGGAACCCAGTTCTAGGGACTAGAACGGACTGGTGGGGGAGGATGTCACGGAGTGACTAGAGGCAGGCGGAACCTTTGTGCGGGAAGATGTTTCCCTGCCGGAACTGTACCGGTGTAACACCTGGCCGGTTCCGGTTGTCCCGTGAGTTGTGAGTAAACGGGTGATTAGATGAGGAAATGAGTGTCAGGTGTGTGATGAGAGGGTGGCGATCGGCGATTGAGACACGTAATTGAGATGTGGATTATAAAAAGGCATGGTGGTGGGTAAGCAGGGGATAAGAGGAGGAAACCAGTGCGAGTGAGAGATCGCGAGGAGAGGAAGTGGGGCAGGGACGGCTCTTTGCAGGCTGTTGATCAGAGGAAACATTGATGCTGAAAAGGAGGACTTTGGAGACTGAAGGACGGATGTACACATGTTATCTTTTGGAACGAGCTAAGTACCATCCTACCCGTTTATATTGCTTTATAAAGCTTTGTGTTTCTCCATGGATGTGATGGTCAGATGATTGCTGGCCAGTAACTAAGTTTTCTGATGTGCTAATTTCTCCAAGCCAGTGTGCTTGTGGTCGTCCATCTCTCTCTCCCGCTGTCTTACTGCCTGCCGTTTTCCATCTTTTGTCATCTTGGGTCGACCAAATGTATTGAAGACGAGGGTTTGGAAACTAAACATCATGTTGATTTGATTCTTCCCAAGCGAATACTGTTGGCTGTTATCCATCCTCTCGATTGTCCCTGGGTTACAGCGCTATTGAAGACTGAGGCGTTTGGTCGGAGCTACGAGCAGAGGCCCTAGTTTACTGTGAGTGTGTGGATTGCAGTGTGTGTTGGACAATTACACGTGTGAAGTCTTCGAGTGCTTTATTTAATACACGAGTGTGGGGAGTAAAGTCTGCCTTTGTTCGTGCCTTTGACCTGTTGGATCGCCTCACTCGAGGGGCGTTGGGTCTCGCTAACCAGTGCTTGTGGAGTGTATTATACAGAGCTGTGAGTTATCTGCACCTTCTATCCTCTGTTTGAGTCCAGTGAAGAGCCTGCTGAAGCTGTGAGTTATACGTACCCTCCACCCTCTGTCTGAGTCCAATGAAGGGCCTGCTAAAGCTGTGAGTTATACGTACCCTCCATCCTCTGCCTGAGTCCATTGAAGAGCATGCTAAAGCCGTGAGTTATACGTGCCCTCTATCCTCTGTCTGAGTCCAGTGAAGAGCCTGCTCAAGCTGTGAGTTATACGTGCCTTCTATCCTCTGTCTGAGTCCAGTGAAGAGCCTGCTCAAGCTGTGAGTTATACGTGCCTTCTATCCTCTGTCTGAGTTCATTGTAGAGCCTGCTCCAGCTGTGAGTTATACATACCCTCCATCCTCTGCCTGAGTCCAATGAAGAGCCTGCTCAAGCTGTGAGTTATACGTGCCTTCTATCCTCTGTCTGAGTTCATTGTAGAGCCTGCTCAAGCGGTGAGTTATCTGCACCTTCTATCCTCTGTCTGAGTCCAGTGAAGAGCCTGCTGAAGCTGTGAGTTATATGTACCCTCCATCCTCTGCCTGAGTCCATTGAAGAGCATGCTAAAGCTGTGAGTTATACATACCCTCTATTCTCTGTCTGAGTCCAGCAAAGAACTTGCTAAAGCTGAGAGTTACACGTACCTTCTATCCTCTGTCTGAGTCCAACCAAGAGCCTGCTAAAGCTCGAAGAACCTGCTAAAGCTGAGAGTTACACGTACCTTCTATTCTCTGTCTGAGCCCAGCAAAGAGCCTGTAAAAGCTGTGTTATACTAACCCTCCATACTTTGTCTGAGTCCAGCAAAGAACTTGCTAAAGCTGAGAGTTACATGTACCTTCTATCCTCTGTCTGAGTCCAGCAAAGAGCCTGCTAAAGCTGTGAGTTATACGAACCCCCCATTCTCTGTCTGAGTCCCACCAAGAGCCTGCTAAAGCTCAAAGAACCTGCTAAAGCGGAGAGTTACACGTACCTTTTATCCTCTGCCTGAGTCCAGCGACGAGCCTGTGAAGTTGAGTTATACGAATCCTCATCCTTTGTCTGAGTCCAGCAAAGAACCTGCTAAAACTGTGAGTTAAATGAACCCTCCATCCTCTGTTTGATTCCAGCGAAGAGCTTGGTAAAGCTGTGAGTTATACTAACCCTCTATCCTTTGTCTGAGTCCAGCGAAGAGTCTGCTAAGGCTTGGAGAACCTGATAAAGCTGTGAGTTCTACGTACTTCCCATTCTCTGGCTGAGTTATTCCTCTCTCGCTGTCTTGGCCTGCTTCGAAGAGGATTCTAGGAAGACGGAGTGGATCGAGTGCCATTTTATCTTAAAAATACTTTTAATTCAATAAAGACGAACTTTGTATCTTTTATCTGATTGTCTGGTCTGGTGGTGTTCTCTGCTAGCTCCTTGAGGTGGTACGGTTCAGAGGGGCGGTGTAGAAAGGTCCGGTCGCCTGCCCCGGCCTGTGACATATATACACACACGGTTATACTCAGGTGGGCCAAACGTTTTGCGCGTGGCGTCGGTGATATAAGCCCGGTTCGCGCGGCTCGGGATGATCGGTGAGGCTCATGAACTCGCTCTTCCGTTCGATATCCGCACCATCCCGGGGTGTGACAGATAGACACGGGTCCTCCGCCGCCGCTGCGCCCATGGCGGGTCCCGCATTCACCGGAGCGCACGGGACCTGGATCACATCTCGGTTACGGGAGGACGCGTCATCTTCCTCTTCGTTATCATCGTCGCCGTCCTCAGAGAAACCGCGCAAACGGAGAGCCTTTAACCTGGTCAAACTGCGGCAGCCCACCGCCCCCGGTAACAACAACACGCCGTTTGTGATCTCCGGTCATATCAAGCACATCTGCAGCAACTGCAGCCGCGGGAATGACATCCGTGACGGTGAGTGACCGCCGCGCTTAACGGTGCTGGAGGAAAACAGTCTTTTATTATTATTATTATTATTTATATATTGTAATCTTGGCCTAGTTAAAACTTAAAGGAGCTAAGTTAATGAAAAAATTATTTAACTTTAAATTCTTATCTCATAAATGTGACCATGGACCATAAAACCAGTCTTAAAGGGTATTGAAATTGAGAATTTATCTTCATCATGAATAAATAATCTTTTCATTGATGTATGGTTTGGACAATATTTGGCTGAGATACAACTATTAGAAAATCTGGAATCTGAGGGTGCAAAAAAAATCAAAATATTGAGAAAATCACCTTTAAATGAAGTTCTTAGCAATGCATATTAATAATCAGAAATAAAGTTTTTATATATTTACGGTAGGAAATTTACAAAATATCTTCATGGAACATGATCTTTACTTAATATCCTAATGATTTTTGGCATAAAAGAATAATGTATAATTTTGACCCATGCAATGTATTTTTGGTTATTGCTACAAATATACCCCAGAGACTTAAGACTGGTTTTGTGCTCCAGGGTCAACATATAGCCTCAAGCATTTAAAAAATAAAATAAAATTATGTTTTATATGAAATCTACCGTTTGGTTGAGATATCAGTCCATGTTAAATCTCGAACTATTGTACGAGTTATGTTCCAATAATAAACATTCCTTTAACTTTATTAGTAGGTCTCGGACACATTTCATAACCTAAAGGGGCCACAAAGATAAAAAAAATAGTTTTTAAACATCCATGTAATATATATAACCATATGATATATGCTATATACAGACATATCAGCCGTACAGTCATGCATTTCTCATAATATAACATTTATATAAAATATTATGTAAATATGAGCAAATAAAATGTATTATGCAATGTATTGTTTTTTTTTAATTTGCAAAATTTCCAGTAATAGTTTGAACATTTATGTTTCTTATTAATATTTAGAATTAGAATGTTCATTTATTGCACTTTTTGTTGCACTAACAGCTTCTGTAGATACTGTAGTGTTACCATGGTGTCATATACACTGTAACAATATTGAAAAATAATGTAAATACCTGATCATATACAGGGGAAAATTAAGTTTACTGTAAAATACTGTATGGGTTTTGGAATTAAGAAATTAAAATGATCATATTCACTTACGACATTAAATGCACTTTTAGATTAAAGTGTATTTATTATGTTTTTGTAAGTACAAATATGAGTCAAAATTTACAGTAAATATCAATTTTATATATAAAACTAATGTAAAATAAAAATGATCATTTAAATAACTTAATTTAAATAAGAAATAAACATACATTACACAATAGTTATATATAAATAGGAGATATTTTATATTAATTTATAATTTAATATTAATTATATAATTAAGTTTTTGTGATTGTTTATTGCAATATTTATTTGCTGTGATTTGTAGAATTTTTGCTCAGTAGTGTTGTTGATTTCTTATGTTATATTATTTCATGAACCCTGTAATAAAGTTAATATGTTGGCATTGAACTTTTGGTAAATCCAGATTTGATCGTTTTGTCTTATATTCATGCATTCTGCATTCCGGTTGTTAGTTTTAGCCGATGACCTACATTCATCGGTCAGATGTAGAGCTGAAGTGAACGTTCAGCCTCCTTCAGCAGAAAAACAAGCTTCATTCTTTCCTTTACCTGCTGACCTGTTTTAATGCACCAGCCTATTTTTACACCAGGGCCACTGCCATTCGGGTGGCCAATGGATCCAGAAAGCTTCCAGTTTTCCCAGAGGAGGCTTCCAGTGAATTCAGAGCAGCTGTTGTGCTGTTTAGACCAGACGGATACAGTTGCAGTCATTTGTGTTGGAGAATTAAATTGAGTTTTTATTCAGGTTTATTTAAGATTTCACTTAACTACTGCATGTTGAATGTCCTTGTGCACCTAAAAATGAAAGTATGCTGAAAATGTGCTCAGCCTCAGGCAAGCAAATGCTCAGCCATCCAAGATGTAGGAGTTTGTTTCTTCATCAGATTTGGAGAAATGCTGCATTGCATCAGTGTCTCAGCAATGGATGCTCAGCAGTGAATGGGTGCCGTCAGAATGAGAGCTGATAAAAACATCACAATAATCCACACCACTCCAGTCCATCAGTTAACATCTGGAGAAGACAAAAGCTGAAACAAATCCAGCATTAAGACGGTTATAACTAAAATACGAGTCCATAATAACACTTCTTCCAGTGAAAAAGTGGTCTGGTCTGAATCAGGAGAGAAATCTGCACAGATCAAGCACTTTGCAAAACGGCTCTAAACAAATATGTGGCTGGATTTTGATGTGAGAGACAACAGCAGATGCACTTTTGCACAGGAGGAAGTGTTATTATGGATTATGGACTCATATTTTAGTTATAAACATCTTAATGCTGGATTTGCTTCAGCTTTTGTCTTCTCCAGATGTTAACTGATGGACTGGAGTGGTGTGGATTATTGTGATGTGTTTATCAGCTGTTTGGACTCTCATTCTGACGGCACCCATTCACTGCAGAGCATCCATTGCTGAGACACTGATGCAGAGACACATTTATACAAACCTGATGAAGAAACAAACTCATCTACATTTTGGATAGCTTGAGGGTAAGGAAATCTTCAGCAAATGTTCATTTTGGGATAACTTTTTCTTTAATTTTCTTGCCATCATTTTTAAGTAAAAAAACTCAATAAATGCAGAAACAAGTGTCCAAAATATAATTCCTGCTGCGCTGACTCAGATGTAATTCAGCACTTGGACTCATAGTGAGCGCTTTTTCCACACTTTACAGTCAGTAAGGGACCATATTAGTCACTCCGTGAAATGAATAGTGGATTATTAGAGAGCAGATGTGCGCAGAAAGCTCTAGTGATGTGAAATATATCTGAAGATTACTCTCCTGGGGTGAGAAGATGGGATTGGAAATGTACACTTTATGCCTGTGACAGTCGTCCTCCCCCATCTGAATTTCCTTAATCTAAGAAAATGAATGTTAATATATGTCTTTGCCCTATTTTATTGAGTTACCAAATGGAAAAAGTAATAAAACTTGTGATCTGAGAGAAAATAGAACTGACACGAAAATGTTCTGTTTTAGTCATTTCTCCTGAAGATTATTGAAGAAGTTGTTAGTTTTTCCAGTTACTTGATCCTAAAGGTATTTGGTCTCTACCATGGCATTTTTAATGCTTAGTTTCTCTTTCAAAGCTATTTAATTGTTTTTGGCTCATTTACTTGACTTTTACTGTACCTCTGATTGCAGCTACTGGAAATGTTTACAGTTGGATTTGATAGTTTGTTAAAGAAAACTTCACCCAGGAGGGAAAGTTGTCATCATTTACTCACCCTCATGTTGTTTCTCTTTCATTCAACCCAAGATGTTTTGTCTGTTTTCACGCATTGAATGTGGATGTTGAGTTTTACTCTTAATAAAGCACAATAAAACACATCTGCTATTCCTATAAAGCCCTATTTTCATGGCTTCTAAATGATTAAATCCTTGCTGTCACACATTCTACTGCATGTCTTCTGTTGTCTGATTGATAGTTTAGAGTGTTTTATCCAGTAAAAGCTCTTTTAGTGTAATTATACAAACGTCCAGCTTCAGCTTCTGCTTCTCGTGTCAAATCTTGACTGATTTTTATCAAGTAAACATCAGAATAAGTCATATTTCCAGATTACTGGACTGAAGCAGCTCAGCTTTCTCCATCAATCATTTTCTAGATAAATCAGTGCATCTCAAATCTGATCATCAGGATCTTTTGAGGAGCGTTTGTTTCCAGAAGCTTTACTTTCTCTGTTCCTCAGCGGAGGAATGATCTTCATCTCACATCTTCTGAGGAGCGTTTATTTCTTCATCTCTCAATCAGCATTGCATTATATGTTTGCATCTTTTCAATCTCATTTTACTAAGACATATTATTGGAGATATAGAGCGATGACCGATATTTAGATCATTTTATGTCAGTATCTGCTGTACTGTTATAAACATCTCATTGATTTATGCTACAAGCACCAGAATCTCATCACTTTTTGTCCATATAAATATCAGCATCTGCACCAAATTGCATATTTTTGCTCAGTCTCTGAATAAAATTTAGCTGTTTTGTCTTCATATTCTCACTGTATTAGACTATATGAGCTATAAAAGCCTGTTTTAGAACATGAAACACATATGCAAACTATTTGTTTTAGATTTGATCAAAGTGTCAGTAAACGGTTCTAAAAATGTTTTTTTTCATATGTCAGGTTTTACAGGGTTACAAACGTCCCGTGTGTGTTTTGTGTGTTCAGCAGAGGGTGCCGAGCGTCTGGCGGCGATGCGCTCCGATTCGTTGGTTCCCAGGACACACACGCCTCCGATCCGCAGACGCAGCAAACTGGCCAATTTGGGACGCCTCTTCAAACCGTGGAAATGGAGAAAGAAAAAGAGCGACAAGTTCAAGCAGACGTCTGCAGGTACAAGACACGCACCACAATCCAGCTGCAGATGCAGACGCACTGTTTTCATTTCTAAGCAGTTTTGTTGATGATTGGCAGTGCTGGAGAGGAAGATGTCGACGCGTCAGAGCAGGGAAGAGCTCATCAAGAGAGGCGTGCTGAAGGAAGTGTATGAGAAAGGTAAAAAAATTACTTTTCTATCCGTTCAAGCAGACAGGAACTGAACGACTAGAGATGGGCGATATGGTCTTGAAAATATATCAGGAAAATTTCTTGTATTTATTGCGATAATGATATCAATGACGATAATTCAGGGAATCTTATGCATTCACCAAGACACACAAAAAAATTAAAAATCATGTTTCTTTAGAGGAAAGTATTACATTTCCTATTTTTACCCAAAATAGTGTGTTGTGAGCATTACTGAATACACACTTAATGTAATGGCTGTTTAATAGCACTGATGACGTTCCAGGAAATCCCTAATATGGACAAAGGTATCCAGTTATCTGTAGCTGAAGGAAACACAGATAGAGAATTTTAACTGAGGAAACTTGAAGACTATAAACATGCGATTGCGACAATATATGGTTTAAATATGTTCTTCAAGGAATCTTGGGTATTTTTATAAGGATAAAGTATATTTATAATGCAATGCTAATCGATGCTGTATCACTAATACTATAAAAGCTGATTTCAAATGATTTCTGCTGCATTCTGTGATATGAAACCATGTCTGGTCACAAAAAGAAGTTATTTCAGACACTCAACTATGATATTAAGTTAATTTGGAGAACAATCATGTCAATAAATGGTACAGGAGGTTTGTAAACAGGCTCATACACATGCAAAACTGTATTGCACACATGCTGCTGTAGTATATTTATTCAAGGCTTAGACTGATTTTTTTGCCATAACCAAACCAGTTCCAGATTGTAGAAGTAGATCATCCTTTAGCAATAACGTTATACCCCTCCCCAATTTCACGTCCACCTTCTGCGATGTCGCTCTGCATGGTTGCACACATCGTTATTATCCCGGGAAGACTAATTCTTATCATGGGGAGAATGTTTACAGGTATATCGCAAACGATAAAATATCGCCCAGCCCTACTGAATGTGCTTTCTTAGAATAAGTGTGAACGTCTCGATCTGTGTGTCAGTAGAGGAGATCAGCGTCGACGGCGGCCGTGTGTGTGTGAGTGATCTGGACATACAGACGGTCATCAGTCCAGTGTCAGAGTCAGCAGACACCAGCGTCACAGCGACAGGTGCGTTACTGTCCACTCGTTACTGTCATATTCTGCACGGTTTGACTTAGAATCTCACCAAAAATAGCCGTAGTTTAGTGTCTAATGATCATTTTTCACCTTCTACATGAAGCTATTTGTGAGACTGTACCTTTAAGACATTTCACACTGATGTTTATTGGGATCAAGGTACTGAATGCTGAATAGGTGTTGATATGCTAATGAGGGTCGTTATATGTTAATGAGTATTTTTTGGTGTTTTGTTTAAAAAAATATTCTAGATGCACTTGAAGGGTTGGGAGTTCTTTCTATTACAAAAGAGCAGTAAATATTAAATTATATTATTGTGTATGTATGTATATATATATATATATGTATGTGTGTGTGTGTGTGTGTATGTGTGTGTGTGTGTGTGTGTGTATAAGGGAAAGGAGAAAGAAATCAATACTTTTTTTCCATCAAGGATGCATTAAATTTAACAAAAGTGACAAGTAAAGATATTTATAATATTACAAAAGATTTCTATTTGAAATAAATGCTGTTCTTTTGAACTTTCTATTCATCTGTGAATCCTGAAAAATAAAATGTCAGTTTCCATAAAAATATGAAGCAGCATGACATTTTCAACATTGATAATAATCAGAAATGTTGTTTGAGCAGTAAATCAGTATATTATTATGATTTCTGAAGATCATGTGACACTGAAGACTGGAGTAATGATGCTGAAAATACAGCTGCACATCACAGAAATAAATTACATTTTAATATAGATTCACATAGAAAATGGCGATTTTAAATTGTAATAATATTTCAAAGTTTTTACTGTATTTTTAATTAAATAAATGCAGCCTTTATGATCAGGAGAGACTTCTTTCAAAAACATTACATTTTTTTGACCAGTAGTGTATAAAAAAGGTAAAAAAAATTATTTGATTTATTATTTGATTTTATTTCATATTGAATAAAAATCTGAGGAGGAATATATATATTGCTGTCAAATGATTAATGGCATCCAAAATAAGTTTTTGTTTACATAATATATTTATGTGTACTGTGTATATTTATTATGTATATATAAATACACACACATACAATATATATATATATATATATATAAAAATAATATATACTGAATAAAGCTGTATTTTCAGCATCATTACTCCAGTCTTCAGTGTCAGAAATTATTCTAATATACTGATTTGCTGCTCAGCTATGGTTCTTTTTATAAAACCCATGTTTCCAAACTTTTGAAATGCAAACGGTGTCCCGTCGTCTCTCTGTGCTCCAGTGTCGTTCTCAGAGGTCCAGTCGCCTGGAGAAACTGTGGGGTGTCTCTCGGATCTCATCCCAAAGCCATCTCAAGCCCCGCCCTCTGTGAAGCTCGTGCCGTTGCCTAACGACAGCGCTGACATCACTCACGTGAGGCCGTCGTCGCTGAAGCAGCCTCCTGCCTTACTGCCGAAGCCATACAGCCGAATCCCCAACCATCTGACAGGTGACGCCTGCGCCGCTCCTCGTCTCCCACAAACCCCGGCGCAGGGAACTAAACTCTGTCTGTTCCTCTCTCCAGAGACGCTGTCCAGACTGTCGCCACCTCTGCCTCCAAAGAAAGTGATGATATGTGAGCCGGTGCCCTCGTTTCCCCTCAAATGCCTGCCGTCCCAGAGCTCGCACACACACACACACACACTCACACACACACACCCGCAGCACTACGCCACACTGCCGCTGTCACTGCACCCGCCCAGCCGCATCATAGAGGAGCTCAACAAAACACTTGCGTTCACCATGCAGAGACTCGAGAGGTGAGGACACACACACACTAGGGCTGTCAAAAATAAATTTGAATTTTGCACTTAAATATTAACAATATTCGAATTTAAAAGGTATAATTTCAGTTGGTGGAAAATAGCTTTTGGCTTCTCTCCTGAGGCCACAAGAGGGTGCATCGAGCAAAATGATCACGTTTAAAGCAATAAAATAATATGACTATCTGTGAAAAAGTGCATAATGTTTATAAACCAAATTTAATATAATCTAAAAAGTTGCTTAAACAGTTATAAACAAAACAGTATCATGTATGCATAGTTTAATACAAAGGAACGAAAACCAATCACAAAGAGTACTTTTTTCATTTAAAAACATGAGATGCAGTGGGATGGAAAAAAAACACCATAAAGTCTCGAGACATGTTTTTTAAAAGCTGAACTCCCATTAATTTTACATGCTTTCTAAACATGCGGCGCTCTTGTGCGAGACACGAGCGCAGCGCTGATAGATGTCCCTCTAGAAAATGCAATAAATATGTGTCCTGTGCTGGTTTCAGTTTTGAGGTAAACAACATCATCTCCACAAGATGTTCTCTTTTTCTGCCATATTTTGAATGAACAACGTAGCAGCGCTGCATCTAGTGGGTTCAACTGGATAGGCGAACAAAAGCATTAAAATGCAATGACACTTCATTATTTCGTGCGATTTGTGCACAATGTTTTTGCATTCGAATGCGGATTTTTATTTTTAATTCGACGAACTACAAAAAATTAGAAATTCAAAATTTTATTTGACAGCCCTAAAACACACACACACACTCACAAACACACATTTACTAGCTATGTAAATGGAGAAATGCTGCTCTATTATTATTCTATTCTATGTTTTATTTAAGCAAGTCACATTTATTTCTGTAGCGCTTTGTACTACACAGATTTACTTACTCACTTCAAAGTAAATAAACAGGAAAATAACTGTATTTAAGTTGTAAAATTCTTCGATTATTAAAATTTTAGCTTTAAATATCAGCTCTACAGTAGAAAGTAGTGTCATTTCAACTCAGTTCAGTTCAATGTTGATTCAGTTTAGTTCAATATCAGTGTCAATGAGGCAAATTGTCATTATCCACGTCATCTCAGTTCAAATTCTATTACTGTCCATACATCTATTTACTATACATTATATATAACGCATTTAATTATAAATACTTAATAATATAAACAAATCCTCACAGAAATATGTCTGCATTTGTAGAATAAAAAAGCTAGTTTCAGTGAGTTTAGATCAATTTTGATCATTTTCATATTAATGTTTCAGTACTATTTCTAGTGCTCATAGATCGGGTTACTCCTATCACACTGTTATTTTACTATCATTGATATGCTATTAATATTTTGCAATATGCTGTTTTTTAATTTTTCTTAGGAACAATACTAGTAATTTTGTTGTTTTTATAGTTATCAATTTTTATTTATTAGTTTTTGTTAAAATAGTTTAGGTATTTTAGTACTTCAGATTAAATGAAAATGGGAAATGTTGCCTTGTTGTTTATGTTTTTATTATATTTTATTTTAGATTACATTTTTTTGCTTCATTAATTAAAATGAAGTTGAAATGAAATGAAATATAAATATTATTAAAAACTAAGGCAACATTTAGTTTAAGTTGAAGCACTAAAAACTGAACTGAGGCACAAACTGAAAATACAATATATAAATAATACTAAAATAACCGTGTGTGTGTGTGTGTGTAGCTCTGTACTGCTGGCGGTGCCATCTGTCCTGATGGAGACGGAAGAGGAGAAGGAGAACAGAGATTCAATGCACCAAACCCCCGCCAACACACACACACTCATCACACACACCTTCAGCACACATGAGGAAGAGGACGAGGAAGAGGAGGATGATGACGACGACTCACTGTTTACAAGTACGAGATCTGGCGGGAAATACAGCATGTGACTCGTGTGTGTGTTTATGTGAAATTAATCTGTGTGTGTGCGCACAGGTACACTTGCTTTAAGGATCTTAAGGAAAGATTCGCTGGCGATCAAACTGAGCAATCGCCCATCGAAGAGAGAACTGGAGGATAAAAACATCCTACCCATGATGACGGACCAGGAGCGGCTGGAGTCCAGACAGCAGATCGGCACCAAACTCACCCGGTGAACACACACACACACACACACACACACACACACACAACCAACTACTCCCCCGGGTTACTATAGTGAATCTAAAGTAAAACTGAAACCATACAGAAAATATTTTCATTGCATGAAATTAATGTTAATTAAATTATTTTTCATTAATTTATAAATCGTTAATAAATTATATATAAATGAACCAGAATTATAGTTGCCTGAATTATACTAAAAGCCAAAAAAATCAGTTGTCAGCTGAACCCTTGATCTAAAATATTTACTCTAAATGGAATATTTCAGTAATTTAACAGCACATCTGCATGCTCACAGTTCTCTATAGTTGGTTAACTTGGTCATTATTTTGCTACAATTCAAACGAGTTAAAACTAGAGAGACTTTTATATCTAAAAAATAGGTCAATAATTGTTTTTGCATGTGAATGCATTATATATGGGTTATAAGTTATATTGCTTGGAAGAAGGTATTTCTAAATGTAGTCATAGTAGTAACTGTTTTTAATGTTAATTAATGTTGCAATATCTCCATAAACTGCAGATCCTTGTTATCATATGGTTTTGTTGCATTTATGGACCAACAAAAGGAAAAAAATATTAATAGAAATCATAATTTTGTGCATATGATATTTTAATTCAATTCAGTTCATTATTAACTGTGCTATAAATTGCAGTTTTACATTTTAATATATTCAGATATTATCGTTATTTCTAATATTTGCATAATTTGCCTTTATTCCTTTTTTTTCTTGCATATCTTTTAAAAGGAAAAATGCATCAAAATATTTATCAGACATCTTAAAAGTGTTCACTGCAAATAGTTTTTTTTTTACTTTTCTATACTCCTAAGTAAGACTATAACAGGTGTGGGGTAATGTATACCTGATTTTAATATGCAGCTGTGGAGGGAATTTTGAACCAATGAGATTTCACTGTGGGTGGAGCTATACTTCTTGAAATGAAAGCAAACTTAGCAGCAAAATATTGCAATGTCTTTGAGTATTAAATTGCTTTATTATCAGTTTAGGATGTTTGTGTTCTTTTTAAATGATCTAAATGGAGTCTCTTGCGTCTGTCTCCAGTCGTCTGAGCCAGAGACCGTCAGCAGAAGAGCTGGAGCAGAGGAACATCCTCAAACGTACGTCTCTCAGACTCCAGTATGAGTATGATGAGGAAAGCTTGATGTTGTGAGTGAATGTGTCTGATTCTGTGTTCAGCGCGGAACGAGCAGGAGGAGCTGGAGGAGAAGCGCGAGCTGAAGAAACGGCTCTCCAGGAAGGTGAGAGCAGGAGACTTTTTTGGCTTTTCCTGTACTCTGTTCCTATAGCAACCAGCTATTCTGGGTCACGGCACACATTAGATTGGAGTTGCGCAACATCTTCAGGAGTGTGTTTCTCTGTGTGTGTTTAGTTGAGTCAGAGGCCCACCGTAGAGGAGCTCAGAGAGGCCAAGATTCTCATCCGCTTCAGCGATTATGTGGAACTGGCGGAAGCTCAGGATTATGACCGGCGCGCAGACAAACCCTGGACCAGACTCACTGCTGCAGATAAGGTTCATCTCCATCACCCTGAGCTTCTCTGACGATATAAAAGCTTGATGCTTTCACTTTTGAAAATTAAAGCATAAATGTTACATTGTAAGTAGTAGAATTTTGCATTAAAAAAAAAATATATATATATGCTGCAAAAAGTCTGCATATATATATATATATAATTTATTTATGCTGCAAAATGTCTATATATATATAAAATGACATTTCTGTTCCTATTTTAATTTTCAATGCATTTTTTTTACAGTACAATAGTATTATTAAAGCAGTAATATATTTCTAATAAGGAAAATCATAATAATTATTATTACTATTATTTATCATTTATCATAATTATTTATATATGTAATAAGTACTAGAAATTTACACTATATATTATTCCTATTCAAATTTTGTAATGCTCATTTTTTATTTTAGAGTATAATAAGATAATAAATAATATTAACATCATTTAATATTAGTCATATATAGTTAATAATAGTCATTCTTATTTTGTGGAATAGTAATAATATTAATATATAATTTTTTTTTATTTTTTTTTAACAAATTGTGCAGCCTTTCAAAATAAGCACAGCAAATGTAAAAATAAATAAATCACAATTTTATCAGGAAAATGATTTTTTTTTTTTTCTAAAACGTTCAACTCTGGGCAAAACATGGTGACATTCAGGAGAGATTTTGCTTAAATGCTTCTAGTTTAAGGATGAAATGTTTTCACTGGAAAACAAGAGCAGACTGATCTTCATGGGTTCTGAGTCTGGTGTGATTTGTGTCTCTCTCAGGCTGCCATACGCAAAGAGCTCAACGAGTTCAAAAGCACAGAGATGGAGGTGCACGAGTCCAGTCGACATCTAACCAGGTGAACACAAACACATCACTATCTGACACCAGATGCCTGTTAGGCTTCTCTGTACTTCATTAATGTCTAAATAATGAATCCAACATTATCAGCTGATTCCCTATAATGATAAGAAAGAAATCAAGCTTTTTTATATCCTTTTTGTCTATTTCCAGCAATGTATTTATTGAAAATATGCATTTTAATTCAATATAAATATACAGAAATAAGCTACTATTATTTTAATTTCAGTATGTATGATTTTTTTTTTACTTTCTAATGAATACCTTGTATTTTCTATCTACCGGTAGATCTATTTTTCTTTCTATTATTAAAAATATTAAAAAATAAATGTTTTTAAGTATATACAGTGCCTTGCGAAAGTATTCATACCCATTCCCATGGTTTATGTTGCTGCCTTATGTTAAACTGTTTTAAATTAACTCCATACACTATAATGGTAAAGCAAAAAACAGGTTTTTAACATCTTTGCAAATTTATTAAAAAACAAAAACCTTAAATGATTCTATTGCATAAGTAATCATACCCTTATCTGGGACAGTAGGAATTTAGCTCAGGAGCATTCATATTGCTTGTAGGTGTTACTAGACTTTGAGTGAAGGTAACCTGTGGCAAATTCAATTGAATGGGTATGATTTGGAAAGGCACACACATCCTAATAAAAGGTCCAACAGCTGATAATGCATATCAGAGCAAAAACCAAGCCCTGGGGTCAAAAGAACAGTCTGTAGATGTCAGAAACAGGTTTGCGTCAAGCCACACATCTGGGGAAGAGTTCAGAAAAAAATTCTGCTTCATTGAAGGATCACAGAAGCATGTCGTCTCTGTTACCCTTAATGGAAGAAGTCTGAAACAACCAGGATTCTTCTTAGAGCTGGCCTCCTGGCCAAACTGAGCAATTGATGGAGAAGGACTTTGGTTAGAGTGGTGATGAAGAGCCTGATGGTCACTCTAGTTGAGCTCCATGATCATATGTGGAGATAGGAGAAACCTACAGAAGGACAAACATCACTGCAACACTCCACAGATCTGGGCTTTATGGCAGTGTGGCCAAACTCAATCCTCTCCTCAGAGAAGACACAAGAAAACACACTTGGAATTTTAAAAAAGCACCTAAAGGACCCTCAGACTGTGAGAAACAAGATTCTCTGGTCTGATGAACCTCAATTCCAAGCATCATGTTTGAAGGAAAGCAGGCACTGCTCATCTCATGCAGAGTAGCATCCCAAAAGTAAAGTCTGCTGGTAGCAGCCTCATGCTGGGGGGGGTGTTTTTCAGCAGCAGGGACTGAGGGACTCGTCAGAGTAGAAGAAAAGCTCAATGCACCAAAATATTGAGATATCCTTAATGAAAACCCAGTCCAGAGCATTCAGAACGTCAGACTGGACAGAAGGTTTACCTTCCAACAGGACAATGAACCTAAACACACAGCAAGAGTGGCTTATACACAACGCTGTGAATGTCCTTGAGTGGCCCAGCCAGTGCCTGAGCTTGAACCCAATCAAATATTTCTGGAGAAACCTGAAAATGTGCGTCTGCGCCCATCCAACCTGGAAGAGCTTGAGAGGTAAAGAGATGAAGAGAAGAATGGCATATAATTGTCGCATTTGTTAATATAGTAATATATTTCTTATTTTGTTTACATTTTATATTAATTTTATACTCATATTTTTTAATATTTTTTTTATTGACTTCTATATAATTTTTTATTAATACATTTATGATGTTGAAAACTATATTGGCCAACATAACTGTTTTCAACATTGCTAATAATCAGTTTCTTGAGCAGTAAATCAGCATATTAGAATGATTTCTGAAGATCATGTGACACTGATATACATATAAAACAGTAGTGTATATTTAGCATAAAGACATCTACATGTTTCTTAATATATATTTTTTAATATGCATAAGTAAATTTGTTTAAAAATATATATTTTAATATTTTAAAAATATTTTATAAACATTGAAAATTGTACAAAAATCACATCACATATACATGATGTCTCAGTCTGTTTGGAAGCACTAGATTGCTGCAGTATTTAATGTAAATACGGACAAGTTCTTCCGGTTTAAATGATATGGTCAAGTGAAGCACATTGCATTATGGGATGGGCATCATGTTTACTGTGTTGTCATTCTTGTGTTCTCTGCAGGTTTCATCGGCCGTAGAGCCGCTTCGGTCCCTCTCTCTCTGGTTTGGAGCCGTTCATCTCTACTGGACCCTGAACAGACTCTCTGCTGCTGGTTTTGATCAGGAATCACTCGCAGCAGATCTGAGCTGATCCTGCTGGACTCTCAGCGGCCCGGCGGATACCAGCGAGCTGAAGATCTGTCTGTGTGCGGATATTTCTGTATATTTTGACAAAAACTGATCTATTACGTGCTCTTCGCCATGAATTTCTCTCTTTTTTGTTTTTTCCAGGCGATGGTTTTTAATGCAGCAGACGATGTAGTTGATTTTCTACTTGTAACTGAGAAACTATTCCAGTCCTTTTAGTTTTCAAAAACCGGAGAATGACTTTTCTAATGAGCGCAAACCACATTATTATAAGCTAAATTTAACTGTCTTAAAAGAAATAGTTGAGCCAAAAAGGAAAATTTGCTAAAATGTGCTCACTCTCAGGCTATCCAAAATGTAGACGAGTTTTTCTTCATCAGGTTTGTAGAAATGTGTCTCTGCATCAGTGTCTCAGCAATGGATGCTCTGCAGTGAATGGGTGCCGTCAGAATGAGAGCTGATAAAAACATCACAATAATCCACACCACTCCAGTCCATCAGTTAACATCTGGAGAAGACAAAAGCTGGAACAAATCCAGCATTAAGACGTGTTAACTTCAAACTGTTATGGATTACGGACTCATATTTTAGCAGGAAGCAAGGGTTTTTGCCATCATTCTGACGGCACCCATTCACTGCAGAGCATCCATTGCTGAGACTCTGATGCATTTCTCCAAATCTGATGAAGAAACAAACCCATCTGAGGGTGGTGTCATTTTCAGCCAATCATTCAGTTTTGGATAAATTATTCCTTTAATTCCACATTTCGTGCTTATTTTTAACTTATATGCATCTGCTAGACACTTTTATCCATTGCTATTAAATATTTATTTTTATCAGTTCAGTCATTCCCTGGGAGTCAAACCCATGATGTTGGCTGCTGTTTGTGCTATTTTAAGTCATAAAATTCAAGAACATCTTTAACCAATAACAAACAAGCAACGTTGGCCACGCCCACACGACTGGCCAATCACAGGAGGCGATGCTGCGGTTGAGTGACAGGACAGAGCAATAACGTGTTAAGTGTGACTGATTGTTCATGAGTCCTGTTGAGTGTTTTCAAACAGGGTTTTTGTTCCTCCTTCGTCTCATTTTGCGCTCATTGGTGCTCAGCTGTCATGTGATTGAGTGTTGGGTGGTCCTTTAAACTCCGCCCACTTTACAGGGCGTCGCGTTGCCAAAATAAACCCAAAACAGTGAAGGGAATCACAATAATCAGTGTTACATTAGTTTTCTTTTTGTATTTTATTCACAGTGATCATACAGAAATAGTAACATTAACATTAATGTATGAACTGAGTAATATTTGTTACAACGTTTAATCTTAGCTAATATTAATACAATTGTTCATGTTAGTTCACAGTGCATTATTTAATGTGAACAAATGCAATTTTTAATTTATTCAATTAACATTGTAAGTGTACTATGTTCATATTAATATTACATGAACTATTGTTGTGAATTATTTTATTTTAATTATATTAACTCATGTTAATGAACAACTTTTAATTTAAATGTCTATTGTTAAATGTTGAAATTAACACAATTATTTTATAATTTTATTTTATTCTTATTACATGAACAAATGTTGTTTTAAGGAGCAGGAAATTGCTTATTTTATTGTAATAATAATACTAATTAACAAAATGTAAACAAATACAACCTTTAATTTGAATAAAGGTTTTATTTGCTAACATTACATTAACGTTAATAGTTATTAAAATAAAAAATGTAAACATTAAATACAAGTTGTTTACTAGTAAATATTGAAATCAACAAACAGACTAATAAATTAAAGTTTGTCGATTTCAAAATTTACTAGTAAAAAAATTAATATTTACATTTTTCTTTTAATAACTATTAATGTTAACAAATAAAATCTTTTCATATTAGAAATGTATTAGAAAATATTGAAATTACCAAGAAATTATAAAAAAAAATAATTACTACATTAACTTTTTTTAAATTATGAATAACAAGGAATCAAAAAAACTTTAATATTAATTTAACAAAATTTTTTAAAATTTTAGCATGTACTAATCTATTTTTAAAATGAAGTTGTATTTGTTAACATGACTTAATGCACTGCGAACTCATGAATAATGATCGACTGTATTTTTTTATTAAACACTGACAAAGATTATTAAATGCTGTACACTGTTCATAAATATGAGACCTTTTTGTGAAGTGATACCACTTTTTAGACGTTTTTATGTTAATATATTATTTATAAATATTTTTAACTGACTTTGATACTAAGCACATTGGCAGGGCATTAAAGGAAAAGTTCACCAAATATATATATATATATATATCTGACTTTATCACTCATTTGCTCCAAACCTACGTTATTACATGTTGTTTTTCTGATGCTCATTAAAGGGATTTTTAATAACTTTTCTTGATCTTACGAATCAGGTTTGGAACGACATGAGGGTGTAAAATAACTGTGTTTATGACCGATCGGTGACCACACACACACACACACACACACAGAAGAGCAGACGTCGTCATGTTTTGAATGATTGATGTGTTTCTGTTTCCAGTCGTTTCTCTCTTCCGCTGCTGCTATTGGCTCAGAGAGCGCAGGAAGAGAACGGGAGGCATGTCATGTACCGTACTGTCACTCCTGAATGATGTATGCAGATTCTCATGTAAACCAACCTAATAAAAGAGCCACCACACACACAGCTGACGTTCCTGTCGTCCACGTCTGAGAGCTTTGAGTCTCTGTCACACATCAAACTCAGAAATGATGAATTATACAGAGAGCAGTGCTTGTGCCACAGATCGATGGCTTTAGTGACGATGGCGTCTGTGTTCTCCTGCGGCATCTGTACAGAGAGACCAAGAGATCAGAAGCGCTTTAGCAACATTTACAGCTTTATGTAGGTGCATCAAAAACTTGAATAAATGGCTAATCACAAAAACAACAGAAAAAGGAATTTTCGGGGTTCAATATTCTATTTATTCATATTCCATTCAGTATCATTTGTGGCAAAATGTTATTTAATATGATTAATAAAATAAAATTAATTAACTGCTTCTCAATAAAAAAAAACTATCATAATAATAAAAATATTTAATATAATAAATAATTTTAAATAAAGTAATTCCTTGTTCCTCAATTAAAAAACAGTACCTCATATAATAATAATAAATTAAATATTAGTATTTAATATAATAAATAAAATAATTCCTTATTCCTCAATTAAAACAGTAGTTCAAATAAAATAAATAATGTTATGTAATATATTAATAAAATAAATAGAAATAATAATTACTTGCTCAAAAAAACAGATAATATAATAACGATAATACTTTATTGAATTAATAAAATAAAACTAATAAAAAATATTTGTTGTCCCTCAATTAAAAAACAGTAGTTTATTTAATAATAATAGTAATAAAATACTATTATACTAAGTGTTTCTCAAAAAATAGGGGTTGATATAATAATAATAATAATAAGAATCAGTTAAATTATAAAATCATTAGTCAAAATCTATGGGACGAGATTACTGGAGGATTTTAAAAGATAAAAAAAAATTACTTGGAAAAGGGTCATAATATAAAGATTAATAAAGAACCCAGAACATTTATTTAAACAAACCCATTTTTGCCATGATATGTAACTGAAAGAGTGATGTTTGTGGCTCACAGTAGACAGGAAGTTGTTAACTCTGGGTCACTCATTCCCATCAACATGATCTTATAACTGAGCAGAATCTCCACGGCAACAAGCACCAGAATCTTACAGGAGCCGATGATGACTTTATCCCAAAACCCTGCCGACCAATCACAGCACAGCACAGTCTAACAATCAGCCAATCACACAAGAGCAAAATCAATTAATCAGACAATCACAACAGATAAAAAAAACAATGAAATATGTAACATTGATAATAATCAGAAATGTGTCTTGATCATAAATCAGTATATTGGAATGATTTCTGAACATCATGGGACACTGAAAACTGGAGTAATGATGAAGAAAATACAGTTTTGATCACAGAAATAAATTACAGTTTAACAGATATTCATGTAGAAAACAGCTGTTTGAAATAATAAAAATATTTCACAATTGTTCCTGTATTTTTGAGAGGAATCAGTAAACTGCAGTGGAGGTCATTGTGTCCTGACCTCTGTAGGCTGGACTCTGTAAACAGCCAGCAAAGCAGCGTCTGAACCAGAGACGGTACGGCAGCGAGTGCAGAGCTCCAGACGTCTTCAGATGAGCCAGAAGAGCGGCGTCCTCCTGAGACAGGAAGTGCTCCAAACTCTTCGGCTGAAACACAGAGACTGTGTTTAATTAAAAACAAATGAGAAAAACTATATCAATGAGAACAAGACAGAAGAACAACTAAACACGGACCATTTTTGTGGTGTTTCTGTTAGTTTTGGAGCTCCATATATGAACTTGGAAAGATGTGAGGGTGAGTAAATACAATAAAATAATAATAATAACTGTTGTTATTATTCAGTAATTTGTCAAAAAAATAAATAAAAAATCAAATCTGGTGTTAAAAGGAAAACAAGTAAAATGATTAAACACTTAAACATTAAAAATAATAAAAAATTAATATAAGAATCATATCATGTCAAAATGATAATCAACATTAAAGGGGACCTATTATGCAAAAATCACTTTTATAAGGTGTTTGAACACAGTTATGTGGCCGCAGTGTGTGAAAACAACCAGCCTATAATGTAAAAAATTCACCCACTCATTTTTTAATAAAACCAATAAATCATAAACAGTCTCTCAGAACGAGCAGTTTCAGATTCTCCCTCTGTTCACGTCACCGAGGGGAAAAAATCCCACCCAGTGACGCTCTCTGCCCGATTAGCATAAACACAGCCCTGAGTGAGAAGCTGCGTCTGTGTGCACTAGGGGTGTGCTCAAAATATCGATTCTTAGATACATACCGATATAATAAAAAAAGATACAGTATCGATATTCTAGCCCTTAGTATCGATACTCCGCCCAGCCATTAGGGGGCGCAGCGGCACCCGCGAGTTTAAAAAAAACTCATGGAAAATGTTAAAGCAAGATGTAGCATTTAAGCGATTTCAAAGTGAAATATGTTATGGCAGTACATGGTGTCACAAAAAAGAATTATAAGAAGATTTAATAAGAAGTTAAGAAGAAGAAGATTTTGTGCTTGTGTGAGCTCAGACTGTACCCTTGGAAAGTTAAATGTTGACTTGTGGTAATTTCCAGATTAATACAATTTGTGTACAATTAATCAGAGCACTTAAAGTTGCAAATATTTAAGCAAAATGCACTTTGTTATAATGCACTTTTGTCTTCATTAAATTGAAGAAAAATGCAGAGTTCTGTTTGTTGAGTAAATGTGTTCAGCATTAACTAATTGGCTCTGGCCCATGTATTTTTATTGAATCGTATCGAATCGTGTCACATTGTATCAAATCGTATCGAGACAGCTCTGTATCGAGGTACGTATCGAATCGTGACCTGTGGATCGAGGTATGTATCGTATCGCCAGGTTCTCCAAGGTATACAGCCCTAGTGTGCACATAGTGTGTGTTCATACTCGAAGCCGGAGGGTGCTCTCCGCAGAAAGTTGCACCATGAAATTCCTTTTATATGAAATGAATGAAAACAGCTGTTTTCACAGAAATTCACAGAGTTTGGAATTGCGATTGCAACCATGTTTAATTTGGTCATCTCCATGTAATAATTACCGTGCGACTCCACCGGGCAGGGACACCGGCAAGGGACAGAAGTGTCGCTTTTTATTTTAGTTTTTTCATTTATATGTTTATTATTGAAATGTTGTTATATGCATGTGTCAATTTTATTTAATTTCTTTATTTTCTTAAATATGTGGGTACATAGTATTTATAGAGTTGTAAATTTTACTTTTAGTTACTTTTTCTTATTTGTAAGTCGCTTTGGACAAAAGCATCTGCTAAATGACAAAAGTAAAGTAAGTAAGTAAGTAATAAAGCATATGAACAATGCAGTACTAATTGACATCGCATTCATTACAGTATAGAAACTATCATGGGATAAAAAAGTGTTTGTAGTATATAAACAAATCATTATTATTGGTTATTGTCCAGCATCTGATTTCTAAGCCAATTAAAAGCTAAAAAAAAGAAAAAATTAAAGTTGCCTATACACTACCAGTCAAATGCTTTTGAACAAAGATTGATGAAAGATTTTTAATGTTTTAATTTAATGCTCAGAAAGCCTGGATTTATTTGATCCAAAGTAGGCCTACAGCAAAACAGTACAGTTTTGAAATATTTTCACTATTTAAAATAACTGTTTTCTATTTGAATATATTTTAAAATGTAGATTATTCCAGTCACACCATCTTTCAGAAATCATTCTAATATTCTGATTTGCTGCTAAAAAAGAAAAATGTATTATTATGATGATTTTGAAGACAGCTGAGTAGAATTTTTTTCCAGGTTTTTTTGATGAATAGAAAGTTCAGAAGAACAACATTTATCTGAAATAGAAATCTTTTGTAACATTATAAATGATTTTTGATCAATTTAAACCATCCTTGCTAAATAAAACAATTAATTTCTATAATTTATTTTTCAAAATAAATAAAATAAAATAATAATAATACTGGCTCTAAGCTTTTTAATGGTATAGTGTATAATGTTACAAAAGCTTTTTATTTCAGATACATGCTGGTCTTTGGATCTTTCTATTCATCAAAGAATCCTGAAAAAAGTTACTCAACTGTTTTAAATAATAATAATAATTAAAAAAGGTTTCTTGAGCAGCATATCAGTATATTAGAATGATTTCTGAAGGATGATGAGACACTGAAGAGCGGAGTGATGATGTTGAAAATTTAGCTTTATATCACAGAAATAAATGACATTTTCCAATATATTCAAATAGAAAGCAGTTGTTTTACATAGTAAAAATGTATTTTGGATTAAATAAATGCAGGCTTGGTGAACAGAAGAGACTTATTAAAAAAAATCTTACTGTTCAAAACCTTTTGACTGTTATATATATTACAGAAAGTTATATTGTATATATATATAACATTTCTGTCCCCCTCACTTCTGAAATGATGGCTACACCCCTGGAGAGTCATCACAATTATCACCAGTAAAGTATGGAGTACCACAAGGATCTGTCCTAGGTCCTCTGCTATTTTCAATATAAATGTTGCCTCTTGGTAATATTATTAGAAAATACGGGATTAGTTTTCATTGCTATGCTGATGATACTCCACTATATATCTCAACAAGACCAGATGAAACTTCTCAACTATCTAAGCTAATAGATTGTGTAAAGCTAGTTCATGCATTCATGACCTCTAGACTGGACTATTGTAATGCACTGCTACCTGGTTGTCCTGCATCTTCAATAAACCAGCTACAGATAGTCCAAAATGCAGCGGCTAGAGTTCTTACCAGGTCAAGAAAATATGATCATATTACTCCAATTTTACAGTCTCTGCACTGGCTACCTATTAAGTTCCGTATCATTTACAAAATATTATTACTTGCCTATAAGGCCCTAAATGGTTTAGCTCCTGCGTACCTAACTTGTCTTCTACCACACTACAATCCAACCCGCTCCCTAAGGTCACAAAACTCTGGACTTTTGGTAGTACCTAGGATAGCAAAGTCCACTAAAGGAGGTAGAGCTTTTTCACATTTGGCTCCCAAACCCCGATAACGTTCGGGGTTCAGACACACTCTGTTTAAATCTAGATTAAAGACACATCTCTTCAGCCAAGCATTCACATAATGCATCTTATAATCTTGTACTGCAGTTATATCTGATAAAATGTACATTATTATTATTCTTTAGCTTGGGTTGAACAAATCATTTTTGCTTAGATGGAACAGCAGCTACGCTAATTATGTCTCTATTTGTTTCTCTGTTGATTAACATCCCGTGGTAACTAGGAATTACAGAATCTTCAGTCTGGATCCAACCCTTAAATGATCTGAGATCCGAACACCTGAGAAAAGATGATGCCAACCCCTCAGAGGACCTCAGAGGATGCCAACGCTCAGACAACATACAGAATTACCAAATGTTGCCATAAGTCAAACATATTAAGGTTCTGCAATATATAAATATATTGTGGAAACTTAAATTCCTGTAGAGCTGCTTTGCAACGATTTGTATCGTAAAAAGCGCTATACAAATAAACTTGAATTGAATTATTGAATTGGAGCGAAGCATTGTTTTTTGGTACTTCAGATCTGTTCTACTCTATGAACTGTCACATACTGTAATACAACTGAATGATAGGTTTTTTTTTTAAAGTTGCTAGGTTTGTTAGTATGTACCCGTTATGGGAAAAAAGCGCCTAAAGGGTGTCTGAAAGTTACTAAATATTGTTCTAAAGTCGTGCTCGTGTGTGTGAGACGCGGAGCTGATGGCAGCGGGCGGTGGATATTGTTGCGATCCGCCCAGGTAAAGTCTATGTGTGGGAAACTCTGACCGTATCCAGACACAATATTTTTAACTAACCATTCGGAGACGTCCTCCTGTAGCCGCTGAGTTGCAACTTCTTCATCCTGATCAGATTCTGGGTCAAACTGAAAAGCTTGAAGGACTGCGTGTCTACGAGCCAATGCCATACATCCACTGTCAACATTAGCGCATGGTACCATGGCCAAAGCTGCAGGACACACCCACCCTCCACCTCTCTCCTCCTCATTAGCATTTAAAGTTACAGACACAGAAATGGCACGTTCTAAGGAAAGCTCATTGTGGGACTGGCTGGTAGTGGCTGAAATTCTGCACCAAGGCTGAATTTGGGGAACGAGACTTCAGATACATTACTAGGGAGCACTTAGGCCTATAAAAAAGCATCCAAAAAACAGCATGTCATGGGACCTTTAAGCTTACCAAATAATTAATATAGCACATTAAGGGGATATATTATTCAACCACCTAGTTTATCAAAAAAGAATACTCATTTTCTGACTTCTTGGGCTGACCCCTAAATATAGAATGACTCTAGAGAGTCATGATAAATCTTAGTGAACGCCCTTTACTTTATGATTTATTATTTGAAGAGATCAAACAAATATTGCAATTAAAACTGACAACAGCAGCATTTCAAAAATGCTAAGTAATAATAATATGATGTTAGTACTTGTGAAATAATTTCACATCTTCATAAAACAGGATCCTTATTTCTTTAACATGCACTTAGATCTTTGGTTGCAATCACTAATAAAACCTAATGGAATTAAAAGTATTAATGTTCAATTTTGAAGTTTAAAAGTAAAAATTGTGAAGTCAAGCCTGGATTAGATTGTTTAAGGCATGAAATAACTCTGCTTTAACTCCTACATATATAATTTTATACATAAAATCAATCCGTAGTAATCATTTCTCACACGAGTCATACATTTAATGAGGTCTTTCTTTATTTGAGCAATAAAACCGTAAGAAAATGTCAGACACAATGTTAGTGTTACTTCACAAAGTAATTCAGGCTATTACAAAGGTAAAGTGAAGGCACTGAAACACTCAGAAAAACTACAGCAATTCAACAGTATTAGTGTAAAAACAAATCAGAAAAGTTACATCTGTACCCAAAATCTAGTGTCATAAACAAATTTTATCTGTTTAATAAAATTTAAAAAGCAGAAAAAAACCCATAATGTGAATAAGAAGTCAAAATTAAAAGTGTATTTTTTTGTATTAGCTAATACATTCAATATAGATTTAAAGAACACTAAATGCTATTGTTTTTTTTGTTTTGTTTTCTAAACAAGGTGGTAAATTTTTTTTGATTCGTTTAGAACACAATCCACATTTCCAATAATAAATGTTACTGATTTTCTCATATTGCTATCTTAAAATACTTTGATGGATAATTGTGTTATATAACATTGCACAGAACACAATGATTGTTTAAGAGAGTGATTTGGAGCTGAAAGAGGTTCTGCTGTAGCTAGTGCTGCTGTATCTGGAAGACGAAGAGGGGGATAAGGTGTAGTCTACGCTGCCCCTACGGGATCCGCTTCGAGAGCCTGAGGCTGATCCTGGATTCGAGAGATTGTAGGGGCTGCTGATTCCACGTGATGAAACCGTGGAGGCTGGAAGCATGTGGACACCCGTGTTCTCCTCGGTCATGCAACCTTCCAGAGCCTCCTTGTAGGATATCCTCAGCTTGGTCTTGGGGCAGGTGAGGGTCTTGGGGTGGTGGCGTGTATCCTGGAGCTTCTGAGCTGCTCTCATGTCCAGCCAGCCGAGCTGTAAAGCCTCCTCAAGCGAACGTCTGCACCCAAGCTCTGGGTCGAACAGCCCGCCGGTTAAATACTGGAATTCGAGGAAGCGCTGGCCAGCTTCGTACGGCAGCCATTTTTCCTTGACGGCCTCGGCGGCTGACATCTTACGTTTGGTTTTCACGTCTTCGAAACCAATATACGCTTTCTGGGCAGGTTTTATCCTGTTAGCCATTTCATCATTGAGAATACCAAGTCGGGTTGCTTCTTGAATAGAAATACGGCGACCGTTTTCAGGGCTCACAATCCCTCCAGTGCAAGCCTGTGCCTCCAGGAGTCGTTGTGCTGTGATAGAATCAATAATTCCTCGCTTCAGAGCATCACATATGCTGATCTTCTCCAGCTTCTCTGTGTCAAAAACTGCTCCAACTGGATTCTGTTCCTCAATTGTTTCTACTAATGGGGTCAGTTTGATTGACATGCTGGAAATATGCTTGGCGGAGTTTGTTGAGAATGGATCTTGAATGGTTTCTTGAGTGGAGATACTCTCGACTGTTTTAACAGTTTCAGTTTTAATTATATGGCTTTTCATTGACGTCTGGGATGTGAAAGATGATGAGGCGTCAGAGGAGCTGAGCGGTTTGCTGAGGGTCTTCGTCTTGTTGGTGATCATATCTGCAAGCTCTGTAAGGGTGAGACTTCCTGAGCGATACTTATCAAGGACATATTGGTCAATCACTCCCTTAACTAGCAGTTCTTTCAAGTCGTACTGAATGCCTGTTTGCATGTCCATTATTGCTGTACTGGTCGAGCCATCTGGGGCAGTGATGACGGTTTCTTCCCACTCACATTCTTGCTGAGACAAGTCCAAAAAGGTTTCGTAGTCTATGAGGTTCTTCTCATAGGCTTCACGCACAGTCATCTCTTTATTACTTTCAGGATCAACAATCAATACTCGTCTCTTCCTTTTGGAGTTCTTCTGCTGCATCTTTTTCTTATCATAAAGAGGCAGAAGCACTAGTCCTGTCTTCTTATCTGGAATGCAACGGCTCTTTAGCTGCAGGTAGGTCAGATTGTCCTCTGTGTTTGGGTCGAAGAAACCCTTTGTGTCGTCTCCTTCATCTTTTAGAATCTGGTTCATCTCTTCATCAAAGTAGCGCCTTTGGTACGCCACATCAACGTCAATTCGGTGACTGTGTTTAGGGTCAATGATGCCACCACTTGCAATCTGAGCCTCCAGCAGGCGAATGCCATGACCTTTCTCTATGAGACCACGTTCGATGGCTTCAAAAAGGGAGAAAATCTTGTTGGTGCCTGGATCTTTGTACCCAGTTACTGCTCTCTCTGCAGACAGAAGCTTGTCTTTGAACTCCACACCCACCAGTCCTTTCTTACAAGCCTCCTCGACTGTGTAGTACTCATTGTGGATGGGATCAATCATGAAGCCTGAAGCGGCCTGTGCCTCCAGAAGCTCCAAGGTAGTGCCTGGTCGCAGAAGCCCATCCTTCATGGCCTGGTAGATGGGCAAAGCGCAGTCGTTAGCTTCATCATAAATCCCAGCAATGCAGGTTGACCCTCGGAGATAAGCCCGAAGTCTGTGTTCAATATCTTGGCTGGTAATCTTGCCCTCTCTCAGATGATCTACTTCCAAAGGTTGCAGCAATTTTGCATCCACCAGATCTGACACGCTAACGTCATGGCGCAGTCCCTGTACAGTCATGGGTTTCTCTGGAGCTGGAAGCAGGAGCAAGCTAGTACTGAGGTCAACCTTGCTTCGCTTCTTGAGGGTAACATAGCTTGCACGTAGACCATTGTCAGGATCGATATAGCAATCAGGTCTGGCATTTAGAGCTTGATAAAGATTCTCATCAACAAGGTCACGGTCCATGGCAGTATCTCTGGAAAGATATACGCTAAGGATGGGATCAAGGATGCCTCCCGCCGCCTCTTGTGCCTGCAAATAACGCAGAGCTGTTTCTCGGTTAACTATTCCTTTCTTCATGGCTTGGCTTACTGGCAAGAGTTTACCAGTTTTGGGATCCCTGAATCCAACGCAGGCGGCCTCAGCAGTCAACAGCTGCTTCTTGTCAGCTTCATCCACAAGTCCATTCAGACAAGCCTCCTCAACAGTCATCCTCACATTAGCTCTGGGATCTATGATGTACCCTGTGGCAGCTTGAGCCTCAAGCAACATGTTTCCACTCTCGTCTGAAATCAACTTTTGTTTTTTAGCCTCGGTTAAGGACATTTTGCCTTTAGGTCCTGCTGCCAGCCCCGCAATGGCTCCTGTACCTTTAAGATTTAGCCTAATGTCAACAGATACGTCCTCGACAGTCCTCTGGCCATTCATTAACTGCTCAAATGTCACCTTGTCAATCACACCACAGTCATATAGCTGCTGGGCTGTGACCTTCTTGCGGACACCTTCGAAGACCAGCGAGGAGGCATCCGTTAGGTCTGTCTGAGTGTATTTAGTAGCTCCATCTGGTTTCCTCTGCAGTCTCAGCAGCTCATTCTGTTGCGAGTCTCGAAGCACCTGCATCTCTGCCCTCTCTCGTTCTAAGTTCTGCAAGAGCAGCCTGTAACGTTCTTCGGTCTCCTTCACTTGCGTCCTAAGCCTCTCCATCTCGGCCTTGACAGAATTAAATTGGCTCTCCAGGCCGGAGCGCTCCGAGTTGTGCTGTCGAATCTGCTCTTCGTGAGTCGTGCATTTGATCTTCCATTGGGTAAAATCCTTCTTGATCCTATCATTGTCCGTCTGCAGCTGTAATTTGAGTCGCAGTTCTGATTCCAGTGAGAGTTTGATACGGGCTAGCTCGTCTTCCAGCTTTTTCAAGTGCATCATATCCTGTTCCATTGTGGCCATTTTCTTGAGGAGGTCATCCCGCTCTTGCTGCAGGCTGCTGCACTGATATTGGGATGTTTGGATCACAGAGGAAGTCTGCAACAAAAGGACCAAAGAGAAAATTATTGTATTATCATTTAAGGTGACCATTTTGTATATGATTTTTCAGACAGGACAATGATTTGTTATTGTATGACAATGATTTATCATTCATTGACGATTACAAAACAGAACTAATTGGTTTTCAAGCTAATTACATAGCTATAGCCAACCCTGCTCCTGGAGGGACTACCTTCTAGCAGATTTTAGTTCCATCCCCACTCCAACACACTTTTCTGTTATTTTCAAGTAATTCTGAACACCTTGATTAGCTGGATCAGTGTGGTTGATTAGGGTTGAAGCTAAACCCCAGCATACTAGCTCACCAGGTGCAGGGTTTGCTACGCCTGTTCTAAAGTTTCAAAATCACAAAGGGTGTCACGAATAATAGAGCTTAGATTATGTTTTGAAAGTGGTTGATCATATATGCAATGGATGCTGTTGTGCAAAACAAGCACGCAGCATGGGAGCTTGCAAAGGACAAACTACAGCGATGTGTATTAAGATGCAAATCTGCAGGGTGTGGTGTAGAAATAGGTCAAACATGCACATTAAGACATGCAAAATTGTGTCAGTTTGTTATTGTGACATATTTTGCATGTCAAGACAATAATTATTTATAGCATGCAATGTGAGAGAGACGCATGCAGCTGGCTAAATCTACGCACTTTAACTCGAGAACTCTAGTTTCTAGTTATCCTAGTACCTCTCTGGCTTGTTTTTGTACATTTTCTATCTCCACTTGCAGTTTTTCTCTCTCTCGTGATAGCTGTCGCATAAGCCTGTCATGCTCTGCACCGGCACGCTGGCTGGACTCTAGCTGTTTCTGCAAAGCTGCAATTTGCTCAGTCAGTTCCCGATCGCCACGTTTTTTGTTTTTGAGCAGTTCTTCGTGTTCTAGACGCATAGAGCGCAACTCCTCCTCCAGGCGGAGGCGATCTTTGGTAAGAGTTTCAATGAGCCTTTGCAGACGCTCAGTTTCAGCAGTGCCTATGTTTAATGCACAGGTCTTCTCTTCCATGCTGCGATGAAGGGCCTCGTAGCGCTGGTTGGAGTCTTGGACGCGCCCCTGCTCCTGCGTCAGCTGTAGTTTCAAAGTGTTCATCTCGGCTTTCAAGGCGGCGAGGCTCTGAGAAGACGCTTTGTGCTCCTTCAAGGCGCGGTCTAGGGCCTCCTTCAGCTGCTTGCATTCTTCATCCACATGCTTGGCCTCAAGATTGGTCTCTTCCTGGCTCTTACGCAGCGTGGTGATTGTAGTAGTGTACTCCCGCATGGCCTGGCTACTCTTTTCAAGTTGCACCTCCGTTCTCCTGCGCTTGCTGGCCTCCTCTTCCACCGCTTGCCGCTGCTTCTCCAACTCATTTTCCAGCCGCTTCAGCTCCTCCTGGAGCTCTTGAATGCGGGTTTGGAAGCGCGTAATAGTCTGTTCAGACCGGCCCTTCTCAAGAGCATGGGCCTCCAGCTCCACCCGGATGAGGCTCAACTCCTGGTGGGAAGAGCGTAGTTGCACCAACTCCACATTACAGTTTTCATTCTTAGTTTTGAGGTCGGCCAGCTCCTCCTCCAGTCTCCTGGTCTCGGCCTCTAAAGATCTTTTCAGACGTCGCTCCTCCTCAAGAAGGCGTGTGAGACGGTTGATCTCACTACTCTTTTCTTGCAGTGCCCGACTGGAGCTCTCCTGTACTTCCTTCGTTTTGTTGTCTGCTTCACGTTTCTGGCTAGACAACATCTGGACTTGAGATTCCAGCTCATGCCTCTTTCGGCCTTCCTCTGTACTTACAGCACTAAGTCTCTGGACCTCCTCTTCTAGGTGCTTCCTCTGGGCCTCCTCCTGGCCGAGGGAGATACGAAGCCTTTGCAGCTGCTCTTTCAACTCCCTAGATTCTCCCTCTAATCTTTCAAACTCCAGACTCATGGAAGCAGCATCACTTTCCTTCAGCTGCGAAAGCTTCTGCATGCTGGTCTGAGTAACGAGGATTTGAGACTCGTAGGTCTGTTTCACCTCTCGTATCTCTATGTTGTGCTCCTGCCTTACCTTTGCCAGCTCTGCCTGCGCCTCCTTGACGCGCCGAGCCTCATCTTCCAACTCCCTTCGCAGACGCTCCAGCTCTCGGGTCCTTTCAGACACCGTCTTTTCCAGCTCCATCTTGGCCCAGCTGGTCTGCTCCAGTTCCTTGAGTTTCTTGCGCATAGTTTCATCATGTTCTTCCTGCAAAAATGTGTAGCGCTCTTCCACGATTTTCTTCTTCCTCTCCATTTCGTCCAACTGGAGTTTGAGGCGACGTACTTCATCCGTAAGCTCTTGAAGGCGGTTGGTAGAAGAGTCCAGGCTCTCCTGTGTGGCCATGCACTTGAAAGTCTCAGTCCTCTTCACCTCTTCCAGAGATAGCAGGTGTGTCTGCGATTCATTCAGCTCCTGCTGGTATTTCAGAAGAGCTTCCTGCAAAGAGGCATTTGTTGTAGTGTGATCCTTAATAGCATCTCGCAGCTCCTGAAGTTCCTCCTCGAGAAGCTCAATCCTTGTATTCCGGATCTGCAGAAAACATTTTAAAATACATTATTTTGTGCTACATAACTATATATTTATCAGGTAAGTCCCTTGAGAATAAACACTCGCATCATGAAACCTTCCACTGACATTTGGCCAAAATGTCTGTTGACTTGTCTGAGTCCAAAAACCATTTAAGGTCATTTTAAGGCATTTGCATTTACCGAAGAAGGGTTAGGGAGGGCTGCATAATTTGGGGGAAAATCTAATTGCCATTTTGTGATTTAAAATTCAATTTAAAAATGCTCAGCTGCACAATTTGGCTGAAAACTTTGTGAACGCGGAGAGGGAGAGCAAGAGAGAGAGAGCGACAGTCCGTGAGAGATATGTATACTCATATGTGATAAGGGTACGAACCAGTGCTGCCAGGGTTGTGGTTTTCCGCACAATTGGGCTATTTTGAAAATACAGTCGCGGGAAAAATTACAGAGCCGTGGGTTGCGGTTTTTTGGGCTACATTTATAATGTACTGCGGCCGCCCAAAGTGTATATATACATGTGATCGCAAAAGGAAGTTATTACAAACACTCGATGGTGGTTTAAAGTGAGTTCTGAGTAAAAGTGTACTATTAATCTCATAAACTGTCTTATCTAGCATGATGTTAGCTCTAATGCACCTACAGAACAGGTCCAATTCTTCTTCATAATGCATTTTGCCATAATACTTCATGTAATGTTTTGTTGTATTTATTTAGAAATACTGTTGATAATAGTTGGGTAAATGTGCCCTGGAATTAAAGCGATGTGGCTTGGTAAATGTTTTATTGCCAGTATAAAGGCTGATAATGGCTGAATTAAAACATAAGAATAATAAGGATTATGTCTCATACCTGGCGGAGATGTGAAAGGTTCTGTTTCCTTAAACTAGTTTGTCATGCATTCCTTTATTTCAACACATTTACAGGTAAATCCTAGTATTTTAAATTTGCAATTAATTGTGATTAATCACAGTCCAGGACTGTGATTAACGCAATTAAATTTTTTAATCGATTGATAGCACTATTATGACTTATCACATTGATTTAAATTGGATAATATTGTACCAAATAAATATATAAATGCAAACATGATATATAAAACATAAAAGAAAACATATCCACATTAATTTATTAACAACATGAAGTGCATTAAACATTACATTAAGTCAAGGTTTCTTAAACTGGGGTTCATGAAGGAACTGCAGGGGGTTTGTGAGTTTAATAAAAAGCTAATAATTAAAATATAAAATTAAAATAAACAACAAAATCAAAATGAAAAAATATTATGTATTTAATTTGTTACAATATGTAATCATGTAATCAAAAAAAATAACTGTAGTCTGATTACAAGTATTTTAAAATGTAATGTAATTTAATTACAAGTAATTAATTTTTGTAAACTGATTACCAGATTATGTGTAATCAGCTACTACCCAGCACTAAATGATTATAAAAAATATATATTAATAATAAATATTAAATAAAATATTACTATTTTAATATTTCACTGTAAAAAAATTAATTCTTGATTTCATCACTCTGCCAAAACCGAAGTGTCTTTATATACCTTCACTTCTTCCATGTTCTTCTGGGAAGCCATAAGAAGTTTGTAGTAATCGCTTGAACGGGTGAGCAGTTCTAAGTAGTGTGCATTTAGAGAAGAGACCTGGGGGACAAAGACAAGTATGAAAAAATGTATGTTATAATAAAACAACACTGCAATAACAGTAATGCTTGTGTGTTGACTGGGAAAGTGTGAGTTTGTAGGTGTACCTCTTCAGAAATGGAGGACGATGGTGACTGCAGCACAGTCCTCTTGATGGGGATGTTTAACAAAGTTTCCAGTCCAGCGCTGTAAGCTACCAACTCAAGCTCATAGTTCTACAGAGACACAGTTCAGGTTTACTAAATGCTGTCAGATCTGAAATCAGATATTAGTAAGTCTGCAAACTACAGCAGTAGCCTAAAACAATGACTACATATGTGTTTGTATAGCACTTTTCACATGGCTTCAGAGCAGCTTTACAGAAAGTCATGATGTGATTTTAAAGCATGAAGATATTATAAATATTAAATAGTCTTTTAAAACGTCTTATAATCGCAATTCAGATCAGAGCTGAGCGATAATGTTGTTTACATTTTACAGTGATGTTTTGTAATATTTATCTTAACACGTTACAGTAAGATCCCATCAGTTATTAACTAATATCACCTAACAATGAGCAAAATATTTGTTTCAGTATTTAATAATCTTTGTTAATGTTCGTGTTATTTTAGTAACCCTGAGAAACTATTATATTTTTTGCTAATATCCGAATCAGTTTTTGTTTACATTTTCCATTTTTATTTTGTAATTTAATTATGCCCATATAGTTTTATTAACTTTTATTTCAGTTTTAGTTATTTTAGTACATCAAGTTGAACAACTAAAATGAAAAATGTTGCAACCATCTGAAATATTTAAAAAAATATATATATTAAATTTTATTGCAGGTAAAAAATATTGGATTTTTGGGTGTTAATTATTTAAATTTTTATTTTCCGTTTCAGTTTTAGTTAACAATAATAACCCTGGTTAACATAAGTTAATAAAAACACATTAATAATATTAAGAGAATAAATAATATTAAGAGACACAACTTTTGATTTTAATAATTAATTAAATGTATTATGCAGTCAAATTAACGAACTAAACTTTCATTGTTTGCTTATGTTATCTAACATAAACAAATGAAATCTTATTGTAAAGTGTTAATTAGGCATGGCCTAGGTTACATAAGCTGAAAAGTATGATCATTTGGTGTATTAATTACTATATACGTCATCATTGGTTGGGACTTACACTACAAAATACTCTAAAAGCACATTAAAGGAAAGGTTGAATACCTTGATGGCATTTATGCAGGTTTCGCCATCTTTCTGCACCGTCTCCAACAGCTCTCTCTTGGCCTTTATATCAGAGTTTAACGCCTGCACACATTAGAAAAGAGCATAATGAAAGTCTACTTAAACTTCAGTTAAATTAATAGCTGTGGATTCCTTTAGGCGATTGTTTTGGTGATTAGCTTAGTTTTCCAGACTCACTTTCTGTTGGTTGAAGAGTTGTGTGTAAACTGCAATGTCATCGGTCTTGACGGTCTGCTGAGACTCGATCTGCCGCTGGGTTTGGTCGATCCAGCCGCTGAGATGAGAACTAGACTGCAGGTATCGCTGCAGATGCGGCAGGTAAGCGTCCAGATCGTCCAGCCTGAGAAAACACCCTCGTTAGTCTCTCATTCAGGCCTACAGCTGAAAACCAACCGTTCTGTTAGGGAAGCAGCGTCTGACCTGTTGTTGATCTGGAGCTGGATGCGTTTCCAGCGGTCTGACAGCTGGTTGACGTGCTCGGCGTACTGCACGAGGTTGATGACACACCTGTAACCGCCCTGACCCGTCTGTTCGTTATACTGCTGGATTTTATTCAAATCGATCAGCAGTGAATTCAGCAAATCCTTCTTCTGCTCCAAATCACTGCGCATTCCCTGGGTTTGGAGAAAACGTACAGGTTAAGTCATAATGTAGAGTTAACTGCACTTAGACTCGACACGAAGGACTCGTTCAGGTTTTCCTCAATTTGATCATTTTAATGAATTCAAAAATAATTAAATAATAAATAATTTAATTTTTATTTATTTTTTTGCCTTGTTTTCCAGAAATATCTAAACATAATTACCTGAAGCACTTTCTGGTATTTTTGCACCTCGTCCGGGTCGAGCGACGCCGTCTCTTTCTCTGTCAGCCGAGCTTCATAAACCTTCACCACATCTTCAGCTTTCAGCAGATCTTTCAGCAGAGACTTCAGTGAATTCAACCTGAAACACAGAAAACCCTGAACACTGAGGACGGCTGTGAATTTGAAATATTTAATATTTCACAGCAGCTGATATTTTAGCTGATGCATCCAATACAGTAATGTTCATAACAGTTGTTTTAAATTTTAATAATAATAATTATTATTATTATTATAATATAAAAAAATATATTCCAACAGAAAACTATTTTAAATTGTAATTTTATTAAAATATATACGAAAATATATTCAAAAAGAAAACAGATTGTATAAATTATATAGTAATTATAATAATTATAACATACTAATAATATATAATATAATTATAATTTATAAAAATATTCAAACATAAGTCATTTTAAATTGTAATTATAATATTTAATAATAATAATAATAATAATAATAATAAATAAAAACATTAACAGTTATTTGAAATTATAATATATAATTATATACCGTCTATGTATATTCAGATACAAATTAGTTATTTGAAATTGTAATTATAATATATAAATAAAATAGAAAACTGTTATTTGAAATTGTAATTATAATATATAGTTATAATTATATTACATTAAAATAATTTTCAAATACAAATGTTTTTTATTGCAATTATATAAAACTGTTATTTGAAATTGTAATTATAATAATATTAGAATATTTATATTTCACAATATTACTGTTCTTACTGTATTTCTGGTCAATATAATGCAGCCTTGGCAAACATGAGAGACTTCTGCATTAAGAATCTTAGCGACCCCAAACTTTTGAAGAGTACTGTATCATTACAATGAAATGCAGCTTTTCTGTTTGAGTGTGGTGTACCTCTGCACGTGTGCAGTAGTGTAGTTCTCCAGGTGAACTAGTCTCTGGTTAATGAGGTCCAGCTGTGCGCTCAGGTATCTGGTTTTATCGCTGTCCGTGGCGTCTTTGAGTTCGGTCTGAACGCTGTCTCTCAGGCTCTGAAACTCGGCCTTCAGCGTCTGCACGTCCTTCTGAAAGACCTGCACACAAGCGCTCAGCGTTAATCCCACGGCTCTCTAAACCTACCCTTACAGTAATGCAAATACAGTAATCATGTGTTATTCAGGGTTGTGGCTAGAAAGGATACAGCTATGGCCGGAAACCAACAACAAATACATTTTTCTACCTATTAGATTGTGTTTTAATGCAAATACAGTAATTATCGTTGTTCAGCGGGAGAAAAATGACACAATATAAAATCTGGCAGGTAGGATGAAATGTCAGGACACCAGACTCATGCGTTTGTCACCTGTGTTCTGGCGATGTGGCTTTCGCACTCCTCCGGCGCGTCATCTCCTAGCGCGATGTACAGGAACGTGACGAGAGACGACTCTGCGCCGTCCAGCCTCAGTCGCAGTGTGTTGAGTTCATTCAGCAGTTTGACGCTCACGGCCGCCGCGTATTCAGATCCCTCGCCTCGAGCGGCTACCATAAACACAACACATTCAGGATGTTACACAACAGATCTTCATTGGTTTTCACTTGTTTGCCATTAAAAATATCTAAACATTCTTCATAGTGTGGCATTAACTGCACTTAAAGTGACAGTTCACCCAAAATTGAGTTCATGTTCCCCATTAACTTCCACAGTATCTTTATGTTAATCAATCAATAGATCAATCAATCAATCAATCAATCAGATCTATCTATCCATCTATCGTTCATTTTAATAAAAAATATTTTATTATTATCAGGATTTTCCAGAAATATCTCAATATAAATGTACTTGAGAACTGCAAAACAATTGCATAAGATATTAATATTTGCTTTAAGGGGGAAAAAAATCTGGAGTTTTCGTTTTTTCTTTATAGCATAAACCTCACTAAATTTGTCTACATTTATACTTTAACCAAAAAAAAAAAAAAAAAAAAAAAAAAATCAAGATATTTTTTGTCAAAACAAGTCTTAATATCTTACTTGCACAGTTTTGCTTATCAGTACATTTGTCTTGTTTTAAGGAAGCTTAGATATTTTACTGGAAGTGATAGAGATATCAGAGATATTAATATTAATAAATAGATGTATTAATTTCCTTAAAAATATATTTTCCACAACTTTTGAATTTTAGTGTCTCATTGTTTCCACAAAAAGTGTTATATTTATATAATCTAATATTATATAGATATTATGTTGCATAATACCATTATTATATTACATAATATTTATATAAAATAGTATATAAAAATATTTTGATCAAATAAATACAGTCTTGATAAGAACAAAAAACATAATTATTCCAAACTTTGACTAGTAATGCAAATATAAATAAATCTATATATTTTTGCATGATTTGTGCTTAAAACAACAACAAAAAACTTGGTAAGGTTTATTTAAGAAAAAGATATACATAAATCTTAATATCTTGAGACCCCTGAATTCTGCATTTTGTTGCGTATCTGTGCATACAATACAAAAAACTATTTTATTAGTCAGTAATTTCAACTTACTTTCCATTTAAAATATCCAAACATTATTAAATCACAATACATTTACTTGGGAACTAAAATGACTGTTAGGTCTTGTTTTCTGAAAAATTAGTTTATGCTTAATACAAGGAAAAATGTCAGTAAGAAGTGCTTAATTCAAAGATTATTTTAACCATAAACTCACTTCATTTTGAAACTTTTTTCAGAAAACAAGATTTAATATCTTAAGTCTTTTTCCTTCTGAAGTAAATGATTTAGGAATTGTTCAATATTTGTAATAGAAGATCAGACTGCTGCACACTGACCGTAGGTGGGCAGATCCACCACCAGTTTGCTGTAGTGCTGCTGGGCTCCTGTATACTGGCTCTCGATGTGTTTGTAGTCTTCGGCCCCGAACAGCTCTGAACCCTGCGAGTGTTTCTTGAACTCCTGGAAGTGCATCTCCAGACTTCGGACGATGCTGCTGTACTCCTCTGGACCCATTTTGGAAAGCTGCACACAAAGACGAAACGCAATTGTTTTGTTAGCTGTTTTGATCATTTTGTTGGATAGTTGCTCTGATAATGCACAGTTTGTGTGCAACAAAAGTGACAGTAAAGACATTTATAAAGTGACAAGAGATTTCTATTTCAAATAAACGCTGTTTATTATTCATCTGTGAATCCTGAAAAATAAAATGCATCACAGTTTCCACAAAAATATTGCGCAGCACAACTGTGTTCAACATTGATAATAATAATAATGTTTGTTGAGCAGTAAATCAGTATATTATAATGATTTCTGAAGATCATGTGACACTGAAGACTGCAGTAATGATGCTGAAAATACAGCTTTGATCACAGGAATAAATTACAGTTTAACGCATATTCACATAGAAAACAGCTGTTTTAAATGATAATAATATTTCAGAATTTTTACACATTACCATGTTGATGGTGAGTGAATTGATGTGGTTGATGTCCAGCAGACAGTACTGCCATGAGACCATACTCTTGACGTTGATGTACAGCTGATTCCAGACGGTTAGAATGGCCTCATAAAACTGAGAGTTCCTATCGTCAAACAAACACAGTTAAACAGTAAAAAAAACAACTAAATCAAGTCTTAAATCATGTCTGACGTGCAGAAATACACTACCAGTCAAAAGTTTTTATTAAAGAAGTCTCTTCTGCTCACCAAGCCTGCATTTATTTGATCCAAAATACAGCAAAAGCAGTAATACTGTGAAATATTTTTACTATTTAAATGAACTGTTTTCTATGTGAATATCTATTAAACTGTAATTTATTTCTGTGATCTGCAGCTGTATTTCCAGCATCATTACTCCAGTCTTCAGTGTCACATGATCTTCAGAAATCATTATAATATACTGATTTACTGCTCAAACAACATTTATTATTAGTAGTATTATCAATATTTAAAACAGTTGAGTAAATTTTTTTCAGGATTCTTTGATGAATAGAAAGATCCAAAGATCAGTATTTATCTGAAATAAAAAGCTTTTATACACTATACCACTCAAAAGCTTTTAAATATATATATGTAAAGACATTTATAATGTTACAAAAGATTTCTATTTCAGATGAATGCTGTTCTTCTGAACTTTCTATTCATCAAAAAAACCTGGAAAAAAATTCTACTCAGCTGTGTTCAACATTGATGATAATAATAAATGTTTGTTGAGTAAATCAGTATATTATTATGATTTCTGAAGATCATGTGACACTGAAGACTGGAGTAATGATGCTGAAAATACAGCTGCAGATCACAGAAATAAACTACAGTTTAACACATATTCACATAGAAAACAGCTGTTTTAAATAATGAAAATATTTCACAATTTGACTGTTTTTGCTGTATTTTGGATCAAATAAATGCAGGCTTGGTGAGCAGAAGCAACTTCTAAAAACATTAAAAAACCTTTGACTGGTCGTGTAGCTTTTATGGTTGAGGCACTATTATAATTTTTATCACCTTATACTAACAACAATATATGTATAGATTGTGTTTGTGTGTGTGTGTGTGTTAGTGTGTGTGCGCGTTTTTGTGATAAATGAGGACATAAATTTGTATAATGACACAGGTATGGCAGGTATTACAAGGTGAAGGTGATTTATGAGGACATTGACCCATGTCCCCACTTTTTAAAACCCTTATAAATCATAAAGAGTGAGTTTTTTGTGGTTTCCTGTGAGGGGTAAGTTTAGGTGTAGGGCAATAGCACATACAGTTTGTTCAGTATAAAAACCATTACGCTTATGGGATGTCCCCACTTTTCACAAAAACAAACGTGTGTGTGTGTGTGTGTGTGTGTGTCTCACTTGCTGGCCAGGCTGACGGCGAGCGGGTTTGGAGGTGGCACTAACAGACAGACCGAAGGCACCTGCATGTCCATTCCTCCGGGTCCCGTCACCTGCCACGTGGTTCGCTCAGAGTTATCCTTCAGGATTCCTTCATCGCCCTTACGGATCGTCTTCTGCAGACGCACACATAACCAGAACAGCACTTTATTTCCCACTGTGCATCATTTATGAAACAGGAGCGACATTTTCTGTGTAAAAGTATTGATACCCAATTGATACTCGATTCATTGAAGCATTTACACAGAAATTAGTTTGGAATCAGTAAGATTTTTAATGTTTTTGAAAGAAGTCTCTTCTGCTCACCATCATTTATTTAATCAAAAACATTGTAAAAATTGTACAATATTATTACAGTTTAAGATAACTGTTTTCTATTGTAATATGTGTTAAACTGTAATGTATTCCTGTGATGCGCAGCTGTATTTTGAGCATCATTCCTCCAGTCTTCAGTGTCACATGATCTTCAGAAATCATAATAATATACTGATTTACTGCTCAACAAACATTTCTGATTATTATCAATGTTGAACACAGCTGTGCTGCTCAGTATTTTCATGGAAACTGTGATGCATTTGATGTTTTAAGGATTCACAGATGAATAGAAAGTAAAAAAAACAGCATTTATTTGAAATCTTTTGTAACATTATACATATCTTTACTGTCACTTTTGATCAATTTAATGTGCCCTTGCTGAATAAAACTTTTATTTTTTAATTATTTATATTATTATTATTTAATTCTAATTATTTATAATTTTAATTATTATAATTATATTTTAATTATAAAATTATTATAAAAACTATACATACTATTATTAATATAAAAACTATTAAAACATTTTTTTGCTAAACTTTAGAATTGTTTTGTATCAGTTTCCTCAAAAACATTATATTTATATAGCATAATATTATATACATTTTATACAACCTTATACTATTATTGTATTATTTATATAATATTATATTTCCATTAAATATAAAGATATTATAATATTTAAAATATTAAAGAAATAATATGATCAAATAAATGTAGCCTTGGTGAGCAAAAAACATTTTTCAAAAACATAAAATAATTGTATTTATACACTTTTGACCAGTTAAAAAAATAAAAAGTTAAAAAGGAAGAAAAAATAAACTATATATTACAAAGTTATTATTAACAATATGATAAATAAAAAATATTATTATTATTATAAAAATAAAAATATATATGTGTGTGTGTATATAGATATATATACACATGTAAATGTCACCTCATCCTGTCTGAAGTCACACAGCGCCTGCACGAGGATATTTTGGCCCGTGATCTTCTCGTCTGGGTTTCTGGGTCTCAGTCTGACGATGCTCTTGGATTTGAGCACCAGCTGCTGGACCATCTCCCTCTGCTCCGTCAGATGCTCGCGCTCTCTCTGTGACACACACACACACACACACACACACACACACACACACACACGCTGATAAAGCTGCAGTGCTGCATCAGCGCTCACTGTGTTAAACCGGACCGAAGCGTCACCTCCAGCCCCTGCAGCAGCTCCAGTAAGTTGTGTAGAGCGGTGGATTTATCGCAGGAGAAGTTCTTGCGGATGTTATTGTGCTCTTTCTGCAGCTTGCTGTTCATTTCACCCGCCTCCTTGAAGAACTGTGGAAAACAGAGCATAAAGATGCATAAACACCCTAGTGAAAAAAAAATATATACTTAAATGTATTTGAAATACATTTCTGTCATGCTAAGTATACTAAAAATACATTTTTACATTTTTGTACTTAATAAAATTTCCTGCAACTGTACTTTCAGTATACTAAACTGCTATACTTAAAGTCTGCTAAACTGGAACAGCTAATTTATAGTTAATGCACTTTAATTGTGCAGAAGTAGTGCTGAAGTACAATTAAAGATATACTTAGTATATGTTATTGTGCTAAAGTGCAACTATTGCAAGTACACTTTAAATATTTAGCATTTAAAGACCAATATTATTCAAAGATCATACAATCCTCATCAAAAGTGACATTAAAACATGTAATATTAAAAAAAGTGCATTGTGCACAAGTAATATGCCAAGTAAAGTTTAATTATAATTTTTATAACTGTCTTGAGTTATCTGTCAGTATTTTTAGATTAGATTCAACTTTATTGGCATTGTGCAGAGTACAAGTACAGAGCCAATGAAACACAGATAGCATCTAACCAGAAGTGCAAATAACAAGGTCTATACAGTAAATAACATAAAATATAGAATATGTGTATATGCATTACGCTTTATGACATATAGTGCAAATTATGAGGTAGAAGGGCAGAGACCAGGTCAGTGCAAAATGACTGTAAATACATCATAAGATGCAAGGACGTATAACAGAAGGTGCATTATACAGTGAGGTATGGAAATAGCATATGTTTATATATGGCCAATGACCATAACAGTGCAGATATGTTAATACATTTCAACTATACTTAGTTTGAATTAAATGTATTTTAAATATATAACTTTTTTACTAGAGCACTCAATCCAAAATGCAAAAAAAGCATCCATCTCACCTGGCTGTATCGTGCATTTTCCTTCAGATGGACGTTAATGCATCTGGTGATCTGTAGAAGCCAGCTCCACTGCGTCTGCAGCGTCTCCATGTAAGCCTGAGAAACACAGTCAGACTGAGCGAGAAACACGACAGGACAGGTGAAAGCGTATCAGAGACCAGACGCGCTCACCTGGATCTTATCAGACGCCGGGTGCTTGTTTTTCAGCAGACTGTCCACCTTCGATTTGAGCACGTTCAGCTGAATCTCCTTCTGCTCCAGTTCACTCATGAGTTTCTGAAACACACATTCAACAGATGTCAACAGGATTAACCAGAACTTTCACTCTCTTTTTAGAAGTTAGGACACACATCGTTAAAGTAATGTTCATTGAACATTCTTATAAACTTTTTAATAGTTGATATATTATAAAACATGTGACCCTGGATCACAAAACCAGTCATGAGGGTCAATTTTTTTACATTGAGATTAATGCATAATCTGAAATCTGAATAAATAAGCTTTTTCCATTGATGTATGGTTTGTTATGATAGGACAATATTTGAAAATCTGGAATCTGAGGGTGCAAAAAAATCTAAATATTGAGAAAATCTCCTTTAAAGTTGTTCAAATGAAGTTCTTAGCAATGCATATTACTAATCAAAAATGAAGTTTTGATATATTTATGGTAGGAAATTTACTAAATATCTTCATGGAACATGATCTTTACTTAATATCCTAATGATTTTTGGCATAAAAGAAAATTTTGTTAAAATGTTGGCTATTGCTACAAATATACCCCAGCGACTGAAGACTGCTTTTGTGCTCCAGGGTCACATATTAGAACAATATTCTCTTATCATCCTAATAATGTGTTTTGTACTTGATAAACGTTCTAAGAAAAGTTTTTTTTGTAACCTTTAAATAATGTTTTAGTCACATTAAGAAAACTGGACATTTTAAAATTCTTATAATATTACAAAAGCATTCAAATAAAATTACATTTTGGGTAAAAATAAAGTTTGTAGAATATTGTAAGAAACGTTTGTAACCTTTAAGTAACATTATAATCATAACAAGAAAACTGGACATTTTAACGTTCTTAGAATATTAAAAATAAATGTTGAATTAACAGTATAGAATATATATTTTTTTTAAATGAAATATAAATTTTTAGAATATTAAAATAAACTTTCAGATAACATTATATTTTGGGTGAAAATATCATTTTTGTAAGCTTTAAATAAGGTTATAATCACATCAAGAAAACTGAGACATTTCAAAATTTACAAACATTTCAAAACAACATTGATTATAACCTAAATGTGTTACGTGAGGAAAAATCATCAGTTAAGTATCTCCAAAACCTAAATTATATTCAAAAGACATGATAATACTACAGTAGGTAGTAAACACAGTCCACAAGAGGGCGCAGCAAGTAAATAAATACACCGTGTTATGTTGTTCAATAAAAACAAACCTGCAAGTGCTTTTATTTTTACAAGTTAAATTGCATTAAAAATTATTTTAAAATATTTAAAATTATTTAGTCAGTTTTTGATCATTATATGGAAATGTGCTTGAAATTTACACCATATTTTGTCATGTTAAATTGTACTTTTTATTCTAAAATAAAATAAACTTCATAGAGGGTTTTGCATTCATAAAACACCTGGATTCAGCAGGTAAAATACTTACATCAAAATAAACAGGTATTTTAGTTTATGAGAAATGAGTGCAAAATTAAATCAAATATTTTCACACATTTTATAGATTCATTTAAACATACATTTTTGTGATCTGATCTCCTGAAATATTAATAATATTACAATGCATTCCCTATTGTAACACAATATTATTCACAGTGTGACTTACAGTTCTGTCTAGTTTGTTAATTAAGTTCATTTGAGCATTTGCATAATTCGGTGCAGACACAAATTGTGAAATGATGTTTATGTAGTGTTATGTCTGATTAATGTCATCTAGGAGGCATTTGGTTAAGCGTGCCCCAGTTTATTCACTCTTCAGCTTCTTTAAAAACGTTCATGTCTTCATTGAAATCGGTGTGACCATGCATTTATAATGCAAATGCACTTTGCATTTTTTTTTTCAGTCATTTGATTTTATTATGCTGAGACGCCTAAACAGGGTTGTTATCATTAACTAAAACAAAAACCATGAAAAAACATTTACATTACTTGAAATATATATATTTTTTATTGATTTTAAAAAGGCAATACGTCTCATTCTGGTGTTGTTTTCACACACACTGATGAAGGAGTCAAGCGTATTGTCAGTAATGAGTGTGTGTGGTCTTACTGAGAAGCTCTCTTGTTTCTGAGGGATGTAGGTGTCGATGTTTTTGTCGCCCCAGTCGAACACCAGCTCCTCCTCCTCTCGCTCGTTCACCCACATGATCTGTCCGGAGATCTCCTTGAGGATGCTCCGCAGGTCCTGCAGCTGGACGCTCCGCTGGAACGAGGCTTTCTGGAAATTAGCGCAGGTTATGTCTTAACTCTCTCACACACTGGGAAATTAAAACACATGTTTAGCGGTATGTTTAAGTCTGGGTTTGATTAGAGCCGGTCTCACCAGTAGACTGTCCCATTCTTGATCCAGTTTGTTGAGACAGGATTTGGCCAGTTCTGGATTTTGGTCTCTGCCTCGCAACTAAAGCAACAAAAAGGTGAAAATATACAACAAATACTAAGAATAATCTATAAACTGTGTATTTATCTATCTATCAAGATATTTAATTTTTTTCATGTGTGTGTGTGTATGTTTAAAAAAATGACATGAAATCACACAAAAATGAAATGGAAAAAAAATGAATACAATTATTTTAATAAACATTTAAAAAAAAAAAAAACATTACATAACATCTAATATGTTTTTTAATTTTCAGGCAAAATATATCATATGAAATATTTAATAAAAATGAATACCATTTGTAAAATTATTTCAATAAATTCATAATTTTCTTTATAAAATTTAAATAAATTATTTTCTTAAAAAAGAAACATTACAAAATGTATGTATGTGTGTGTGTATATATATATATATATATATATATATATATATATATATACACACACACACACTTTTTTATTATGAGGTGAAATATGACCTAATCATGTAATAAATCTCAGGTGCATCATAATGCACAGTAGAAAAGATGGACAGTTATTAATCTGCCACAGATAAATGAGACTAATTAGACCATAACTTAAGCAGTCCAGCACTGATATGGCAGCCAATAACAGATGTGTGTGTGTGTGTGTGTGTGTTAAAGGTCACGTCTGAGTTGTTTGATTGAGGAGGTTTGTGTGTATAACTCACCAGCTCCGTTCGCCCTCGATCCACCTCCATACTTCTCTGGATGGAGCTGTGAAACTCGCTGTGATTGGCTATCTGCTGCTCGATGGCCATAGAATCATCTCCCCACGACGACGTCTCTATCAGCCTCTGCACACACACACACACACACACACACACAGATTTAAACATGGTGTTGTAGTAGTAGCAACACATTTAACACAGTTTGTTTTGTTGCATTAAAACTAGTTTGGTATTATAATGAACAAAGCCGTCTGCACTGGAAGTTTGATGTTTTCTGCTTAGTTCCGCTTAATAATTTTTGCTTATTCATATGGTTGAATTTGATCATGGAAGGTCAGCAGCAAAGACGCTGGTGAATAAAAAGGGTTTAAATACTTAAAGGATATTTGTGTTGTTGAACATCTTTAATTATCGCAGGTTTGCTACAGTAACATGTTCGCACACAACGCTCTCAAGATTTCTCTCAACATGGCAACACAAGAGCGGTCAGTCAACACATGGGAAACAAAGTAACTGGAGTTACTTATTTGAAAAAGTAAGTTAAGTAATGAATTACTTTATTGGCTACTGAAAAAAGTCATCTGATTATGTAACTTGTGTTACTTGTAATGCTTTCCCAACACTTGATGATGCAAGCCCTGAACAACTAACAAAAATATGCTCTAAGAACGTGTTTCTAATGTTACCATTTAGTTATCTCTGAATGTTTTTTTGTTTGTTTCATTATGTGAATGTTAAGGGAACTCTCCATTACTTCTGAAACAATCTAAAAAATCTTACACAAAAGTCCAACTAAAACAGTTCATTAAAACAAAGTATAAATACTATTTCGGTGCTAACAAGTTTTGAAAAATGTTATTTCTGGATGTTTTGAAAAAGTTTTTTTTTAGTTTTTTAATGTTATACCAACGTTATGGGAACATTCCATTTTAGAATTCTTGCAAAAATGATATGAATGTTACTGAATGCTCTCCGAATGTTCCAAATAAAGTAGCAACATTTAAAAGAATGTTAGACGAACGCCCAATGTTCAGAAAAAAATCACTCCATGAACAATGTATACGAATGTTTTCTGAACATCTTAAACAGTTTTTTATTTTTTATTATGCAAACATTGAGAGAACATTTATTTTAATAATTGTGCAAATGCTATGGGAACGTTACTTTACATAACGAATGTTTTTTGAATGTTCTCTAAAAAAAAAATCAAAACATCCACTTTTTAAATGTTTAAAATGTTTTGTGGTTCTGCAAACATTAAGGAAACATTCCATTTTAGAATTTTCCAAACATAACGTGAACGTTACTTTTGAATGTTTTCTGAATATTCAGGAAGAAAAAAAAAAATCCATGAATAATGTTTAAATACTATTTTGGGGCTAACATTTTGAGAACATTAGTGAAGACCAGATAACAATGAATAAATGTTCTATTAATGTTACATAACGTTTGTTTGCTCATATCTTTACTAAATATTCTGACACTGCCTGGTTTTCTTCTCCAGCCCACTCAAAATCAGTGTGCTCTTCAGCAAGCGTCTGTGATTCATTAACTGTGACCTCCTGACAGGAGGGAGTGTCAGTGTTATTGACCCCTGCGGGAGCCTGAGGAATTCTGGGCTATTAGGACTCGAGGGAGAGACTCAGACAGACAGACAGAGAGAGAGGCATGCTGGGTCTCATCTGAGTTTCTCAGTACAGGATTGTGTTCTCTGGCAGGACGCCACGCTCTAATCTCTAAAGTTTTTCTTTCGTTTTCTCTCACTCTCTCTGTCCTGGCAAACACTCACCCTGTGTCTTTATCTAGGCCTGACTGAACAGAGCAGCACTTATCTGTGTGCTGTTAAGTTGATTTCTATTTCTGGTGCATCAAGCTGTAGTAGTAGCTCCGCCCACAGTGAAAACTTAATATTAAACATCTCATACACTAACAGGGCTGCACTAAATGGGTCAAACGTGACAGTAAAGACATTTATAATGTTACAAAAGATTTCAATTTCAAATAAATGCTGTTCTTTTGAACCTTCTATTCATCTGTGAATCATGAAAAATAAAATGCATCACGGTTTCCACAAACATATTTGGAAACTGAGCAGTAAATCAGTATATTAGAATTATTTCTGAAGATCATGTTACACTGAAAACTGGAGTATAATGATGCTGAAAATACAGCTGCGCATCACAGAAATAAATTACAGTTTAAAATAAATTTACATAGAAAACTGCTATCTTAAATTGTAATAATATTTTAAAAAATGTACTGTATTTTTGATCAAATAAATGCAACAGAAAAGACTTTACATTAGAAATCTTCCTGACCCCAAATTGTGAACAATATATTTTCTATACATTTTAAATATTTTATATCTATATTTTTAAGTTATATGTTTATTTGCACTCATTTATTGTTTACGGTTTTTTGTTGTTGTTTTACATTTGATCTTTTTGAATTTTGATACTGCAGCGAGCCGATATGGCTAAACATGATATATCACAATGTATTTCAGTCTTTTGATTATGTTGATATCAACTAGCCCATAAAAATTACATTAAAGTAACTGCAATGTTTACAAAGCTACTCAATTATAATCATTATATTATATTAGATATTATCTCCTGCAAAAACCACCCGTGCCATGGAAAACATGCATGGATAAAACACTGTGCAAGACCGTATAACACTTTCATAAGCTCTCAAACAGAGACGGCTGTAATGTGAAGGCTGTTTACCCTCTGCTGAAGCATCCAGGCCATGGCCTCGTTGAAGCTATTGAAGCTACCTCGTTGGCTGTGCTCTTCACGGCTCGTACTGCGCCGCATTGACCTGCTGTTCCTATTCTGCTGCAGCGGAGGACCGTTCAGAGCCATGCTGAGCTCTCTGAACTGCTCAGAAAATACTTTCACACTGTCCACAGACACAGAGAGAGAAGATAAGGTTATAGCAAAGGTGTGCATAGACAAGACACTTAAGGACAAAACATTCAGAATTATGGATTGCATACAGTGACATGCGAAAGTTTATGAACCCCATCTTTTCCCACTGAGGACAATTCAGGGAGTCCAACACAACTATTAAAAATGGTTCAAACATTCACTGATGCTCCAGAAAGAAACACGATGCATTAAGAGCCGGGGGTGAAAACTTTTGAACAGGATGAAGATGTCCAAATTTTTCTTATTTTGTTGAAATATATATATTTTGTTCCATTTAGTACTGCCCTTCGGAAGCAACAGAAGATACTTGCATGTTTCCCGGAAGACAACTTAAGTACAATTTACCTTGATCTTCAAATTCAAAAGGTTTTCACCCCCGGCTCTTAATGCATCGTGTTTCCTTCTGGAGCATCAGTGAACCGTTTTTAATAGTTGTGTTTGAGTCAATCTTTTATGTAAAATATCTTACTCAGGACTAATGAATAAAAAAAAAATAACATGCATTGTGTATGCTCTCTCTTATTTTGTTATAATTAGTCACATTTTCACAGATTCTGCAAGGGGTTCACAAACTTTTGCATGCCACTGTATACAATACTGTTCAGAAGTTTGGGATCAGTCATATTTTAGAAAGAAGTCACTTCTGCTCTCCAAGACAGCATTTATTTGATTAAAAATATAAAATTGTGAAATATTATTGCAGGTTAAAATAACTGTTTTTTTTGTGTGAATATCTGTTAAACTGTAACGTATTGCTGTGATGCGCAGCTGAATTTTCAGCATCATTAATCCTTCAGAAATAAAAAATTTCATATTATTGTGGAAATCTTGATACATTTTATTATTCAGGATTCACAGACGAATAGAAAGTACAGCATTTATTTTAAATAGAAACTTTTGTAACATTAATAACGTCTTTAATACAACTTTTGATCAATTTAATGCACCTTTGTTGAATAAAAGTAATAATTTATTTTTAAAAAATTATAATATTACAGCATCGTTTCCACACAAATATTGGGCAGCACAACTGATTTCGACACTGATGATAATCAGAAATGTTCTTGAGCAGTAAATCAGTATATTAGAATGATTTCTGAAGATCATGTGACACTGAAGACTGCAGTAATGATGCTGAAAATACAGCTTTGATCACAGGAATAAATTACAGTTTAACAGATATTCACAGAGAAAACAGCTATTTAAAATTGTAATAATATTTCACAATTTTACTGTATTTTTGATTAAATAAATGCAGCCTTGGTGAGCAGAAGAGACTTCTTTTTAAAAATGGTAATTATTAGAAAGGTTTGTCCAGTGGTGTGTGTTTATTTGGTGGCAGGTACAGTAACGTCTCTCGTGTGTCTCACCTCCTCACCACGCTCTCAGACGACAGGTTCTGCTGGTTCAGATCCATAGCGAAGCCTTTGAGCTGGTCAATGATTTCTGCAGCAGACACCAGACAGCTCTGAGCTTCAATAAAAGCATTGGCATCTCCACCCTGCAGCACACACACACACACACACACACACACACACAATAGAAAGAAAGCCACCAGAAAAGCCCAGGATCAACAAATGCAAACAATCAGCTGTATCAGAGCAACTCAGTGTGTGAGTTTAGGCATTCTGACTTGAGAACAAACACTCTGTGTTCAGTCCTCTAGCGTCAACTCAGTTTATTCATCATTAACAATAATGTCTAGTCCTCTTCTCAGCTTATTCTGGCCATGAAGGGCACACTTTGACATGACCATGTTTCAGCAACGTGTTTGTACATCTGAAATCAAAGCTACGTCAATAACAAATCTCTTGCATGTAACCTCAAATAATAGTACAGCAGTCTCAGTACAGACAACACTGATGAAATTAGCAGAATGTGTGGATTTCTAGATTAAATGTGACAAACTTGAAACATTCGAGTTTTGCTCACAAAATGAATCGGATGGTGTTTGAACAGTGTTTATTGTCCTTCACGTTGTTCTACACACAAATGACTTTCTTTCTTCAGTGGAACGCAAAAGAAGATATTCTGAAAAATGCTCACGCTGCTCTTTTACATACAATCACCACAAAAAAAAAATGATTGTTCAGTTGTTTGTCTTGTTTTCCAGTAAAAATATCTAAACACTGAATCAAGATACATTTACTGGAGATGCAAAAACGACTCAAGATATGAAGTTCTGTTTTCTGAAAATTTATCAAAATTAAGTGGGTTTATGCTTAAAACAAGAAAATAAAATCTGCCATGGACTGATATTTTTTCTTGTTTTAAGCATAACTTTAACATCTTATTTGTCAGAAAACAAGACTTAATACTGTCATTTTGCTTCTCAAGTAAATCTATCGTGATTTAAGAGTCTTTATATATTTGTAATGAAAAAGACAAAAACAAAATAAGACAAAAATACTAAATTATTATTTATTTATTTTTTCAATAATGAAAGAGAAAGTGACCACAGCAAGATTTTGAAAAAGCGTCTGCTAAATTAATAAATGTAAAATTATATTATATATATATCATTATCAATTCTTTAATATAAATAAATAATTATAAAAATTAAATCTTGTATAATGCACAGGGCTAATTATGATGCTTTTTTGCTTTTGTTTATGATATATTTTTTGCATTATGAAGAAGAAAAAGGTCATACAATACTCATATGACGGTGAGTAAATAAGGATAATTGTATGTTAAGTAAATAATTTATATAATATATTTTTTTTTTAATATGATTTATTTAGAATTTTTTACATACATTGTGGCAAAAAAAATAACTATAAGCAAAATTAAAAACTATATAAATATATATTTCGGAAAACTGTTTTGTGTGTTTTTTTTCCACTGCTGTGAGTATAATAAAAAAAAATTAAATTATGCATATAAAATTGTTTAATATGTTAAAGTAATATAAATAAACACATGAAGTAAACACGTGTTTCACTTTCATTTTCTCTAAAGTCACTCAGGGACAAAAGTGTTTTATTATCTGAGAAATGTTAGTTATGTGTGTGTGTGTGTGTGTGTGTGTGTCTGAGTGAGTGAGTGAGTGTGTGTGAGTGTGTGTGAGTGTGTGTGTGTGTGTGTGTGTGTGTGTGTGTGTGTGAACGCAGCAAACAGACTCATGGGAAACTCTACAGCTCATTTATGATCCTGTCAACTCTTGACATGAGACTAAATCAAACTGGTGTTTATTCCTCATACTCACAGACTTCAGTATAAACGCTGCTTTGTCCAGGTAATCCTGACACTGAGCCTGTAGAAACGATATCTGCTGCTGCACAGGCGTCATGCTGGGGCTGATGGGGAAAAACATCAACTATCAGCATCATCTACAAGCATTACAGACAGGGTTTTCACTGCTGACTGTGCAGTATTTCACTGACGGCTCTACATTATGTGTCATGAATGTTATCAGAAGTTCATCTGAACATTGACGGATTCATTGTGAATTATGAACAGCTTGTTCTTTGCTGATTTACAGTGCTGCATTCCTCTAGTCAAATCTCTCAGTCGAACCAACCAGCCGGGGCACATCTCCCGTGCAAAAAACAGAGCAATAAATCCCTAAAAACGTCTGGTTTTGGTTCCTGACTAATATTTGTCATATTGCAGTATATTACAGGTTATACAGTTCCAGCTGAAACTAATGGCTTACAAACTTATCGTTGGTTATTGATCCCTTTTCTAAATAATAATCTACATAAAGAGTTTAATGTTGTGTAAATCAGTCAAGCATATCAGCTCCCGTGGAAAAATGGCTATATAAAATGCATAATTTGATGCATTAACATAAAATTAAAAAGGCAAAACGCCATATATTTATACATATTTGTTTTTAATAAAACATTTTTTTATTTCTATACCTTTTATTTATATAAATTTATTTGGCACATTATTTAATTTATTAACTATTTTCATTACTATTATTTTTTTTTATCATTCATTACTTTATTATTTTTAAACATTTAAAAAAAGATTACTATTATTTAATTTTTTATGTATATTTTTATTTATTTATATAAATTGCATTTATACACACTTTATCTGGTGCATTCTTTTACAATAATATCTTGACGGCATTCAGAACAAACAAGTGATACACAGTTGAAACTGAATTAAATGTTCTGGTGAAAAGTTCTACAAATATGCATTAGGCAAGAAAACAAATAAAAAGCAGCCATTTTTAAACTTAGATGAGCAGATGTGTCTGATTTGAATGGAGAATATGCATATGAAAGCACAACGGAGTCGTTATTCATGTTTATGACCAGTAGCTGCCAAATGACTCATGAGCTTGTGCGGAGCGCTTGGATACCGCAGGCAGAGCCTTTTCTCACAGGATCCTGTAAATATTGAGCATGCAGGTCTACAGGACGCTCTTCACGTCTGAAAGTGCAATGTAAACTAGTGCAGAAACGGAAACAAAGGAGCTGCACAGTATCAGCAGGGATTGTGTTACAGAGCGACCAGCAGAGGCCTACATTTACACAACTACACCTCATCCTGACCACAACCTGTCTGACAAAAGACTGCAGCTTTACACACTCCACAGAGAGATATGAGCCTTTAATGTGCCTATTATAGACCTTTGAACCTCTTTTGAATTATGATACAGTTTCACCTTGATTGTACTAAACACTTTGTGACTTTTAGTTTTTACTCTGTATTTTTTATTTTTTTTTTTACAAATGTCTGTTAAATTCTTCTTTTAACTTCTTTGCTTTAAATAATTAAATTAATATTTTTAAATTTTAAAACTTAACTTTTGCTAACAAAAACAAATCATAGAAAAAACTTTACATTTGTTTACGTTACATGTGCATACTAGTGCTTTTTTTTCAATTCTGTTAAATACGCATTTTAAATACCTCTGGTAAAAACTTTTAACTTGTGTTTTGAATAATTAAATTAATATTTTTAATTATTTAAATTACGTGTTTGTTTTGTATTTTTAAGCTTTTAGATTTTCTATATAAAAATTGCTGAAAATTTTTACAGTAGTGTCCGTGTTATATTTGCATAGTTCTTTTTTTATTTGTTAAATATTACATTTATGTTTTAATTATTTGGAATTCTATAAATGTTTAACATTTTGTATCTTTTAACGTTCAGTTATTTTCTGTAAACTGGCTGAAACTTTTGCGAACAAAAATAAATCATAGAAAAAATATATTACATTAGTGTTCGTGTTATATTTGCATATTAGTTCATCTTTATTTTCAAATTACTCAATATTTAAAAAAAAAATTGTTTAAATTATACAGCATTTTGTATTTTTAAGCTTTTAACTTCTGAAACTTTGGCAAACGATAAAAAATACTTACATTAGTGTCTATGTTACATGTACTAGTGCTTTTTAAAATACTTTTAAACAATATAAATATGCAACATTGAGTTTGCATTACGTTTGTTTTGTATTTAACGCTTTTATATAACTTGCTGAAACTTTTGCAAACAAAAATCATAGAAAAAAAATACATTAGTGTCCATCTTATATTTGCATACTAGTCCAATTTAACGCAAATATTTAATTTAAATGTAATTAGGTTACATGGACGCTATTGTTACCAAAAAAGAAAAAGAAAAAGAAAGTAAACCCGCGAGTAACAGGTGTTTACTCACACTTGGCCAGCGCTCATCGAGCCTCTGGAGAAGCTGTGGCTGTATCCGTCCACATACTCCTGGGTGAACCCATTATTCCCCCGCTGCACCACAACCTCGCTGCGCGCGTACGGGTTGAGCTCGGTGCGCGATCCGGTGCGGCGTCCCAACATATTGAGGCCGCGCTGCGAGCCGTACGTGCTCATGACTGCGAACAACGGCGGAGATTCAACGCGAAGCTGAGCTCAGATCAATCCAGCAGTCCAGACCAGATCCTCTGCGCGGAAGAGCCGCAGTTTAGGATCTGAAGTCACACCCACTGAACCCTCCCTCCCTCCCTCGCTCTCGTGCCCAGAGGCGTTCCTGAGAGAGAACTTCATCACATTCTGCGCTGTGACATGCGCCGGACTATTTTAAAGACGTATACTTATTGCTAATTATCATGCATGCGGATTTATGACCTCAGATGAATTCATAAACCATTCACAGGATGTTTGCGCTTTAATACATGCATTTGCAGCTACTTTTAAGCAGTGTTGAGGGTAACGCATTACAAGTAACGCGAGTTACGTAATAATATTACTTTTTTCAAGTAACTAGTAAAGTAACGCATTACTTTTTAATTTACAAGATAATATCTGAGTTACTTTTTCAAAAAAGTAACGCCAGTTACTTTTTCCTCATTTATTGACTGACAGTGCGCTGTGTGAGCATGCTGTTACTATAGATCTAAATGTGAATGTGCATTAATTCATCCCACTCGCAAAAAACAGATTTAGTATTCATCAAAATGAATTAAAACAGTGAAATGCAAACTCAGAATATGACGCAAACCTGCAATAATTAAATATGTTAAACAACACAAATGTATCTAATCCCATTTTATTAACCAATGTCTTTGCTGCTGACCTTTGATGATCCAGTTCAACCATACTAATAAGCAAAAATGACTTTAGATAAACTAACAATTGTACTTCATTGTTTTTTTATTGCCGAAGAGTGTTAAACCTTCTTATCCTGAGTTTTACTTTACAGACGTGAATTTACTTTTCCTTCACAAGATACAGGGCTTTTACATTTGTATTAATGTAATGTCTTGTATTAAAAACAACCAAGCCCTGCTCATATTTTAAAAGTAACGCAAAAGTAACGCAAAAGTAACGTAACGCATTACTTTTCATAAAAAGTAGCTAAGTAACGTAATTAGTTACTTTTTTAGGGAGTAACGCAATATTGTAATGCATTACTTTTAAAAGTAACTTTCCCCAACACTGCTTTTAAGTGAACTCCAATAAAAAGTGCTTAAATAAACTTTAAATTTAGAGTGTAATTAAATAAAAAAAATAAAAAAAGAGCAATGCAACTTTTCCCAACATGCATTTTGGCACCACCGAATATTTAAGCAAACCATTAAAGTTAAAGACTGATGCACTTAATACATCTCTTGAATACTGACTACACTGAATTTTTCTTTTTACTTTTAATTAAGCACCTGTTTTTAACTTTTCAACAATATGCAAAAAATGATTTAAAATAAACAGTTGCTATTATCATGCATGCAGATTTATGAGCTCATAAAATCATAAACTATATACAGAACGTTTGCGCTTTCATTAATGCATTTGCAGCTCATTTTAAGTGAGCTTGCTATAAAACATGTTTAAATAAACTTTAAACTAAGAGTGTAATTAAATATAAAAAAGTGCAATGCAATCTTTTCCTAACATGTACTTAATTGGAACCATTGAATATTTAAGCAAACTGTTAAAGTTAAAGACTGATGCACTTAATACATTTCTTGAATACTGAAAACACTGTTGGAAAAATAGACTTTTAATCAAGCACCTGTTTTTAACTTTTCAACAATATATATAAAACTATGATAAAAAACTGTTGCTATTATTATGCATGCAGATTTATGGGCTCAGATGAATTCATAAAAATACAATGTTTGTACTTCCAGAAATGCATTTGCAGGTCCTTTTAAGTGAGCTGCAATAAAAACGTAATTAATGAATGCTTTTGTAAGAGTTCTGGGATCTGTAATAAAACTCAAGATGCATGGTCAAAAAAGTGCAATGCAAACTTTTTACATCAGGCTGTAACTTTTTTCCAGCTGAAATCGATGTGTACAAACTGATAATTAGTTATAGATCACTTATCCAGTTAATAGATAACGACTAGTTAAAGCAATCAAATCAGCTCCTGTTGGAAAGATATATTTCTAATTATTTAACTACTTTTAACATTCCAACAATTCATTAAACAAACAACATAGTTGTTGATAATTATCATGCATGCAGTTTGCTTTTTTTTTAGAGTTTTATCTGTTATTAAAAATTAAAAATGGTCAGAAAATACAAAGCAAACTTTTTACAACTGGTTGAATATTTTATATTGAATATTTAAGCAAGTCATTAAAATGAAAGTCTGATGCATTTAATAAATCTCTTAAAAACACTGCTGTTTTTGGTTCCAATAGGCTATAGAATATATATTCCCACCTGAAACTGATGGTATCGCTTCCAATTAATAGCAACTTCTTTTAACTTTCAAATATGCATAAAAATATTTAAAACAACATACTTGTTGCTAATAACCGTGCATGCTAATTTATGACCTCAGATTAATTGAGATTCAAGTGAAAAACATTTTAATTTTTTAGTTTTTATCAATAATTACATTCAAAATGGTCCAAAAAGAAATAAGCCGTTAAAGATGTTTTTGGTTTATTGATTTATCATGTTATATTACATTACATGATTGATATTTCAATCTGAAACTGCTGGTTTGTACACTGTTTATTAGTTACAGATCACTTATCATTTTAAATGTACTTTCCACCACAAAATTAATGAAGTGGAGATGGACATACACCATTGTTAGATGAATAAAATATTCTAGTGTGCTTGAAATTAGATTTTATATTAGTCCACATGTCTTAAAGTGTCCAAAAGTGGAAGAAACACCCAATTTGAGAATGCATTGCTATTGCCACATTAATAATGCTGCTTGAATCTTGGGATTGATGGACAATGGAGTAACAGAGAGAGGCAAGTTCAACCAGAGTATCAGGTGAAACGTAACATGATCAGTTTAGGCTTTTGGGAACAAAACACAAACACATTGAGTCTCTCTCTTTCTCACTGCTTCCCAGAATAATGGAGAGCGTTTCTTATCAGGAGGGTCTTTCTGACTCACTTCCTGCTGAAAAAAAGTTCAACTGTATCCTGAGTTTCCTCCGATCACACAATCACGCATGCTGCCCTCGACACAATGAAGCTACTTCAAGAGGATTTCCCCAGACAGACAATTATAAACCCGGAGTGTCTAAGTGCAAATAGCCCGCCTTGTTGGCAAAAGCTATTTACACTCAACCCACCAACGTGTGATTAGTATTTTTGAACACGCTCATTCAGTATGAGTTTCAGTAGAGTAGATGGTAAAGTGCGTGCTTGTTGACATGATCCACCCGAGTTCAAACACACCTTTTGCCAGTAGCCCCTCACTGCAGAACAAAGATCCAGGGGGCGGGGTTGGATCCACATCTAGAGGGTGGAGATTGGTAGGTTCAGGGGTCAGGGGGTGGAGACGGGTAGGTTTAGGTATGTGTAAGGTGGGAGGAGTTGGATCTAGATCAACCACGCCCCCTGGATCTTGTGTTCTGCAGTGAGGACCATCTCCCTTTTGACAAACTTTTTTTCTCCCTTTTCAAATCTCATATCGCATCGGAAAGGCATCTATTTTCAATAAAAATTAAGGAAATAATAAAAAAGTTGAAAATAAAAGTATCAGGTAGGGTTAGGGTAGGTGTAGGGAGGGCTTTATTGTCCCAATAAGGTGGCATCCTTTTAATGATTTGATCATTTACACTCAATACGATATTATTGTGTACTGTTTTATAATGTACTACAATACAGAGGTGCAGATAATTGCCATTATTTGCAGTAAGTAGTATAACAGCTTGCTATTTTAACATAGTATAAATATAATCTATAGTTATTTTCACAGAATGTAAAGTCGTCGTGACGTATTGTCAAGTATGGTGACCCATACTCGAAATTGGTGCTCTGCGTTTAACCCATCCAAGTGCACACACACAGCAGTGAGTAGTGAACAAATGCACACACACACACACACACCGTGAACACACACCCGGAGCAGTGGGCAGCCATGCTGCGGCGCCCGGGGAGCAGTTGGGGGTTCGGTGCCTTGCTCAAGGGCACCTCAGTCGTGGTATTGAGGGTGGAGAGAGCGCTGGACATTCACTCCCCCCACCTACAATCCCTGCCGGCCGGGGACTCGAACCCGCAACCTTTCGATTTGTTGCGGGTTCGAGTCCCCGGCCGTATCGTAATAGTATCTATCACTAAGAAAATATGCTGCCCTGCTGCTTTATAACCAGCACAAGGTTTCAGTGCATTTCTTATATATAATGGGTGTTTGCACAGAAACTTCTCTTGGGTTTCCAGGCATGTCACTTCCTGTCTGCATGTTCATATGAATGCCACTTCCTGTCTGCGATCTGTCCCAGTGTTTGTGCCGAGCCTCAACACAAAAATGAAATGAATGACATGATAATAACGTTGCATGGCAAACTTTTAGTAGGTTTAGTGATAAGAACAAAGCTCATATCTAGTACGAGCAAGCAGTGGTAACTAAAACTAATTACATTTGGATATTTTGCCTAGCTATAATATTGCTTTATTTCATCTATATTGTTGATCATTTGTTTTCCAGTAAGTGACAGTGGTTATTTCCATGCTGCTCATTTGTTTGGTGAGAAGCATGGTGAGGGAGTGTTTCTGTGTGAAGCTGCTGCACAAGCCAGTTTCCATTGGGTTTATTTGCATATTAGACCAGTCATTATCCTCTAAAACTGCACATATACAGGTACATCTCAGAAAATTAGAATATCGTGAAAAAGGTCAATATTTTTTGTCCCTCATTTCAGAAATTGAAACCCATATATTATATAGATTCATTACATATAGAGTGAAATATTTCTATTTTTTTGATGATTATGGCTTACAGATAATGAAAACCCAAAATTCAGTGTCTCAGAAAATTAGAATATTACATAAGATCAATAAAAAAAGGATATTTTAAACAGAAATGTCAGGCTTCTGAAAAGTGTGTTCATTTCTATGCACTCAATACTTGGTTGGGTTCCTTTTGCATGAATTACTGCATCAATGCGGCGTGGCGTGGAGGCGATCAGCTTGTGGCACTGCTCAGGTGGTATGGAAGCCCAGGTTGCTTTGATAGCGGCCTTCAGGTCATCTGCATTGTTGGGTCTGGCGTCTCTCATCTTCCTCTTGACAATACCCCAGAGATTCTCTATGGGGTTCAGGTCAGGAGAGTTTGCTGGCCAATCAAGCACAGTAACACCATGGTCATTGAACCAGCTTTTGGTACCTTTGGCAGTGTGGGCAGGTGCCAAGTCCTGCTGGAAAATGAAATCAGCATCTCCATAAAGCTTGTCAGCAGAAGGAAGCATGAAGTGCTCTAAAATGTCCTGGTAGATGGCTGCGTTGACTGTGGACTTCAGAAAACACAGTGGACCAACACCAGCAGATGACATGGCAGCCCAAATCATCACTGACTGTGGAAACTTCACACTGGACTTCAAGCAACATGGATTCTGTGCCTCTCCAGTCTTCCTCCAGACTCTGGGACCTTGATTTCCAAATGAAATGCAAAATTTACTTTCATCTGAAAAGAGGATTTTGGACCACCCTTTTCCTGAAGATGTCTGAGCGTGGAGACTCCTGATGCACTGACTCCAGCTTCAGTCCACTCCTTGTGCAGCTCTCACAAGTGTTTGAATCAGCTTTGCTTGACAGTATTCTCAAGCTTGCGGTCATCCCTGTTGCTTGTGCACCTTTTTCTACCCAAATTCTTCCTTCCAGTCAACTTTGCATTTAATATGCTTTGATACAGCACTCTGTAAACAGCCACAGCTTTCAGTAATGACCCTCTGTGACTTACCCTCTTTGTGGAGGGCATCAATGTTCGTCTTCTGGATCATTGCCAAGTCAGCAGTCTTCTCCATTATTGTGGTTTCAAAGAACAAGGCTGCATGGTTAGTGTTTTCACAGTATTTTCGATGGCCTTAGTTAAGCCCTGCTGGTAGATGCTAGAATTGCATGCTTATGATAGCAAAAAGCCTGTTTCTCCATTGACATGCATTCAGAAGTAGCTGTGTATTCTGATTATTTTCGGTAGACATTTAATTTTATTGTAGATGTTTTATCATTGACAGATTATTTTAATTGTGACAGATTGCACATATATTTTTTCATCTGCTGCCTATGATGAGTGATGTGTCACCAGTTTTATTTATTTATTTGATTTTAGCTTTAAAAACCTCAGCAAAAATAAGTAGCTTCCTTCAGCTATTAATCACATCTTTGGTTGTGACATGGAAGACAATATCATAATATAATGTGTTGAGGAAAGACTCCTCCTCTCTGCTGTATTAAGTAGGTTTATAGTGTTTTATAGTGAATGTTTAAGGCTCTATACTGTAAATGGCATGAAGACGCACGTGTGTCTTGAGTCATTATAATGCTGCTGAGACTCAGATTACTCAGCACAATGCAAGGGATTTGTGTAAGTATCACTGATTAAAAACTTCTTCTCGTAGGGCAATTTTTTAGTCAGAAAACGTTTGAGATGATTCCAGCTGTAAGTTTATACGAGCATCTTAAGTTTATACAAGTCTCATGCCCAACAGCTACACAAAGACATCTGAAACTCACAGAAACAGGTTGCATTATATATTTGATCTCAAAATCAGAAGAAACAAGGACTTTGCATGTAGAACAAATACACTTTTGTATTTTTTATTTGAATCCCTGTGAAATATGAAATGAAATATGACTTTTTGTAATTCTCATTATGCTTAATAATGATTCTCAATAGATTACTGTTACTGTAATACAATAATTCTTATTATCTTAAATTATGATTGTTAAATATAATTGTTAATTGGTTGTTAATTGTCTTGAAAATGGAGCTGCATTGCAAAAACAGTCATTTTACTTGCTGCAAAATATAATTGTTTGGTTTTGAGGTGAAATATGTGCTGCATGTCTGTACGTTTGTGCATTTTAGAGGACAGTGCGTGTGTTAGGCTTCGTTCTGATCATCTCCACCCTCGCCGGAGGCAACACGGGAAAAAAAGACTGAACTTGTTTGCATGCGCAAGTGTGTGTGAATGACAGCCTCATTTGGCGTGCTGGGAAAATGATTAGAGCGAAGAGCAAGTCGAGCAAATGTTAACTAAAGTATAGTTCACCCAAAAATGAACATTTCAGGTCATCCAAGATTAGGATGAGTTTGCTTCTTCATCAGATTTGGAGAAATGCTGCATTGCATCAGTGTCTCAGTAATGGATGCTCTGCAGTGAATGGGTGCCGTCAGAATGAGAGATGATAAAAACATCACAATAATCCACACCACTCCAGTCCATCAGTTAACATCTGGAGAAGACAAAAGCTGAAACAAATCCATCAAGACGTCCATTATCCGTAATAATTCTTAAGAGGAATTCCTCCAGTGAAAAAGTGTTCTGGTCTGAATCAGGAGAGAAATCTGCACAGATCAAGCAGCCAAAACAGCTCTAAACAAATATGTGGGTGGACTTCTTCACTGGAGGAAGCGTTATTATGGATTATAGCCTCAATGGTTAAAAAGGTTTAAAAGTGTCTTGATGGTGTTTTGTCTTCTCCAGATGTTAACTGATGGACTGGAGTGGTGTGGATTATTGTGATGTTTTTATCAGACTCTCATTCTGACGGCACCCATTCACTGCAGAGCATCCATTGCTGAGACACTGATGCAGACACATTTCTCCAAACCTGATGAAGAAACAAATTCATCTACATCTCGAATGGCCTGAGTGTGAGTCAATATTCAGCAAATGCTTATTTTGGTGAACTATTCCCTCAAATCTGCATTTATAGTCAAAAATGCAATAATACCAAAAAATGCAGTTTTAGAGTTAACACACAGACACTGAGAAGCAGGAGACGTCGTAACTCATTAGGAGAAACCGTTTCTAATTAGTGATTTATCTTTCCTGCAAGTTTCTTTCTTATGCAATAAGCGTGTGCAGTTCTTGAGAAAGTGTTTTCACAAATGCCTCTGATTATACGTTTGGTGACAGTCAGAGGTTTGGTGAGATTGGAATGAGCGCCAGGCCGAGACATGCAGTAAACACGTTCAGAAATGTGCCCAGAGCGCTGGTTAACCCAGTGAATCTGAAAGACAGAAACTCTCTCTGAGCGTCGGTGACCGTATGCGTGGTCAGATGCGCTCATTCACACGTCCTGCTGTGAAATACTGCAACTGCATGTCTGGACTAACACACTGTTCACACCCACAGAGACACCAGCACGTTCTGATCACATTATTACAGCCATGAGAAACGAGTCCACTTCTGTAATGTGATGTGTTTTGTGTCTCAGAGATGGAGTGAGTTAATCTATTTCAATTAAACATTAGGGAGGCCAATTTCTTTTTTTTGGAAATAATGTGCACTGTTTAAAATAAAACACTGTTATTCATATTAAATGCATGCACTCAGTATGTTGCAAGGACACAATAATGAAAAGTGTTACATAAATGTCACTTTTTAAATGAGCCTATATACTTTCTTAATACATAATATGTCTTAAGCAATAAACAATAATTCACCTACATAATATTTACAATTAAATCAAAGGATTGCATTAATGTGCACTATTATAACACGAACACTGATGTAATATTTTTTGTTTGCAAATGCTTAAGCAAATAAATAATTGCTTAAAAATAAAACAAACAAACAAACAAAAAAGTTTAGATAATTTTAATAGTATTTTAATAATTTTAGAAAATAGAAAAGATAAGTACTTTGACAGTAAAAGCTAAATAAAAATACACTTAAAATACAGAAATACTTAAAACACAAATATGTTAAACATTTGGATAATTAAAAAAATAATAATAAAAAAGTAAAAAAAAAAAATAATAAAAATAAAAAAGAGATATATTTAACTGAAATATGTAAAAAAAATAAAAATAAAGAGTGACAGTGTAAAAACTAAACTAAAATATAAAAATACTTAAAAATGCAAAATAATTAACAATACACTTAAAAATATAGAAAAAGTTTAAAAATACAAAATTTTTAAACAATTACATTATTTACATATTTTTAAATAATTATTTTAAAAAATCAAAATCAAAGAGAAGCATTTAACCTAAGCATTTAATCTAAGAATTTATAATAATTTTAAATAAATAATAAAAAATGTTAAAGTTGAATAAATAGTAAAAAATGTTAAAGTTAAAAGAGAGGTATTCAAAAGAATGATGCCAAAAAGAGTGAAAGTGCAATGATGCACCGTTGAAGCATGCAAAATCTGAAGAAATCATTTCAAAGGTGCCTATGTCTGTTAACTGATGCGAAGTGCATGAGGAAAACACTGATGCAGCACAGAGTTTAAGAGAAACACACCGCTCTCATATATACACACGACTCAAACTGCACTGTAATCACTTCAGAGGACAAAGAGATGTGCAAAGCCATCAGATCTGATAGCTGGAGTTTAATGTGCATGCATTAACGGTGTACTGTGTTAACTTGTTTAATTTCTGACATACCTGTCTACCGCTTCTTTAATCAGGTGCCAGAGGCAATTCATGCTCATTTGGAGCAGCTCAATGACAGAAACTGACTGCAGGGCTTTTTAGGAGAAAGACTCGTCTTTCCTGTAGACCCAGAACTTTTGGTGATGGCAAACACTTCAGGATGAACATTTGAATGATCTCAGGGTAGCTTGGACTTGAGGATTAAAGGACAAAGGCTTCATTTAATTTTCAAGTCCTTGCAGGCCATTTCAACAGTTTTAAAAGTGCACGTTTTATATGTGCATTGTGTAAGTGTCATGCTATTTAAATTAAAGGAGGTCATAAATTTGCATGCATGATAATTAACAACAAGTGTGCTGTTAAAAATACTTTTATGCATATTGTTGAAAAGTTGCACATATAAAATAATAATAATACTAAAGAAATAAAAAAATATATATTTCCAGCAGGAGCTGATATGCTTGATTGATTTACTTATTCTTTATCTAGATTATTTTAAACATTCTATCCAATGCATATTCGCACCTTGAATTTATCTTTTGAAGTTTTGCCATGCAAAAAAGATCTTTATCTCTATTGTAAAATGTTTAAGTCACTTTCCCTTGACCTTCTGTATTGCTCTCTCGCTCTCACCCCCCCCCCCACACACACACAGACCACAAACTCGCCTCTCACACCTGCAGGTGTTGCACAAGTCTGATCAGAACAGGTTTGTGTGTGAGAGAGAGAAAGAGAGAGTGTGAGTGGGGGGCTGGGAGTGTAAATGGGTGTGTCTGTGTATGTATGTGTGTGTGTGTGTGTGTGTGTGTGTGTGTGCATGTTTATGTGGTTTATGAGGACACAAATGTGTATAATGACATGGGTATGACAGAGGTATTACAATATGAAGGTGGTTTATGAGGACACTGCCTATGTCCCCGTAATTCAAAAGGCTTAAAAAACATACTAAATGGTGTTTTTTTGAAAATCTAAAAATGCACAAAGTCTCCTGTGAGGGCTAAGTTTAGGTGTAGGGTTGGTGTAGGGCAATAGCACACACAGTTTGTTCAGTATAAAAACCATTACGCCTATGGAGAGTCCCCATAAACCACAAAAACCAACATGTGTGTGTGTGTGTGTGTGTGTGTGTGTGACCAATTGACACCAAGGATAGTAAAACCTGAAATATTTGACATTTTAAATTAAAAATAGTAAATGATGTTTATCTGTAAGTGTAAGAATGCAAACAGATTTTCTGTAAAGGGTAGGTTTAGGGTTAGGGGATAAAAAATATTGTTTGGTCAGTCTATGGAAAGTCCGCAAAATTTACAGAAACAAATACATGTGTTTGTGTGTGTGAATGTGTGTGTGTGTGTGTGTGTGTGTGTGTGTGTGTGTGTGCGTGTGACCTTGAGTGGGTGGAGTTGAAACAAATATTTTGTCTTGCAACACACCCACACTGCAAGGCAAAACTATAGATAGACAGATAGACAGACAGACAGACAGACAGACAGACAGACAGACAGACAGATAGACAGATAGATAGATAGATAGATAGATAGATAGATAGATAGATAGATAGATAGATAGATAGATAGATAGATAGATAGATAGATGTGTGTGTGATGGCATGTGTGTGTGAGCTGCATGAGTTCTGACCGTATGCTGTCGTCTCACTGTGAAGAAACCCCCCCCCCCCCCTCTCTCGCTCTCTCTCTCTCTCTCTCTCTCTCTCTCTCTCTCCCCCTCTCTCTCTCTCTCTCTCTCTCTCTCTCTCTCTCTCTCTCTGAAGCGTAATAACGCTCCTCTTCTGAGCACATGATGTCACCTGGCTGCTCGCAGTGGCATCTGGCAGCTGAACGCTCAAGTCATCAATTATACATCAGACGGATTCTGTTGAAAGAAGACAAACAAATAAATGGAACATATGCCTGAGCTGTTTGTTTAACCACAATATAGTATTGTTTGTGGTACCTTAGAGAAGCATGTAAATAGCATGTTGTGTGACTAAGGTGATGATAGATATCAAAGTATGGTTTTACTATATGGAGATGCATATACTGTAAATGTATCTATTTATTTATTTGTTTGTTTGTTTACTGTTCATTTTCTCCAAATGGATTTAAAAAAAATCTTCAATAATCCATGAACCAGTCAAACCATCTCCAATATAACACAATATTACAAAGTTTAATTTGAAGTAAAAAAGTATTTGATCATCTGAAATAAATAAATAAAAAGTTTATTTCAGTTGATCAAATACCAAATCCTTTTGTTGTTTTTTTCCATTAATTAAAAAATAAATAAAACAAAAGGTATAGACTTGTATTTATAATAAACAAACAAACAAATACATACTTGTTTTTTGAGAGAGAGAGAGAGAGAGAGAGAGAGAGAGAGGATGAAATACTCATCCCTTGTCACTGACTATGACCAAAAGTATGTTGACAGCTGCTTCTAATGAACCGGTTTGGTTATTCCAGTTAATTGTTATTATCATCTTGCACCATTTAATGACATTCTAGAGAATTATGTGCTTCAGGCTTTGTTGCAACAGTTTGTGGAGGTTATTTTCTCTTTTGCAAAGCAAGATCATTTATAGAAATGTGGAAAATCTTGAAACGTATTGTTTTTTTCAAACAAGAAGTTGAAATGATGCTGATGGTGAGTGGCTTCTGTCATATTTTAAGATCACTGGTCGTGTATTTTCTGGGAAATCGCATTACTCTCTGGAGAAAATGCAAAAGCCTTTTATTTCTGTAACTCCACTGAGACTTTACTGGAGTGAGCATACTTCCGAATAACTACTTTCTTGAAAAAAAACTACAAAGGTGGCCATATGAGCCCAAACTGCACCGGAAGTGTGATGTAAAGTTTCCGCTCTTCTTGTTAACATATAGCGCCATCTGCCGGTCACTATTGAAATATGACTTTACCAACATCCACCTCCAGAGGGAAGCAAACAGCAGCAGATCTTCTCTGGTCAAGTTTTATTCTTTAGGGGGAAGGGAAGTGGTGTGTGGCCAAGTATGGTGACCCATACTCTGAATTAGTGCTCTGCATTTAACCCATCCAAGTGTACACTCAGTAGTGAACATACACCCGGAGCAGTGGGCAGCCAATGCTGCAGCACCCGGGGAGCAGTTGGGGGTTCGGTGCCTTGCTCAAGGGTCTCACCTCAGTCGTGGTATTGAGGGTGGAGGGAGTGTTGGTTATTCACTCCCCCCACCGACAATCCCTGCCGGACCTGAGACTCAAACTCCCGACCTTCGGGTTACAAGTCCAACTCTCTATCCATTAGGCCACAATACTGCCCTTTAGTCACTGCAAATGATTTGTCGGTACGTAGCCTGCCGTTTATCATGCCGAATTGAATTTGGACAACACATTTCTTAAACGAATTGCTGTTTTGTTGTGCTATGCAAGAGTCCTTGTTGACACTAATCTGAATCTGGTGATCACAAACGACTGAGATTGGTTGATCCTGACCAGCGCTGAGAAGAATAACAGGTACCACGTGACTTGCTCGCTGTGCACTGCTGCAGTCTAATAAATTAAATAATGCCACCGAGCAATTTGATTAGCCATTAAATAAATAAATAACTGCTAAATACAGAGAATTGCTAATTATCAGTTGCAACTGACCAATTAAAAACAACAGGCAGGTCGCTAAACCCTGCATATTTTCCTCCCCGACCCACTTTTCGCATTCACACTAGTTTATTTGGTCTAACAGTATCATAACTGCGATATTTATTTCATACACATAATTACTAATTTTGTGACATTTTAACCATACAAGAGGTCACCTTTGTACATTTTATCCTAAATGCACACAATTAAATTAAAATTTCAAAATGTATCATTTTAAAACATATGACGAATAATGAAAACACAATATTTACCTTGATTTGTGCCTCAGGTGCTTCACTGACACTGTTGTTTCCTTAGTAAGCAAGAACACTCATTTGTTTAGGGACAAAATTGTTGGTTGTGGTGGAAATGATGACTAATTAGACTTTATGATGGTATTGCATATTTTAAATGACATAAATATGCCAATAACAAAACACCCATAGGTGTACAACAACAGCTGCAGTTGATGAAAGACCACCTGTGCTGAATCTCCTCAGTGAAGTACAGTGTGTCCTGAAGTGCTGAGCTTGTTCTTGTTTGGGTGTAAAGGATAATCCACAGCAGAGCGAGCCAAGGACGGCAGACATCTCCAGGAGAAGCTTTGTGAGACGAGCGCTGTCGATGTGTGCCAGGCCATATGGTGCACGGCCTGAATGAATGAAAACAAGGAGATATTTCAATGACTTCATATAATCATAGGAGTGATGAGAACATCTAACAGGAGCTAACGTGGATTTTCAAAACATGTTTTAAAAGCTGATTTGTTATAGTATTTGGTCTACATTTTCCAGGCTTTAAGTGAAATGAATAACTGTTAAACTCTCACAACTAAGCAGGAACTACAATAGAATACAATATAATATGTCACTCTTTTTTTCTCACATAAAATATTTTAAACTCAAATCAATATTTCATGTCAATTTATTAATTTTATGGCAAGATAATGTACAGTATACATAAAGCACATTAAAATATGAGATATAATATGATATAATATATCCTTGGCACTCTCTTTTTTAACTCACATAATAATACTTTTACAATTCAATATTTCATGTCCATTTATTTATTTATATGGCATGATAATATACATAATACACAATATAATATAATAATATAATATTCCTTAATGCCCTCTACTCATAATACAATCATTTAAACTCAAATCAATATTTCACATCCATGTATTTAATTATTTATTTGGCACATTAATGTACAGTATACATAATGCACATTAAAATATAATATATTATAATATAATAATGTTTAATACCCAGCACTCACTTTCTTCTCACATAATAAAATCATTTAAATTCAAATCAGGATCGAATGTCCATTTATTTATTTATTTATATATGGCAAGATATTAGAAAGCATAATACACATTATAATACAATAGGCTACAATATAATATAGTATAATATAATATAATATAACTTAATATGTTCCATGACACGCTACACTCTTTTTTACTCAGATTACAACGGCATTTAGTGATCAATATTTCATTTCCATTCATTAATTTACCTATTTGAGAAGATACTGTACAGTATACTTAATGCACATTATACTATAAAATATATATCATGCACATTAGACTATAAAACATATTACATTATTATAATGTAATATTAATATGTAACACTTGAATACTGCCGAATGTGAGGTTTTTGAGCATCTGTTTTTTGAAACTGGACATTAATGCGCTGAAGTTAAAAGAGCACTAACTGTCCAAGAAGTCAAAAGTCAAAGTCTCCTTTATTGTCAATTCTGCCACATGTGCAGCATATACAGAGGATTGAAACTGCGTCAGACCCCTGGTGCATACAGATAACACCAACACTAACGATAGAATGTACAAACACAAATAAATACAGAAGAAGGCCACTGAAGTGTTTTTGCCCTGATCTCATGGGGGGCAGATGCCACACAAAGGCTCTTTGTTGCGCTCGTCCAATCACACACACCGGAGGACAGATCATGCGAAGAGGGCGGATCTTGCGTTTGGATGTGTTCGGTGCGCGATCGCCGGTGCAAACGGCGCGCTGAGGGACCAAGCATTCAGTACTTAGGGGTTATTTATGAACTAGTGCGCGGCCGCTGGGTGGGATCGGCTCAGCAGCATCCCTGATGTGAGGACAGCGGGATTCAAGCATGGATACGCGGGCCACACCTGTGCGCCAGCTGCGTTACCTGCGGACCTGTTGGAGACCACCGGGCACAGACGCGCAGATCTGGGCATCCTGCAGCGCGGCGATGGCGTTGTGACCACCGGGTTCGATAAAGACCTTATGGGGCCCCTTGCGCATCATCGCGCCCGCTGGATTATCATAGCTCGGATTCGGAGTGGGTTCCGTTCAGACCGGATTTACACCGAACCTCAGCGTGTGTGAGTGTGATTTTGAGACAAAGAAGACCGTCCGCGCAAACCGACGCGCTATGGATGCGGTTCAGATGGATGGGCTCAACCCACCACCGTCGGAGAACGGCAGTGTGTCGCAGTCTGAACCGCACAAGCGGCTCTCGCAGGTGGACACGGTGGTTCTGCCGTTCCTCGGCGGGTTTGGGAGATATCAGCGGCGCTTGGTGGCTCTAACGTGGATCCCAGCGTTTCTCATCTCGTTCAGCCAGTTCTCGGATCAATTTCTGCTCGGTCAACCGGACAGAAAGTGCGTCCGTCCGGATCAGAACGGAACGAGTTCGGCTCGGGAGATTTTCGATCTGATCGCGACCGGGAACCCCGTCGCCGCCGCCACCGAGGGCAGCAACGTAACGGCGTGCATGTGCTCTGAGTGGAGGTTTGAGCTGCAGTCGGGACTGCAGCAGAATGTAGTCACCAAGGTAAGATGCTCTGATGGATGCCCTTGGAAAAGATTCCCTCCGGCGGATGGAAAGCTGCCATTTAAAGGAATAGTTTACCTAAAAATTAAAATTCCGTCATCGGTCAGAATCGGTCGTATTTACTCGCCCTCGCCTCCTTCAAAACCCGTACGACTTTGTTTTAACCAAAAAAGGGGGTTAACCGAATATTTACGCTGCTTTTTTTTCTGTACAATGGAAGTGGATCCTGATAGCACACATACATGACGGAGACATCTATTTAACATCTGCATTTACATCTGTAAGACATATTTTTTGATCATCTGCAATGTCTACTGGACGTTCCCTATTAGATGTCAGATAGACGTATATATTATATATCTTTTATATGTTTATGATTTAGAATGTATGTAAAACTGACATCTGAAAGACGTCGTTTGTACCCAGCAGATGCTTTCCAGATCATGAGATCTTTAACAGACATCTTGCAGACGTATGTGTGCTATCTGGGGATGGGGACAGGGACAGTTGAGCTGCAAAAATTCTGCAGAGAGGAAGATTGTTAGCTCAAATTTAGGTCTGTTTATCTCACAACCAAATTTTATATGGAAGCCCATTCATGCTTTGGTATGTTGTACTTATGGCATGAAATGTCATAATTCTGACATACAAATACATAATAGATTTTTAAAAAATCGACATTATGAGGAAAAAAAAAATCGAAATTATGACAATGACACTAAACCACGAGTCAAAATTGACACTAAGTCAATTATGACATAAAATGTCAAAATTATAGCAAAAGACTTAAACTTGGCCATAATTATGCTTTTATTATCATTATTTCGTCTGAAGTATGCCTCAATTATGACTTTTCAATCTCCTAATTTTGATTTTTTTATTTAATAATTTCTACTTTTTAAAATAATGTTGACTTTGTTTTATATTTTATGCAATGATTTTGACTTTATTTCTCATAATTTTGACTTTCATCTCATAATTGTCAATCAAGAGATAAAAGTCAAAATTATAAAGAGTAAATTTTTTGCATAAAATATCATAATTATAAAACAAAGGGGATATTTTTCGTTTAATCTCATAATCAAGACCGAAATAAGCTTCCATCATTTTATGACATTGCTTTTGTGTTCTTTCTTTCTTTCCTTCTTTCTTTTTTTCTTTCTCTCTCTCTCTCTCTTTTTTTTTTTGTTATTTTGGAGCTTGACAGCATCAGGCCACAAACATACATATGCAAGTACTTGGCAATACAATACCTTGCAAATAAGCGAGCTGATTGAACATATTTAACATGCATCTTGTTGGTCTTCTTGAGTGATAGACCTCAGTGCTCAATATAGTTTTCCAATGACTGACAAAAGATGGCAGAATTAAAAATTTGTGGGCGAACTATTCCTTCAATTCCTTTTACAGAGAAATGTATGCAATGCACAGGGAAAATAAAGGATCTAAAATGATTGATGGATGCATGCTGCATGCTGTGCATGATGTGTTGACTAGGAAACCATCTCCTCCTGATGAGAAATCACATGAAATCACATAAAAGTCATTCATTTTAGGCCTTACCAAACATGCACTGAAATGACTGACAATGCACAATGAATCTGTAAACGTTTAGCATGAAATCAGCTGATTATTTGATGCACTTTGTAGATTTACTTTTAATTAGCAAGGTTTTACTCAATAGGGTGTTGGATCAAGGAATTGAAAGGTTGTATTGATCACTGATGGTTATGTAAATGAGGTATTTAACCAGCAGTGTCAACGGGTTCGTGAGCATATCACTTCACCTACAGTATGCATATCAGGCTGATAATTCAGTGTCCCACCCTCCAGACTGGAGCAGATAACTATTTAAATGCTCACCCCAACGTACAGAGATAACGCTGAGGCCTGAAAACTATTGTCAGCACATTTCCTCTTAAAGTCTGAAAAAACAGTTTGTCAGATAGCAAAAACTAAATGTGATTAAAGTCACAATCATCCTGTGAAACTCTTGTGAGATTTGCATTTGTGCTGCTGAGACTCCAAATAAACATCTTTGAACGCCACATGGGAATCTCACGCAGAACTAGTTCCAGTAAAGGCTTTTATCATATTATTATCTCACACATTTTCTTTCAGAGCTCAATGCACATTTCGGTTTGCACAGAAGTTTGCTACTTCACATGGAAGCCTGTTTCCGCTATGGGATAAAAGAAAAAAGGTAATTGTGACTTTTTATCTCACAATTCAGACTTGAGAAACATTTAATAATTGTGAGATATAAACTCAGAATTGCATAAACACCAAATCATCATGTATAAATGATGCATGTAATTCTCATGCAGAACTAGTTCATATAGAGTCTTTTATGACATTATTATCTAAGAATTATCACAGAATTGCGGGATCTAAACTTAAAATTGCAAGATATAAAGTCAGAATTGCAAAATATAAACTCAGAATTGCAGGATATGAAGTCAGAATTGTGATATAAACTCAGAATTGTGATATAAACCCAGAATTGCGAGATACAAACTCAGAATTGCAGGAAATAAAGTCAGAATTGTGATATAAACTCAGTTGCAGGATATAAACTCAGAATTGCGAGATATAAACTCAGAATTGCGAGATATAAACTCAGAATTGCAGGATATAAACTCAGAATTGCAGGATATAAACTCAGAATTGCAGGATATAAACTCAGAATTGTGATATAAACTCAGTTGCAGGATATAAACTCAGAATTGCAGGATATAAACTCAGAATTGCAGGATATAAACTCAGAATTGTGATATAAACTCAGTTGCAGGATATAAACTCAGAATTGCAAAATATAAACTCAGAATTGCAGGATATAAAGTCAGAATTGTGATATAAACTCAGTTGCAGGATATAAACTCAGAATTGCAAGATATAAACTCAGAATTGCGAGATATAAACTCAGAATTGCGAGATATAAACTCAGAATTGCGATATAAACTCAGAATTGCGATATAAACTCAGAATTGCAGGATATAAACTCAGAATTGTGATATAAACTCAGTTGCAGGATATAAACTCAGAATTGCGAGATATAAACTCAGAATTGCAGGATATAAACTCAGAATTGTGATATAAACTCAGAATTGCCAGATATAAACTCAGAATTGTGATATAAACTCAGAATTGCGAGATATAAACTCAGAATTGCGAGATATAAACTCAGAATTGTGATATAAACTCAGAATTGCGAGATATAAACTCAGAATTGCGAGATATAAACTCAGTTGCAGGATATAAACTCAGAATTGCGAGATATAAACTCAGAATTGCGAGATATAAACTCAGAATTGCAGGATATAAACTCAGAATTGCAAGATAAAAAACTCAGAATTGCAGGATATAAAGTCAGAATTGTGATATAAACTCAGAATTGCAGGATATAAAGTCAGAATTGTGATATAAACTCAGTTGCAGGATACAAATTCAGAATTGTGATACAAATTCAGAATTGCAGGATATAAAGTCAGAAATGTGATATAAACTCAGAATTGTGATATAAACTCAATTGCAGGATATAAAGTCAGAATTGCGATATAAAGTCAGAATTGCAAGATATAAACTAAAAATTTGTAAGATACAAATCAGAATTGCTGGATATAAAGTCAGAATTGTGATATAAACTCAGTTGCAGGATATACACTCAGAATTGCAAGATATAAACTCAGAATTGCGAGATATAAACTCAGAATTGCAGGATATAAAGTCAGAATTGTGATATAAACTCAGAATTGCAAGATGTAAAGTCAAAATTGCAGGGTATAAAGTCAGAATTGTGATATAAACTCAGAATTGCAAGATATAAACTCAGAATTGCAGGATATAAAGTCAGAATTGTGATATAAAGTCAGAATTGCAGGATATAAAGTCAGAATTGTGATATAAACTCAGAATTGCAAGATGTAAAGTCAAAATTGCAGGGTATAAAGTCAGAATTGTGATATAAACTCAGAATTGCAGGATATAAAGTCAGAATTGTGATATAAACTCAGAATTGCGAGATATAAACTCAGAATTGCAAGATATAAACTCAGAATTGCGAGATATAAACTCAGAATTGCATGATATAAAATCAGAATTGTGATATAAACTCAGAATTGCAAGATATAAAAAACCTGAATTGTAAAAAAAAAAAATTGCTATTATATTTTTACTTTTTATACTGCGGTTGAAACAAGCTTCCATAAGTTCAGCCCTAACAAGCACACGCTTTCCTCCAGACTCAGTATTTTATCAGTGAGTCTGAGATAAAGCCCTGTGTTCCTGTCTGCATGTTTTTCTCAGAGTCTTTGGTCGAGTAGCCGGACGCCTGATGTCCTGCTGACCTGCTGTGTGTGTGTGACCTTTCTCACACCGATAGCCTAGTGTCTTTACTGAGTGTGTTAAAGAGCTTCATTCATGCTGCCGGCCGAGCAAACAAATGCTAATGAAGCATTCTGACGATGTGACGACTCTGCAGGAGAGAGGATATCTGTTCACTTCTAGCTTTAGTCAATTATTGGTCTTTAGTTTAACTAAAGACCATTAACTTTAGTTTATTGGTCATTGTACAATAAAATACTCTAATACAAGATATTAAATCAGAATAAATTAAAGTATGACAATAAGTGCATTTATTTACACATTAAAGAAATAAAAATAGATTTTTATGACAAATAGTGGTGAGAAATGTGCTTAACTGTCATAAAAATATTATTAAAATTCACTAATTCACAAATTGCTTTTACTGTATTTTACTGTAATTTAAATAAGCATACATATACACACACACACACATAAATTATTATCATGTATAAGTACTATATAGTTAAAATTAAATACTACACATTGCAGTAATAAAAATAGTATTTAATGGTAATAAGAGGTGAGAAATGTACTTAAGAGACATGAAAATATCACAAAATGAAATATCTTTATATATATATTTTTTGTTTTTGGGGTGAAATATTACTGTATTTTTTTCTATTTCTTGTTACTCTCAATTGTATTTCACAAACTGCTTTACTGTATTACAATAAATAGAAATTCTAATTAAAAAAATGTAATCCGCACAAAATACATATAAAAAAAATATTATCATCATGCATAAATATTTTCAAATTTCAATAAATGCATTTTTTACCTATTGCAATTTTGATTTGTTTTGTGATGATAATTAGTAAGGAATAATGTTCTTTATTGACATGAAATTAATATCACAAAAGTTTTGAAAATATTTGGTAATAAACTTGTTAAAGTTACACTCTTAAAAATAAAGGTTTATGGCGATGCCATAGAAGAACCAATGTTGGTTCCACAAGAACCGTTCAGTCAAAGGATCTTTATAAAAAACATCTCTTTCTTACCTTTTTTATAATCTGAAGAACCTTCTTTTGCCACAAAGAAGCTTTTGTGAAACAGAAAGGTTCTTCAGATGTTAAAGATTCTTTATGGAACCATTTAGACAAAAAAGGTTCTTCTATGGCATCGTGAAGCACCTTTATTTTTAAGAGTGTTAAAAAGTGTTAAAGTTAGTTACATATGGGCCTGTTTGTCTTATTTAGAGAAAGCCAGTGCTCTAGAGTGTGTCTGAGCTGTGTTGTGAATCTGTTTGTGTTGCAGTGGGCGCTGGTGTGTGACGGCGAGTGGAAGGTTCACATCGCTAAGTTCTCTCTGCTGGTGGGCTCTATCTTTGGTTACCTGCTGATGGGAGCGATGGCAGACTGGTACGTCAGAGACACACACTCACGTCTGTGATGTTGCGCTGGTTCTCTGACAGTGTTTTTTGTCTCAGGTTGGGCCGTATCCCGGTGCTGCTGGTGTCTGTGCTGTCTGTGCTGGTGTTCGGTTTGGCCGTGGCGTTCTCCGTGGATATGGCCATGTTCAGCACGCTGCGCTTCTTCGAAGGCTTCTGTCTGGCGGCGATCAGACTCTCGCTTTACGTCCTCAGTGAGTCTGACTCTCTTTCCTCCTCTGTTTTCTGTAGGTTGAGGTTGTAACGATCTTTGCAGCCTCTTGATTTTATTGAAATGTCTGACTGAATATACAGAGTCTGTCCTGTAATCACATTTCACAGAAAAATGTTTAAATATACAGTTTGATTTCACTTACAAACTTTTTCATCCAGTTCTCATCAAGTAAAAAGTGGTGGGGTGGTGATGGCGCAGTGGATAAGACACATGCCTTTGGTGTGAGAGACCCGGGTTCGAATCCACTGTGAGACACCAATGTGTCCCTGAGCAAGACACTTAACCCCTAGTTGCTCCAGAGGCGTGCGACCTGACATATATAGCAATTGTAAGTCGCTTTGGATAAAAGCGTCAGCTAAATGAATAAATGTAAAAGAGGAAAGTCGAGGAACCTTAGAACTTGTACCGGTCAGGTTTCAATCCCAAGCAACAAAATCAAAAAGACACAGGGGATCTTATTATGCTTAGCTTGAAGAAAACTACAAGTATTTGGAACATCAATAACTAAAAATTTTTCCTGACCATTTAAAAAAATAATAATTTGCATTTTAATTTCATTACTTCTGATTATATATATATATCAGTGTTTTTTAGAGTCAGTATTTGTTAGAGTGCTAGATTTTCATAAAAACAAAAAATGATGCAAATAAAAAAACTATGTGAAATAAAAACGCTATTTTTTACTATATTTATATTTTTCAAAAAGAGAAGAGAATACATATAGTTTCCTTTATTTGTTATACTGCCCATATTTTAATTTCAATAAAAATAATACATAAAATAAAATGCTTAAATGCTATATATATATATATATATATATAATAAAAATGCTATTTTGTACTATATACTGTATATATATATATATATACATACACACAGAATCAAAACCAGTATCTGTTGTACTGCTAATTGTAATATATAAAATATAAAGACTTTTTTATACTATATTTATAACAAAAACAAACATGTATTGAATACTTCAGTTAGAATAACCATTGAGAATAAGAATAGCAAAAAAATCAAAATAAATTTTTTTTAATAAAGCTTTATTTTATAGGCTTTATTTTCTTTATGCAAAATATCATACATATTCTTTTGATTTTAGGGTTAAATATGGCATGTTTTCATGAGAGTCGCTGTGTGCCCAGTCTCTCGTTTAAGCACACGCTTTAATTTATGTGATCTATTTAATTCTCTGTGTGCTTTAGAAAGCGGTTTTCTGATGAGCAGACATTAAGTGATGCTGATTAAGTAGCTTTTTCAGAAGCGGGGGAAGCTGTGTGTGTGTGTGTGTGTGTGTGTGTGTATGTGTGTGTGTGTGTGTGTTTAATGGCCAGAACACCTCCGAGTTCATTAATTTGCTCTAATGGAGCCACTTTCTGCTTCGCTCAGACTCAGATGACATTTGAAGGTTTTCTCAAAAGCTTTTCAGTTATACTGGACGTCGTCACGAGTAAAAAACAGCCATAACATTAACTAGAGCTTCACTTTCATAAAATAATAAAATACTGGTATTACTGGAGTTTTCCAAATCAATCATCACCATTTTCACCTGCTGGACCAAAAAATGCTTTCTTAAAAATAGAAAAATGCAGTATTTCACTCTGACAGAATTAGTTTTGGCTCAGAAAGCTGTTGTGTTTAATATAAAGAATAATCAGCATCTCTTCTTGGTTTAATATCTGCTCATGAGATGCCAAATTGATCCACTGGGATAAGTCGAGGGATCACATTACGCTGCGGTCTGGACTCTGAACTCCATTTCATTCACTGTGTGTGATTGTCAAAGTCTCTCTGAAGCGGATCGATTTCTGTCTGAGGGGAGGAGAGGAGGAATTAGGAGAGAGACACTGACTAACTAAATGTTTTCTGCTCACCAAGGCTGCATTTAGTTCATTAAAAATACAGTAAAATTCAAAAATATTTTTATTATGTAATATAGCTGTTTTTTTGTGAATGAGTTGTAAACTGTAATTTATTTCTGTGATGTGCAGCTGAATTTTCAGGATCATTACTCCAGTCTTCTGTGTCACATGATCTTCAGATCCTCCAGTCCAGTGGGTGGCGCTGTGTACAACTGAAAAACTAAACAAACGACCATAAAATCTTCTTTGTGTGCAATATTGGCTCAAAAAGTATGAATGAGTGTGTACTTAAAATACATCAGAAACATGAACAGCCCAGTGTTTTTGACATACATAAGATAACACAAGATTTGGGATTCACTCTTATAGATTATCATACAGGATGGATAGCATATTTAAACATTATTCACGATATATTTACTTAACTTAAGTTATTATAAAATAACTTATAAGACATAAGTCTTGTTTACTGAGAAATGTATTAATATTAAGTGAGGTTATGCTTAAAATGAGAAAACTATCTGTCATTGGGGTAAGAAAACGACGCTGAATTTGAAGGGAAAACAAACTCACTTAATGTTTATAATTTGTTTTCTTTTTTTTATGATTAAGTAACATTTTAACAATCAAAAAAGGTAAAAACATTTTTAGCCACCTCCTAAAATTTTATTTAAATTTAATAATTCTAATTAAATGAAATCAGGAAATGTATACATACTGTACATAATTCTCAAATTTTGTGAGATTTTTTTCTGGATTTGGTTTTAATGGCCGGACTTAATTTTAGCAATCAAACATCTTGTATTTAATTGAAATCAGGAAACCTATACAAATTAACAAATGTTTATTAAATAAATTACAATCTTGGGGCCCTATGAAATCCATTTGATTTCCCCCCAAATTTAATTGTAATTTTTTTTGTGGATTCGTTTAATTAAATTCTAGTAATCAAACACACGTCTAACTAATTAAAATCATATACAATAAAAGTGTTACAACAATTAGATTTTTAGGGCCCTATGAAATCCATTTAATATTTTTAAGTTTTTAAAATAATTTTGTTTTAATAGTTAAATTAAATGTTATTAATAAAAAACCATGTCTAATTAATTGAAATCAGAAAACTTAAATAATTTAACAACAGTTTATTAAGTTACAGTTACAATTTTAGGGCCCTATGAAGTCGGTTTAATTCTGTGTTTTTTGTTTTAATTTTAATTTTGTTTTAATGGTTAAATTAAATGTTAGTAATCATGTCTAATTTTCTTTTTTTAGTAACAATGTATAATTAACTATACACTGAAAAAAAATGATACTAAATTATTTTAGCTACTTTAAAAATTTTTTTTTTTGAAAGTTAGTAGCTAAAATAAATAGATTGCAATTGTTTTTGTAAATTCAATGAATCATTTTTTTCACTTAAAAAAACAAACAAATTATTAAAAGTACTAGCAGTTAAAATTTGAGAGCCCCCTGAAAATCATTTAGTTTTTCCCAAATTCATTTTTTAATTTCTTCTTGATTCAATGAATGGTTTAATTAGGTTGTGAGAAAGAAAGAGCGTGTCTAATGATGATGATTTGCTCAGGGATCGAGTTATGTTTGCCGGCGTGGCGTTTCTCCATGACCATGATCGCCAGCCTGATCATCGTGGGGGGTCAGCTGCTGATGCCCGGTCTGGCGGCGCTGTGCCGTGATTGGCAGGTCCTGCAGATCGTCATCATCGCCCCGTTTGTGCTCATGCTGCCCTACGTCTGGTAAGACGCTCAATAAAATAATCCTGATGCACGAGACACACACCACTAGAGAAATGCATGGGAACACACTCCTGTTTACAAGCTACTCGTTTGGGCCTGGTTTCACTGACAGGGCTTAGGCAATAGTTCAATTAAGACATTTAAATAGATTTTATAAACATGCCTAAGAAAAACAACAACACTGGTGTGTATCTTGAGACAAAACAAAGGCACTGACATTTTTTAAGATCAGTCAGCACGTTTCTTTTAGTTGAAACAGCTCAGACTTACATTTTAGTCTAGGACTAGGCCTTGTTTGTGAAACCGGGGGTAAGTTTGGTGAATTTTACCATGTTTGTGGCCTATTAAATATTTTAACAGCAGTTGAACTAGATATCCTCATGCAAAACTAAAAAGTGATAAGCTGACTTAACTTAAAAAAAATTGAGGAAACCCGTTGCCTTAAAATTATTAGGTAAATAATAATAATAATAATAAAAGTTAAGTGAACGTGAAAATTCACTTAACTTATTTTTTTTTTTTTATTATTTACTTAATTTTAAGGCAATGGGTTTCCTAAATTTTTAAAAAATTTAAGTTAAGTCAGCTTATCACTTTTTACTGTGTATATTCTAGTTTGCTTTCTGCACTGCAAATAAAGGCTAATCTTACTTAGTATTTTTGTCTTGTTTTTAGTCAAAATATATTTAAAAAATATTTAAATTAAGATGCATTTACGTTTTAAGCAAAATGACATAAGATATTGTTTCTAAGCAAAAACTATTTAAGTGCATTTAGCTTAAAAGAAGTAAAATTATCTGCATGGCATAAGTAAAATACTTTTGTTTTAAGAATATTTTACTTACTCGACTGGCAGATAATTTTACTTGTTTTAAGCTAAATGCATTTAATTTAGCCCCCCCCCCCCCCCCCCCTCCCAAAAAAACAGTTGTCTTGTTATTAGTGCGGTGAAATAATAAATGGCGATTAATCGCATCCAAAATAAAAGTTTGTTTACATTATATATGTATGTGTACTGTGTATATTTAATATATATATATACAAATACACACACATACAATATATATTTTGAACATATTTACATGTATATATTTATATGCATATAATTTATGTTATATATAAATATATTTAATATATAAACATATTTTTCTGAAATATATACATGCATGTGTGTGTATTTATATATACATAACAAATACAGTATACTCATTACACATATATAATGTAAACAAAAACTTTATTTTGGATTAATCGTTTGACAGCACTATGTCTTTTGTTGATAATAAATAGAGGGTCAATAAAAACAGCATTCATAAAAAGCATGTCTAATCAATTGAATTCATAAATCTTCAGCTATTTAATTTAGTCTTATGAAATCTGTCCTTTCTTCAGAAATTCTGTGTTTTTTGTGTTTTTTTCTGAAAATTAAGTCATTTTCCTTCTGAAGTAAATGTATCTTGATTTAAGAATTTTTTGAAGTTTGTACTTTTTTTTTTTTTTCTCGGTGTAAAGGTCATTGCACACGGAGTCTGAAATTTCCGTATGCGTTTTTTTTTTTTTTTTTTCATATTCATCATCCTTTCCTATCAAAATGCTTGCTATGGATGCAAAAATGCAGAAAATCGAAGCTGATCCGAATTTTTTATGATAGACGAAAGTTTCAGAGGCAGTGTGTAAACGTGATTGACACAACATGAGGTCGTATTTATTTTTTAACGAGCGCAAATTTCGGACTCAGTGTGCAATGACCTTAAGTGGTCAGTTTGTGGTCAGAATAAGCAGCTTTCTGCGGTGTTTCTCTGCTCAGGATGTTTCCGGAGTCTCTGCGCTGGCTGTTGGTCACTCAGCATTATCAAAGAGCCAAGCAACAGATGTACCGCATCGCCCATAGCAACAGCGTCGACACGGCAACCGACCCCAACGGCATCCTGTCAGGTGAGCACCGCAGTGAGTGATTTACCTGCAGCCCGAGGAGGATGATGATGGTGATGATGGTGATGGTTTTGCAGAGCTGGAGACTGAACTGCAGCAGAAGCCGAAGACGTTCTGCGTGACGCAGCTCACCGGCACCAGAAACCTGTGGAAGAACACCGTGGTTCTCTGCGTTAACTCGTGAGTGCATAGAGTGCATAGCGTTATTAAAATAAATAAATAAAAATTAGATGAAAAACTCTTAATGATGAGTGAATGATTGTGTTTGTTTTGGTCTGGCTCAGGCTGACGGGTTACGGCATCCATCACTGCTTTGCGCGCAGCGTTCTGGAGGGCAGCGCGTCTCACCTGCATTATTACGCGTTAGCGGCGATCGCCGTGGCCTCCTGCATGGTGCTGTTTCCGGTGGTGGCCGGCTTCGGCCGGAGAGGAGGACTGCTCACCTTCATGATCATCACGGCTCTGGCGTCGCTGCTGCAGCTGGGATTGCTCAACCGTATGTATAGTACAGTACATCTCTGAACGCCTCTGAATGCTTACTAACGCCTGTCTTCTCTCTCCTCATGCAGTGATCGGCAAGTACAGTCTATGGCACGATGCAGGTAATACAAAAATATTATGCATAACATATTTTATTGTTGTGACAGAAGAGAATAAACAATGATAAAGTCAAATAATAAAATGCATTTCAATAATCATGCACAGTTATTGTAGTGTTAATGCAATACTGTAGCTAACATGAAATTGCAATGAATAATACAGCATTAAATGTTAATTCTACAGTTAACTTTAATTTCTACTACATTTACATTTATGCATTTAGCAGACGCTTTTATCCAAAGCGACTTACATTGCATTCAAGTTACAGTTTTTTTACATTTTATCAGCTCTTATTTCAGGTATAAATAATACATAATATTATACATTTTAATTTATTTATAGGTAATTTAAAATGTTACATATACATTAGGGAAAAACTATTTTTATTTTTTGTCATGCATAGTTAGTAAAAAAACATTTGATTAACACATTTAATCGAATTTACATTTTTTTTTTTTTTTAGGTATGTATTTATTTTAATCAAACAAAAAATTTGATTAAAATAAAAAATCGATAAAATATATACAAATTAGATTAAAATAATACAGAAATCAAACATTAGATTAAAATAGATAAATACATAAAATATGATTAAAATAAATGTATGCATAGATTTAAATAAATAAGTTAAATTAATAAATAAAAATGACTATTGCTGGATAGTATCACTTTACACTTCTGTTAGTTAATGCAAGCTAACATGCAATTACCATGAACAATAAAGCCTTTCCAGCATTAAATTATCTTCATTTCAATAATACTTTTTAATTTCTACTAATACAGTTAACATACTGAGTTATAAATTATACATAATATTATAAATTATATTTGTCATTATTCTTAATAAAAGGTATAAAAAAACACTTAAAGTTATAGTTTTGCTATATAGTAGTATATATTGCTTTACAGGAGCGGGTAAAGTTAGGTTATACTTATATATGCAACTTTATGAAAGAAGAATGGGCTTCATTCATGAAATATGAGCACATTCGTGACCCTGGAGCAAAAAACCAGACATAAGTGTCCATTTTTTGAAATTGAGATTTATACATCACCTGAAAGCTGAATACATAATCTTTCCATTGATGTATGGTTTGTTATGATCGGACACTATTTGGCTGAGATACAACTATTTGAAAATCTGGAATCTGAAAATCTAAATATTGAGAAAATCTCCTTTAAAGTTGTTCAAATGAGGTTCTTAGCAATGCATATTACTAATCAAAAATTAAGTTTTGATATATTTATGATAGGAAATGTACTAAATATCTTCATGGAACATTATCTTTACTTAATATCCTAATGATTTTTGGCATAAAAGATAAAACAATAATTTTAACCCATACAGTGTATTGTTGGCTATTGCTACAAATATACCCCAGAGACTTAAGACTGCTTTTGTCCTCCTGGGCCACATATTTCTATGTAAAGTAAATCACCCCATTTTTGCATAAATTGTGACATTGATTTGGATGCAACAAGAATTCATTTAAAAACAATCTGCACTAGAACTTGCAGTGATTTACTGATGTTACTGTAGGTTTGGGTCTGTATATATATTAATATATTATCTATGTTGTCATAGTTCTGCGGGACACGCTGAACCAGCGCTTCTCGTATGCGTTCTCCATCATCGGAATGTTCTCGTCTCATGCTGTCAGCACACTCAGCATCTTCTACTGCGCAGAGATCACGCCGACGGTCATCAGGTCAGCGCCTCTGTCCATCCATCCGTCAGAGACTCGAGTCTGATCTGAGGAATACACAACACTTCACACAGAGCGTTTTCTTTTACATAATATATGTGACCCTGGACCACAAAACCAGTCATAAGGGTCAATGTATACATAAAGCTGAATAAATAATCTTTCCATTGATGTATGGTTTGTTATGATAGGGCAATATTTGTCTGAGATGCAACTATTAGAAAATCTGGAATCTGAGGGAGCAAAAAAATCTAAATATTGAGAAAATCTCCTTTAAAGTTGTTCAAATTAAGTTCTTAGCAATGCATATTACTAATCAAATATTAAGTTTTTATATATTTACAGTAGGAAATATACTAAATATCTTCATGGAACATGATCTTTACTTAATATCCTAATGATTTTTGGCATAAAATAAAAATGGATAATTTTGAGCCATACAATGTATTGTTGACTGCTTTTGTGCTGCAGGGTCACATATGTATATGTACTGAGTTTATTTATTATGTATATATACAAATATACACACATTCATTATATATTTAGAAAATATTTTTATATAAAATATTATTATATTTTATATTATATATATATTTGTTTAAAATATAAACATAACATATTTTTCTTAAATATATACATGCATGTGTTTGTATTTATATATACGCATAGTAAATATACACAGTACACACACATATATATGTAAACAAAAACTTTGATTTTGGATGCGATTAATCGTCATTTATCATTTGACAGCAATAATAAAAAGACAACTGTTTTTTTGTTGTTGTTGTTAGTTTATCATTAGTCCGTTAAATAATATTATCAGATATTGATTTTACTAATGTATTAGTCTGTGTTAATTTAGGATCATTAATATACTGCTTTAGTTTTCATTTAATTTTAGATAAAGTTTTAGTGATTATGTTGTTTTTGTCATTTTGTTTTTTTAAATGTCTATTTTTATACATTTTTTATTTTAGTTTTAGTTATTTCAGTGCTTCAAGTTAAATTAAATGAATAATATTGTTAATATTTTGAATTAGGTTTTGTTTTATAGGGTCTGCTTTCACATTAATTTCATTTAAAGCTTTAGTTATTTTGCAATTTTTATTCGTTTTTTTAAATGCCTATATTTTTATTTATTAATTTTAGTTTTAGGTTGTTATTTTAGTATTTCAAGTTAAAATAAACAATTGTTATTTTTTTAAATAATTTTTTATTTAATTTTGTTATTAGTTTGCTTGGACTTTAATTTTGGTTATGTTTTTAGTAATCTTGTGTTTTTGTAATTTTTATTAGTTTTTTAAAGTCCCCCTGTGGTGAAAATCAAGTTTTTTTATGTTGTTTATTTGTCTATGTGGTGCTTTTAATATGCTTTTAGACAAACCATGTGCCAATCCATTAACCAACACCATTGCTGAGCATTTTCTCCTTGCAAAATATACCAATACCGGCACAAAACCAAACATAAATTAGAGCAAAAACCCATGAAACTTCATTCAGTCTTAAAGACATTTTGAGGACACAACATCGTCAAGTAAGTTAACTTTAACGAATGTAAAAACATAGTTTTATCAGTCATTATCCGTGTATGCCATTGTTTTGCGTTTACTACAGTTCAGTGGATCAGGAGGCGCTGGCTGGTGCCACTGAGTGGAGGCGGGGCTAATTTGCATATTCATAGATAAGCGTATAGTTAATGAGGCAAGGGTGTTGAGGTACATTCAAGCTATTTCTTCAGCCTATTAAAATAATGCTGTAAATAAGAATCTGAAAATAAAGATTTTAACGTACGTGAATAAATCCAACCACCCCTATAGATTTAAGTTTCAAAACATTTCAGCTGGTTTATATGTATATCATGTATATATTATTTATCTCGTATAAGATGCATTTGAGTTACGCTGCTGTAAAGCGCTTCGTTGTAGTATAGGGTGATTATCTCTTCAGCGCGCGCAGGACAAACAGCAATGAATGCAGAATATTAATAACTATGGACTGTCATATACATACCATTGTAACGAGAACACTATAATAATAAAACGAGTTTAGTTGCTGTGATTCTGCTCGTGGTTGCATGAAGAACGCGTCCAGAAAAGGAGTTAATTCAGAGCCCAGACACTTTCACTTATGCATTGGGGGGATTTTGTGCAAATAGCCTATAAGTTGTAATATTAACGTTATGTTGTATAAATAACGAAGCTTATTCTATATGAGATAAATTATGAGTTAAATCCCATTGATTAAAAACCTGCTATCAAAAGCTTATACTTACAAGATTGATTTTGCAAACACCAATAACTAAAGTATTAACCTGATTGTTACCTGATGTTTTGACGGCTGTCTCTGGGCTTTGTCGTTACAGGGGTGGAGGTGTGGGTCTGGTCCTAGCGAGCGCGGGTTTCGGTATGCTAACAGCGCCGCTGATGGAGCTCCACAATCAGAAAGGTTTCTTCCTGCATCACGTGATCCTCACCTGCTGCACTCTGCTCTGCATCATTTGCATACCGTTGCTCCCGGAAACCGCCGGCCAACCGCTGCCCGAGACTATGGCTGAGGGGGAGGGGCTTCTGCGGCGGCCCATCCTCCACGGAGAACAGCACCACCTACTGGCCAGGACCGAGGTCAGGGAGTATTCGCGCGTTCAGGACACGCCCCTTCACCAGGTCGTCAACCCTGGCAACGGCTTGGTGCCTAGCAACAGCACATCCAATGGTGTGAGGACTTCATGACGCCATTTGCTAAGTACGACCAAACGAAGAACGAGTTTCACTCATTTGTTTTTTTAAAACTGCGAAACGCGACTGATGTCGTGGTAAAGTGTCAAACGCCTCATTAACCAGCATCGGTGAAAAATTCCTACCATTGTACAAACTGGAAATGTTATTTTAACTTGCGTTCAGTGAAAGGAGCTCTATTTTTCGAACGGCCACGAACAACAACCTCATGGAGGAGTTTCACTGATTTGAATGTGTTTTTTTGTATGTTTGGTATTTATTATAAGGACAGAATGACGTTGACAGTAAGAACCGGCGGACTTCATTCATGTACGGGAGATTGTTTCCACCACAGGATAAAGATAATACAAAAGCTATTTGGGACTTTCTCTCACAATTTTAAGAAAAAAATTTGCAATTCTAAGTAAAAAAATAAAAGAGAAAAGTCAAAATCACAAGATATGAACTCAGAATCGCAAGATTTAAACTCGTAATTCTGAAAAAAGCCCAAATCTCAAGATATAAACTCGCAATTGAGGAAAAAGTCAGAATCGTAAGATAAAAACTGAGAATCGCAAGATTACATGCCGCAATTCAGCGAAAAGTTAGAATTGCAAGATATGAAGTCAGAATCGCAAGATATAAACTCGTAATTCTGGGGGAAAAAGTCAGAATCGTAAGATAAAAACTGAGAATCGCAAGATATAATGCCGCAATTCAGCGAAAAGTTAGAATCGCAAGATATGAAGTCAGAATCGCAAGATATAAACTCGTAATTCTGGGGGAAAAAGTCAGAATCGTAAGACAAAAACTGAGAATCGCAATATTTAAAGTCATATTCTGAAAAAAAGCCCAAATCTCAAGATATAAACTCGCAATTGAGAAAAAAATTCAGAATCGTAAGATTTAAAGTCATATTCTGAAAAAAAGCCAAAATCGCAAGATATAAACTTGCAATTGAGAAAAAAGTCAGAATTGCAAGATATAATGCCGCAATTCAGAGAAAAGTTAGAATTGCAAGATATGAAGTCAGAATCGCAAGATATAAACTCGTAATTCTGGGGGAAAAAGTCAGAATCGTAAGATAAAAACTGAGAATCGCAAGATATAATGCCGCAATTCAGCGAAAAGTTAGAATCGCAAGATATGAAGTCAGAATCGCAAGATATAAACTCGTAATTCTGGGGGAAAAAGTCAGAATCGTAAGACAAAAACTGAGAATCGCAATATTTAAAGTCATATTCTGAAAAAAAGCCCAAATCTCAAGATATAAACTCGCAATTGAGAAAAAAATTCAGAATCGTAAGATTTAAAGTCATATTCTGAAAAAAAGCCAAAATCGCAAGATATAAACTTGCAATTGAGAAAAAAGTCAGAATTGCAAGATATAATGCCGCAATTCAGAGAAAAGTTAGAATTGCAAGATATGAAGTCAGAATCGCAAGATTTAATGCCGCAATCCTGGGAACAGTCAGAATCGCAAGATATAAACTTGCAATTCTGAGAAAAAAGTTCTTAAATTAATTTTGAGTTAAAAAGTCGCAATTAACTTTAGAGTTTAGATCTCACAATTCGGAGAAAAACTCAGAATTGTGAGTTTGTAAAGTCTGAAGAAGACTTTTTTTATGCCATGTGATTCTGTAAAAAAAAAGTTGCAATTACTTATTAAAATTGTTTTTGATCCTGTGGGGGAAACAAGCTTCCATATTCATGACAAAATATGTGCACAAATTGTTTAGTAAACACTAATTCTTCTCATTCGTAGGAATGGTTAAGCACAACAAATGCATTTCATGAATGAAGTTCACTGTTCGTGTGCACCTCACTATGTTCAGGTTTTTTTAGTCTGTTTGTTTTGCACTAAAACTAAAAAAACAATCACCAGTCGGCCAGATGAATCTGAACTGAACGAGTGTGAAACCATGACTGGACAGATGATGGCTTAAAAAAAAAAAAAAAAAAACTGAACAAAAACTACAGCACAACTTAATGGTCTGCTCTTAACCCTTGTGCGTCAATTTAAAAAAGTTACATAGAGGTCCTTAGAAGACAAAAATGTAAAATAAATAAAAAAAAAAAAAAAAAATATGATATACTAATCCCCCCCCCCACTTTCACTGACATAGATCTCGTCTTGATCAAAACTACCAAAAATTAAGTAATTTTCATGATGTTAACCCTTTAAATACTAGTTGTTTATATAATGCCACTGTTGTTTTTAAATTAAAGATTAAATTATTTTCCTTTAAATTTTTTTTAAAATTATTTTTACAGTCTTGGATATGTCAGTGATTAGCAAAAACATTAATATTGATGCATTATTTTGTGCCGTGTTAAAAAAAAAAAAAATTCAATTTCAATTTTTTTCAGGCAGAAGCATAAAATCAGGTGGAAAATCATAAGAAATCAAAGAATTTTAAAAATAGTAAAAATTGTCAACAGAGTGAAAGCCTATTAACAAAGAATGCATGATTTTATGCTTAAATAGCACTGGGATTAAATATTGCCTTTTTAATGGGTTTTAATTGGGACATTTTTTTCAATGAGCTTCTGAGTACAACTATTTTTGTACCTAGTATGAAATAGATTTATGAAAGGAAATGAGGATGAAATATTAAGATTCTAATAAAAATTACACTGTTTGCATTAACACACTCAAAATGATCAAAAAAGAAAAAAAACATGAAAAAGACCTTATGGACATACAAGGGTTAACATGCAAACATTCACTAACTCAATAACCACTGTTACAGGGGTGAAACCTGTCAGGAAAGAGATTTGGGACACATTTCACATCAAAATGAAAAGAATTACAATATAGATGGGGGAAAAAATTATATTTTGCATAAGATTTGAAATGCTAATAAGTAAAAACTTCATTATATTAAAGTAATGAGAATTTAATGACAATCATTAGAATAATAAAAACAAAAAGTACAAAAGTATAATGTGCAGAATGCCGATGCATTACGATAAAACCATTTATTTTATTGCATTGTGTTAATTTGATTTGGCAGGAGGGGAGAAAATGAAAATAATGTCACAGTGCTTTATTTGATTAATTTATTTTGACTTTTGGTGTGAAATGTGACCTGGGCATTCACTTGTTTCATAAATGTGAACTCGGGCTGACGTGGAGCACGACCACTAGAAGGGCTGCTGAATGTTCTCATGTATATTTAGCAATTATTATTATTATTATTAATGTGTAGAGTAGCAGTGGAGTAACTTGAACATCACAGAGCTCCTGTTTATCCTCAAACTACTGAATAAGAAACCAAATTAAGAACAAAACAGTCTCTAACCGTATACCAGGATGTTAATGAAACACTTCAAGGTTTTAAACGGTGATTGCAGGTATTGTGTGTGTGTTTATACAGGATTCTGGGATATATATATATATATCTCTGAATATAAGTTGTCATTTCACTTCCTAATGGCAGGAGTAATAGTGAATAATCAGAAATAAGCACAGAATCAATATTCACCTTTTCTGTAAACATTAAAGCACTCCATAATGCTTCAAATACTGATTAAAGCACATCGTAAGAGCACATATGAGTCAATCTCACAAAATAAACAATTCCAGGTCATATTTCACCCCAAAAATAACAAAAACAAAAAGTATTTTTTCTTAAAGAAAATTAAGCTTATTTTTAGGACTAAACATTATTTTAATGTGAAAAAAGCACCCTTGTAGGTATGCATTACAAAAAAAAAAACGTAATTATGAATAAAAGTATATGAATTATTATAAATAAATTGTGTCACGATGCAATGAAATCTTAAGTATTTTTAAAATTACAATTAATTTTGGATTTGGCATGAAACATGACCTGGACACGCTCAAACGCAGGAGACTGAAACATTGTAAAGCATCTGTGTATTTTTCTGTATTTGACGTGTCATTTTGACGATTAGGATTAAAGGAGAATTTCATACATGTTAATGGTCCATTTGAAGACATCGCATTTGTAAATAAATACCGATTTTAATACAGTATATTTTGTTGCTCATATTTTAATAACAGGGTTTTATGGAAGCTTGTTTCTGCTACGGAATAAAAACTGCGACTTTCTCACAATTTTTTGTTAGTTATAAACTCGCAGTTGTTTATATTATGAGTTAATATCTCACAATTCTAATGGAATAAAAAAATTATTTTGAATTGTAAAAAAGTTTTTTTTTTTTTTTAAATCTTACAATTCTTGCAATTGTAATTTTTACCTAAAAAAAGTTTTTTCATTATTTTTCTATTAACTTTGACTTTTTATCCTAGAAATTAGACTTTATTTTGTGCAATTGTCACTTCACATTTGAAAAAAGTTCATTTTTATCTTACAATTCAGATTTATTTCTTGCAATTGTAACAGTTAATAAAAATGTTCATTATTTTTCTATTATTTTAGAATTTTAATCTCAGAATTCAGATTTGTTTCTTGCAATTGTCACTTCATAATCATATCTTATAATTCTGACTTTTCTCTCAGAATTGTGAAATAAAAATACATTTACCTTTTTTATTTTATATATATGGCAGAAACAAGCTTTCCACACACCTTGTGATCAATATGTCTTTTTCTGTCTTTTGTGAATACTCACACAAAGCATTTTCTTCTATTACAGAATACAAAAACTATATTTTTATTGCATAAACTTTTATTGTATGTAATAATTACTTCCTATGACTTCTCAAGGTCTGGAAATTGAATGTTTTAAAATCCCCCTCATATTTCCAGGTTTTACAACACCTAAAATAATTGAATTTAAAAAGAAAGGACCAGTCCAGACAGTTTGTCTTTGCTATAACCTTCATGAATTTGGCTCATAACTGGATACGTACCTCACAAAATAATAGTGTTACAACTGAATACTTTTTGCTTTAGATTTATTGAGCTATGTACAAAAACAAAAAGCAAACAGAAAATGTTTAAAACTTGTCAGGATGAAGCTCCATCTCCTTTTTGATTCTGTTCTCCACCAGCAGCGCTAGATTTGAGTCCGTCACGGGTAAATTGTAACTTACAAATACCTGTTTCTTTGTCTTCTTTGCTGAAAAGAAAGAGAAAAATAAATGCACCTAACTAGGTGAACACTAGGTTTGTCAACATCCAGTTTTTTAGCAGCTCTGGCACATTTGGATTTGATGACATTACACGTCTCTGATGGTCTGATCAGTTAAAGCAGGTCTTACTGAGTCTCTGTGCAAGAGAGCTTGGTGTCGTGTCTGACGTGTCTCCCAGAACCAGAGTGGACAGAGGCACTGAATCCTGGGAAAAAACAACAAACAGGAAAAACTTACTTTCATTTGTGAACCTTCAGCTTTAAAATAGAACTAATCCAAGAGATTATATTATCATAATGACAATAACAAAATGATTGTTAACAAAAATGTATTAATAAACCTGAAATAAAATATAAATATTAGATTAAAAAAAAAACGTTCAATCTTGGCAAATCACTAAAATGTGTAAATTTAAGTTGAAGTATTAAAATGACCAAAACTAAAACTGAAATAGAAATAATTTAAAGCTAAATAGAAATACAAAAATTCATAAATAAAAGTTGTTGTTTTTTTACCTTTCATACTTAAGAACATTAAAAATGTAGTACCTTCTTATACTTAAGTAAACCTTTGAATTACTTTTACTTTAATAAGTATTAAACGATATTTAATATGAAACATAGTGCAGTAATATGTACTGTAAAAGTAATGTAAAAAGCAAAAAGTAATCTACGTTTTAACCCTCTGGCCCTCTTCTTTAAATTTTATATTTTGAAATTTTTAAAATCTTAGCTTCATCAGAATGAGATGACACTTGGTGACTTCTGTCACATTAGCAATATGAACACACAAAAAAAATCATGGACATGATTCGGATATGTTAAAGAGTAAAAAAAAAAAAATTGTCACACTTGACTTCTTCGCGGTCAAAAATGACCGACATAGGAAATGAATGGGAAATACGAAAAAATGTGACAAGTCAGTGAATCTTTTGGTGGTACAAACTACAAATCAGTCACTGGTCAGAAAAAAGGTGTGCAGCAATCAAGGGGTGACTGTCTGGAATATCAGGAGTGCAAAATAGACACCCACACATGCGCGCGCACGCGCACACACACACACACACACACTCACACACACAGAGAAATTAGCTGGTAAGACAATTTTAGGGTTGGTGACTGCAGAGCTGGTCCCTCCGTGGCTTGTGCCTCACCTCATCTAATCTTTTAGAATGTCTAGATATATATCTAAATGCAAAACCTAAAACAATTAAGAAAACTATGTCTAATAAACAACAGGAATCCAAAAGCCTCTGTATATATCTATATAGGGTGCTAATACAAGAAGGTTACGCAACATTACAGTTGCGTACAACATTACAACATTACATAAGTTTTTATTTTTTAATGCCTTCAGATGGCCCAATTCTCACTTCCAAAAAATGGATTTTAAATGCCTTCGCTATTTTAATGTGAAATATTGCATTTATTAAAAAAATACAAAAGAAATTTAAAAATGTAAAAAATACATATGAATTCCAATGGAGAAAATAGCTCATTAAAATTGTATAAATATTGCATAGTATCATAAAATTCGCTCAAAATCATAAATAATAATAAAAAAATATTATTGAACAAAAATATATTACATTGATTTTCCAGGAAAAAAAAACAAAGTTACATTTCAAGGCTTCGGTCACTTTTGACCGTGAAGAAGGCAAGTGTGACTTATTTATTGTTTTATTAAACTACATTTAAAATCACAAATTAAATAAAAATCTTTAAATATCTCAATTTGTTTATTTAAAAAGTGATTTATTTATATACTTTATGTTTGAACTATTAAGTTGATTCTTCATTTTATTTTTATATTTTCTAAAGAAAGACACATTTACTTTTAAAGCAGAACAAACTTTGATAATAAAATGAATAAAACTAAAATTAAAATACAAATTGAAAATACAATAATGAAAGCTAATGCATAATCTTAATATACAATAATAAATAATAATCAACAAGTAATAAACAAAAACAAATAATAAACAAACCACTGATTCATCAGAAGTTACC
>NC_136742.1:30817255-31072255 GCF_936440315.1 Barbus barbus
TTGTAAAATAACAATATAATTAATTAACTGAAAATAAATAAATTATAAATGAATGAAAATAAATAAATTCCAAAACATGTATTTGATTTATTATGAATTGCATATTGAAAATAATAATACTGTAATCGACTCTGACATTAAGGCAGCAGTATTTCTATCTGATGCTTTGACATTTCATCGCTACAGAATATTGTCATCATCAGTATTTTGTCACTGGTTGATATTTAACTCTTTCCTGTCTTACTTGCATTAAATCCACCGCATCTTTGGCCTCTCTGTGAAGAAATCAGGGGGAAAGTCTCTGTCGTGAGCGTCAGCGTGAAACACCACAGCTTCTCCAGCTGAGGAGCAAAATCAGTCTGAGCACTTCCTGTCCAGACAGGAAAAGGAAAAGGACATGTTACTGGATTCCTGCATGAATACACCACCAAACGTGTGACACTGATTACTGTTAACTAAAAGAACAAATAACACACTTACAATTTACAATAAGCTTCCATCTGTTAACAATGACAACTACGTCTGCCTAATCATTTATTTTAATAACTAACATTAACAAAGATGAACAATTACTGTAATAAATGTACTGCTCATTTAAAGTTAATATTTATTAATGCAGTGACTAACATTAACTATTGGGACATTATTGTATTAAAAATAATTTGTGTTAACTGAAATAACTCTTGAATTAAATACAATCAAATATAAATATTAGATAGATGAATAAAATACTTAAACGAACATTTTAAACGTTGCAACTAACTGAAATAAAATAAACTGAAGTACTACAATGACTAAAAATAAAAAATCAATCTTTTACAAATTATAAAAAATGACAAAAGCACATAACAAAATTACTAAACACAAATTAAATTAAATTTAAATTAATGGAAAATATAAAAAATAAAATTTCATTCAAAATATTAATAAATACTCTATAATAATATGACTATATATATATATATATAGTGCTGTCAAATGATTAATCGCATCCAAAATGTGTGTGTATTGCGTATATATAAATACACACACAGAGTATATATTTTTAAAAATATTTACATGTATATACATTTATATTATACATAAATATATAAACATACATTTTTTCTTATATGCATGTCGTGTGTATTTATATATACATAATAAATATACACAGTACACACACATATACAGTGGGTAAGGAAAGTATTCAGACCCCCTTCGATTTTTCACTCTTTGTTATATTGCAGCCATTTGCTAAAATCATTTAAGTTCCTTTTTTCCCTCATTAATGTACACACAGCACCCCATATTGACAGAAAAACACAGAATTGTTGACATTTTTGCTGATTTATTAAAAAAGAAAAAACTGAAACATCACATGATCCTAAGTATTCAGACCCTTTGCTGTGACACTCATATATTTAACTCAGGTGCTGTCCATTTCTTCTGATCATCCTTGAGATGGTTCTACACCTTCATTTGAGCCCAGCTGTGTTTGATTATACTGACTGGACTTGATTAGGAAAGCCACACACCTGTCTATATAAGACCTTACAGCTCACAGTGCATGTCAGAGCAAATGAGAATCATGAGGTCAAAGGAACTGCCTGAAGAGCTCAGAGACAGAATTGTGGCAAGGCACAGATCTGGCCAAGGTTACAAAAAAAATTCTGCTGTACTTAAGGTTCCCAAGAGCACAGTGGCCTCCATAATCCTTAAATGGATGACGTTTGGGACGACCAGAACCCTTCTTAGAGCTGGCCGTCCGGCCAAACTGAGCTATCGGGGGAGAAGAGCCTTGGTGAGAGAGGTAAAGAAGAACCCAAAGATCACTGTGGCTGAGCTCCAGAGATGCAGTCGGGAGATGGGAGAAAGTTGTAGAAAGTCAACCATCACTGCAGCCCTCCACCAGTCGGGGCTTTATGGCAGAGTGGCCCGACGGAAGCCTCTCCTCAGTGCAAGACACAAAAAAACACCTGAAGGACCACAAGATGGTGAGAAATCAGATTCTCTGGTCTGATGAGACCAAGATAGAACTTTTTGGCCTTAATTCTAAGCGGTATGTGTGGAGAAAACCAGGCACTGCTCATCATTAGAATCATTAGAAACACAGGTGCAGCCTGTAACTGTTATTAAAGTAAGTTAGTGATATTAATCTGCATCAGATCAGATGCTAAAGCTGCTGATAGTGAAGATTCACTCCAGAGAAACACATGAAGAATCAACAAACAACTCATTTCCATCCAAACAAACATTCATCTGCTGTCTGTAAACTCGCCAGCTGACCAGTACAATCATCTCTGTTTTACAGACATCCAGAGTCCAGCTGATTTGATTCAGATTCAGATCTTTTGTTTTGTATATGAATATTAAACTATGGCTAGTGTAGCACAACCATGGTTCATTTGTGGTTACCATTGCTCAACTATAAGATGATTTTTCACATTAATGAATATAGAGATCTTATATAGAAGTTAGTTTCCATGTTCTCAAGAAAAGAGAGGTTTAGAGCCAGATTTATGTATGTATTTATGTATGTGAAATTGAGCTGAAACATATTTCCCTATAGGCTAGTATAACAATCAAAAGAAAACATCTTTAAAACAGAAAGAGTCACAAAATTAGATCAGATTAACATTAAAAACAAACAAGTGAATAAATCTTCCTCAGCAACTCACTTCAGTGTCTGATTTATATTATAATCACATCCCATCACATTAAAGCATTATGTCTAAATAAAGTATGTTCCAAATTTGAAGTTGATATGAAAAAATGGAGGTTTCTGAGAGGTTTTATTTAGGGCGTTATACCACAAACAGCCACCGAGTGCCATCCAAACTCCATTTAATTTATTTTAATGCATCACAATGTCTAGATTTCTCTGTCAATATTACTTCTATGCCTAAATAAATGGAATATGAAGATTATTAAAAGTTTTGATTCTAAAAGACCGTAATGTGTTTTGTGATATGACACTTAACACCGCTATTTTAAAGTACCATTTCCATGGTAAAGCAATGTCCGATTTCAAAATGCTTTCACAGGATGAATCTTGAGCTTCTAAGCTTTCAAACAATATATAATTTATGATAATTACTAAAAGATTTGATAGAGAATAAGGACAAGAGCAGAAAGAGCGCCAAGCATCGCACAGGTGGAACAGTGGCAGCTTCCTGTGGAACTCATTAATCTGTTGATGACCTCTTCAATATTTCAGGAGAGAACCGAGTCGGACATCACTTGTTATGATTTTCAAGGGTAGAGACATGTGACATGTCCTTAACAATATCAGCCTTACTATTACTAAATTTTGATCTAACAATTAAATGTCTGTTGTCTGCCCCACCAATGCCAAAATCAAGCCTATATATATGTTATAACATTTACAATATTAATTTATTTAGTTTAGACTAGATTTTATATTGTTATTATTATTATTATTATTATTATTCAGCTATAATAAAATACAATATATTATCTAAACCGGATTTTGTATTTTTATTATTATTATTATTAACAATAATAAAGGATAATATATTATCTAAACTGGATTTTGTATTATTATGATTATTATTATTATTATTATTATTAACAATAATAAAAAACAATATATTAGCTAAACTGGATTTTGTATTATTATTATTATTATTATTATTAACAATAATAAAAGACAATATATTATCTAAACTGGATTTTGTATTATTATTATTATTATTATTATTATTAACAACAATAAAAGACAATATATTATCTAAACTGGATTTTGTATTATTATTATTATTATTATTAACAATAATAAAAGACAATATATTATCTAAACTGGATTTTGTATTATTATTATTATTATTAACAACAATAAAAGACAATATATTATCTAAACTGGATTTTGTATTATTATTATTATTATTATTATTATTAACAATAATAAAAGACAATATATTATCTAAACTGGATTTTGTATTATTATTATTATGATTATTATTATTATTATTAACAATAATAAAAAACAATATATTATCTAAACTGGATTTTGTATTATTATTATTATTATTATTATTATTATTAACAATAATAAAAGACAATATATTATCTAAACTGGATTTTGTATTATTATTATTATGATTATTATTATTATTATTAACAATAATAAAAAACAATATATTATCTAAACTGGATTTTGTATTATTATTATTATTATTATTATTATTATTAACAATAATAAAAGACAATATATTATCTAAACTGGATTTTGTATTATTATTATTATTATTATTATTATTAACAATAATAAAAGACAATATATTATCTAAACTGGATTTTGTATTATTATTATTATTATTATTATTATTAACAATAATAAAAGACAATATATTATCTAAACTTGATTTTGTATTATTATTATTATTATAATTAACAACAATAAAAGACAATATATTATCTAAACTGGATTTTGTATTATTATTATTATTATTATTATTATTAACAATAATAAAAGACAATATATTATCTAAACTGGATTTTGTATTATTATTATTATTATTATCAAGCTATAATTAATAACATCATATTATCTAGTGCTGTCAAATGATTAATCGCGATTAATCGCATCCAAAATAAAAGTTTTTGTTTGCATAATATATGTGTGTACTGTGTATATTTTTATGTATATATAAATACACACACATGCATATATAAGGAAAAATGTTATATTTGTATAATACATTATTTATATATAATATAGATTATATAAACATAAATATATACGTGCAAATATTTTCAAAATATATACCGTATTAGTGTGTATTTATATATACATAATAAATATACACAGTGGACACGCATAAACAAAACCTTTTATTTGGGATGCGATTAAGCGTTATTTACTGTAAATTTCTGTTTCTCTGTGTTTGCAGTATTAGGAGCCTTGTGTCTTGAATCAGAATGTGTTTGATGCACATGTGAAAGCACAGATAAAGCTCTGGAAAAGTCGATAAGAGTGTTTCACTTCCAGTGGCTCAAGGCCGCAGCGTCACGCTGGTCTGCGCTGGGTTTCATTAACCATCATCTGCTGAAAGCGTCTGTCCGCAGGTGCTGGGACCTGAGGGGCCGTCCCTGATCGAGCCTCTGGCCCCTTCAGCGTCCCCCGAGAGCGATCATTCACAGACAGGACAGAGGAATGTTTACATCTCTGTGTTGAAGTGCATGTATTGCAGAGAGTGCATGGGGAATTGAAGGGGATTTTTGTGATATTTTCACAATCTCCAATGTCAGCGCAACCTGAGCACCACAACATGACAGGTGCAATGACAGCTTCGCAAACAGAACACTCATCAAATGTTTCTATTTTGCATTCTTTATAATTTAATCCAACATTTCTCAAATTAACAATATTTTTCTTGGTTAGTCACAACCTCGTGCTAAATTAATGCTTTTGTATATTTCATTGCTATTTGCGCTTCTGGTTGGATGCTTCTGTTTTTAATTGGCTTTGTACTGTAGGCAATAAAGAAACATGGATGTTAGGATGATTTTAGTACTTTTTGCACTGTTTATACTAAAAAAAACATTTTTAAATCATTTATCCCATTTGGAAATGTAATATGGCATATATTGCCCCATATTATTGCCATGTTACATAGGTTATAAGGCAATATATAATTTTCACATACTTAGTTTATAACATATAACATGTATACTGTTTGTGCATATGTTAATATCTATATTATGATTTTTTTTTTTAAGTAGCCTAATTTTATTTATGGTGTTAGCCTATATGTTATAACCTGTGAACAATATAGCCCATATTTACTTATATATGCAACTTTATTAAAACAATATATATATATATATATATATACAAAAATCTGTTTATATGTTTTTGTAATTTAAAAAAACAAAAAAAGTCTCTCTTTTACATTTACTCTTATAATACAAAATGTACAGGTTTTAGGATATACAAGTGCATGACATATGTACAAAAATGTGTTATATATACATATTTATATAGGCTATATATATATATATATATATATATATATAAACATACATCTATACTGTAATATATAACACACACACGCGCGTGCACACAATCACAAACACACGCACACACACACACAAACACAAACACACGCACACGCACACGCACGCACACACACACACACACACACACACACACACACACACACACTCTCACACACACACACACACACACTCTCACACGCACACGCACACACGTGTTGGTTTTTGTGGTTTATGGGGACTCTCCATAGGCGTAATGGTTTTTATACTGAACAAACTGTGTGTGCTATTGCCCTACACCAACCCTACACCTAAACTTAGTCCTCACAGGAGACTTTGTGCATTTTTAGATTTTCAAAAAAACACCATTTAGTATGTTTTTTAAGCCTTTTGAATTACGGGGACATAGGCAGTGTCCTCATAAACCACCTTCATATTGTAATACCTCTGTCATACCCATGTCATTATACAAATTTGTGTCCTCATAAACCACATAAACATGCACACACACACACACGCACACACTCTCATACACGCACACACTCTCACACACGCACACACACACACTCTCACACACGCACACTCTCTCACACACACACACACACACACACACACACACACACACACACACACACACACACACACACGCACACTCTCACACACACACACACACACACACACACGCACACACACGCACACACACACACAAACACACACCAATATATTTCATACATGGCAATTTAATATATTTGGATATGTAGATAATCATTTGGGGAAAAAGTGTTTAGTAGATTGTGCTACGATATGTATAAAACATTTTAGAGTATAAGGCCTGTGCATTATGCTGTGGTTTCTTAGAGAAAGCTTAAAATATTTTTCACTAATAACCTAAACCCCAACTGACATCCAATGCATACACTTGCATTCATCATATGAAGTCTGATTTGCTTTTATAGTGTTTAATCTGTCTCTAAAGTCCCTTATTGAAGGCCAAACCCCAAACTCAGCCCTGAGAACATCTGTCCAAGGTACAGAGCTTCTAGCTTCCTCTAACACAGCATATTTGATTAGGACATTTACTGTTTCTTGCTTTTGGGACAAGGTGTTGAACTCTTTTAGCAACTTTTGGTTTTCCGGTTTTTCTTTCAGTTCAAATGAGAAAAGCCTGTGTGTGTTTTTTTGGCATGTGTGAAAGAATATGGCAGCAGCTGTTGCTGGATTTGAGGACAGAGGGGGGCAAAGGGCTCTGTTGCCGGGCAAAACGGTTGAATTTAGCAGCACGACCTGTTGACATTGCAATTGCTTGGTTTGCAGCAGGTCTGATGGTGCATTGGTGAGAGTTCACCTGGTCAAGTGCACACTGCTGTTTGTGCACTTAAATCAATGCCACAGGCCTGCAGGGGTTGAATTAGGTCAAATTAGGTCCCAAAATGCAGCCCATTAGCATCTATATGACTGTTTTATGTATATATGCTCACACGAAACACATAAGCAATGATGGACATGCAGAAATGAGGAAAAGTTCATAGATTTTGATCTTCACTCTTAAAAATAAGGGTTCCAAATGGGGTTTCACAGTGATTCTGTAGAAAAACAAATTGGTTTGAAAATGGTGCATTTAATCACTAACTAGAGGAGGAGGAGGAATAGTAGGACGGAGAGAGACAAGACAATTATGAAAATCTCTATAAAGTAGCATTTTTCATATAAATGCTATAGAAGAACCACTTTTGGTTCTTCAAAGAACCTTTTTTGTAATCTTGAGAACTGAGATTCTCGAGTTGTTCATGCAACCAGCAAACACTCTTAAAGATTCTTTATTGGCATTGATGGTTCCACGAAGAACTCTTAAACATCTATAGAATCTTTATATTCCACAAAAGGTTCTTCAAAATGTTCTGTTCATTGAAAGGTTCTTTGGGGAATCAAAAAATGGTTCTTCTATAGCACTGCTATGAAAAAAAAGCTACTTAGTCAAAAGTAAAGGTCCCAAAAGAGGATATTCACAGCAATGCCATAGAAGAACCATTTTGGTTCCCCAAGAACCTTTCAGCAATCAATTCTTAGAAGAACCTTTTTTTTCCCTTTATGTGAAGAACATTTTAATAATCTAAAGAATGTTTTTTCCATTATAAAGAACCTTTTGTGGAATGGAAAGTTTCCATGGATGTTATATGTTCTTTATGGAACCAACAATTCCAATAAAGAACCTTTAGCGTTTGATGGTTCCATGAAGAATGTTTAACGTCCATATAGTCTTTCCATTCCATAAAAGGTTCTTTAAAGTGGAAAAAAGTTCTTCAGAATGTTTTCTCACACTCTTAAATTATAAAGGTTCCAAATTGGAGTTTTCACAGCGATGCCATAGAAGAACCATTTTTGGTTCCCCAAAGAACCTTTCAGTAAACAGTTCTTAGAACCATGGATTTCTTTCTTTTTAAAAATCCATCTTTCACTATCAAGAATTTTGCCCAATGGAAATGTTCCATGGAGCCATCAATGCCAGCAAAGAACCTTTTTTTAATAGTGTACTAACAAAAAATGGTTCTTCTAAGGACTGTTCACCGAAAGGTTCTTTGGAGAACCAAAAATGGTTCTTCTATAGCATCTCTTTGAAAAACAGTACTTTATTTTTGAGAGATCTTGCATTTGTCCTCCTTTTAATCTGTGATTAAGTGATGAAATGCATTATTTTCAACGTGAAAAAATCCCTCAGATGTATATTGAAGGAGGAACCTAACCACTTCAACAGACCTGAAGATCTCAGAGGCTCGTTCTTCTCTGGATTGTCCTCCTCCTGTTCAAGACTGCAGTCATCTTCTGAGAAAACCGCTGGCAAGACAATCACTCTTTCTGAAAACAAACGCTGTGAAACTCCTTATCAGGTGATTCTTGAAGAAAGCGGTGTGTTTCACTAGATCCCACAAGTGAAATCGAACTTTCCCTGTTTTCAGATGAGGAAAAGAAAGTGTGAGAAATCTCACAAGACAATGAATTTCTGTCTCATGTTATGTAACTTTCTAACAGCAGTTTTGCACAGATGTGAGTGTGTGAAAGTCAGAATGAAAGATGTAGAAAAGGAAGAAAGGGCGTTTTTACTTTGTTTCCATGAAGATCTGAAGGAGCAAAATAATGCAGTCAGTGAGACAAATGGTCCAGAGCATATGGAAAATTACAAAGAAATCAGACAAATGGTATTTTTGGACTATTGCATTTATATTTGAACACCGGAAATATCATAAACATGAGATATAATAGTTGCATAGTAAAGAGATCTAGAAATATGCTATCTATATGAAGTAACAGATAAAGTCAACCATATTTTTTAAAAATTTGTTATGAAAATTATTAATAAATGTATAATTCTGCAAATCTGCCATGTTTATAAAAAATAAACACTTATAAATAATAAAATATAAAAACTACATTATTTATCAAATGTAAAATATATATATATATATTAATAAACATTAAAAGGTTTAAAAGTGATGAATTAATCCTTTTTTATTGAATGGAAAACAATATTTTGTATGTTTTGAAGTCTAATTTAAGTCTTACACAACGGCCGCTGGTAAATGACAAACTTTCCTGCATGGCTTAAGATGTGAAATGAATAAAACATGTTCAAAAATATACATTTTCAGCAACCATGCCAGTTTCATATAGTGTCATAATGTCAATCGAAACAGAGCCGTTCTCATGGGTGTGTATATGAAAAGTGTTCATGTAGGTGAAGGTTTGTGATGCTGGTTTATGTATTTATGTGTGAGTTTATGATCATATGTTTGTATCTCTGCATGTGATCTAAAAGGAGTTTCACGTCTGTATGTCTACAATCTTTCATAACTTTCATCTTTTCTCACCGACAACCCAAAATCTCTCAGTTTCCTAAATGAACAAGTCTGAAGTTCGACGAACGCTGTTCCTGAACCCAGTGAGCTGCCTACATAGGAAGCATTTCAAACATCATAATTATCAGACTTAAATACAGAAACGGATCAGAAAAAATGATGAAATCTCAACTCTTGTGTACATTAGGTTTTAGCTTCGCAACAAATTAACATCAAACTTCATTTGCAAGTCCAGTCTTTTGAAATTGGTCACTTTTGAGCTTCCCTTTTAGGAGACAAGTTTAAGTGTGTAAATAAATCATAATTTCTCACCATCCATATGCAGCATGTTTGCTGGATGGTGTTTTTAATAGCTGAAATAATAGAAAACAGACTGTATTAACATTGAGATTATAAACAACATGAAGACTTCAATGGGTTAAATATTATACGACAGACATTCTCTGAGTCATGTATTAATAGATGATATGATGATTAATGGTGACATTTGTACCTTGAAAGACACACATCTGCTCCTTATATGAGTAAGTGTGTACAGCCCCTGTCAAACGACAAATCAAATATTTTACAAACAATAACATCTAAAATTACGGAATATTTCAGCATATTTTCACTTATATTTCATTCCGTTCTTCACACCAGGTCTCGTGAAATCTCATAAAAACTCTTTCAGTTCAAATCAACAGAGAAAACAATGAGAGATGATTCACTCGATGACTTTAATTTCATGACTTGACAGTTTTGTTTTTTTGGGGTAAGAGTTTCGTGCTGAACAGATGATTTAAGATGAGTTTAACAGGTGGTTATTTTGCAGACGACGGGATTAATTTGAATATCCGGCCATCAACCACAAAATATAACAGATTTCTGGGAAAATGAGTTTGCATTTTGAGTCATAAATAAATTACATTAGATAGATAGATGATAGATAGATAGATAGATAGATAGATAGATAGATAGATAGATAGATAGATAGATAGATAGATAGATAGATAGATAGATAGATAGATAGATAGATAGATAGATAGATAGATAGATAGATAGAGAAAAATGGAAAATATTAAATAAAAAGAATGATCCATAATTCAAAATATATATAAAACAGTCTAAGCTGTTAACTGATTATATTTATATTACATTTGTTATATAAATAAATAAAAAATACAAAAAAGTTAAATATAAATACATTAAAATAAATAAATAATGTCCACAATTGAAAATAAATTATCTATAATCAAAATATTTATTTAAAAAACATAATGCACTGTTTTAGTTAACTGATTATAAAGTTCTTGTATAGTATATGAATTTCTGATGTTGAAGAAAGTTTCTTAGTGAACTTCACTTGACCTGTGGATTCCCACATAATAACATTCAGAAAAGACGTTTGTGTCAAACCCTGTACAATTAAAAATGAACAACTAATTTAACATTTCTGGAGCAGATGAGAGGGTTGTTATTGCATGTGTGTGTGTTGCTGAGTAATTGCAGTCCCAGAGGACTCGTGTTCCCGTCCAGTCATAACATAAGGAGCAGTAACGCACAGGTGCACGCGGCCGCCAAAACTGCTCTGTCATTTAACACAGAGGGGAATTTGTGTCTTTAAACTGCTGCTGTCATGCTCTCAGGTCAAGTCTGAGCAATAACCATCTGTGATATTAATAAAATCCTTCAATGGTCTCCACAGAAACATGCATTTCATTACATTAGAACATACAGATTCGGTCAATAAAATGAGAAAATGAGTCTTGATAGTGACATAAAGCTACATAAAAGGGGGAATGAATGCTATTTGACATTTAATAATGCAAAAAGTTGAAGAACACTGAAAACAAATTGGAGTAGAAACACCATGCAGAAATTGCTAGTAAATCTCACATATTATACATAATAACGCACACTAATATGTATGCATACATTTTACATTTAAATATAATATCTATCTATCTATCTAGTGCATAATTATTAGGCATGCTGATATTCTGATCATATTTTTTTTCCAAACACATTTTACCCATTACAAACCACAGCAATCTTAATAACTACTATTAATTTTGTATTTAAGGCTGGAAGTGAAAAACTCCTAATATTCAGGTGTGCAGAATTATTAGGCATGTTTTCTTTTACTGATAAAATGAGCCCAAAAAAAAGAGATTTAACTCAATTATTAAATGGCCATGAGAAATATTCAAAATTAATGCAATACAGGAATTGCAAAGTTAAGACCTGACCGTTAGACAGCAAAATGCTCAAAACAGGTGAGAAGACAAGACGCGTGTTAACTGCAAAAGAAGTTAAAATAAATGTGAAGAATTAGGTGCAAAACCATGAAGAACCATTAAGTCTCCAGGGACAACATTTTCCAGAACGGCAGCCTTCTGTGAGTCTCCAGAAGTGCAGTGTGTCAGGTTCTCAGAGACATTGCTTGGGTAAAAAATCCTAAAAGATGACCCTCATTTAATAAGGATATCATGCTGAAGTGTTGTAAAATACATGAAGACTAATATAGGCTTTATGGACAGATGAGTTGAGAGTGACTCTTGAAGAACCAGCATCACATCTACCACTGTTTGAAGAATTTATCTTCCAGAATCTGGCAGTAAGTTTTAGGAGCTCATATTTAATCAATCCTGCAAAACAGACATTTCAGGATAGGAGATGGACTAAAAATGAGCTCCTAAAACCACAAGTTTGTGTTATCTAAAAATGTTACAGGTTGAGAAAAAATTTGGTGTTCACAATTTTCACTCAAAAATTGCTAGTAAATTTCACAAATAATTACAAAGAAATAGCAAGTAACACAAAGAATCAAATGTGTAATTTGTATTATCTCGTAAAACATAGTCCAGTAATGTTTTTACTTTTTTAACATCAAAAAATCCTTTTAACAGTGTATAAATGTTATAATCTACAAAACATAATTGGCAGACAACAGAAGTGTCATGTATGTATGTATGTATGTATGTGTGTGTGTGTGTGTGTGTGTGTGTGTGTGTGTGAACTTTCATGACTTTGAGCTTCACATCTGTTGCTCCACCCACAAAAAGGCAAATAATTATGAAAAATCATATGTGAAAACTGAACTACATGAGTTATCAAAACCAAATTCTCAGCAGCCTCTGCTGAAGACACAGTCACCATCACAGCTCCTGCTATTTGCATTATTGCACTGTATACTGAAGTTTTGTTAAAGCGAGGATGTCGGGAAGCTCTGGGAACGGGAAGTTGCGTCAGTGGCTGATCGATCAGGTGGACTCTGGGAAATATCCCGGCTTAGTTTGGGAGGATCGAGAGCGGACCATCTTCCGCATCCCGTGGAAACACGCAGGGAAACAGGACTACAACAGAGACGAGGACGCCGCGCTCTTCAAGGTGAGCATGTTATGATATGGGTACATTTAAAAATTAATCAGCAACAATTATGAATTGCATTTGCATGCAACAAAATAAAATATGAAGCACATTTTGATTTATTTAAATTAAATTTAAATTAGTCATACTTCATTAGATCAAGCGTTTTATCAATTCAAACGGTATGCATTTATGCTAAATGTTTTGATTGTAAAGTGTGTTTGTGCATTTATTTATTTGCTTGCAATAAATGCTAGTTGTTTTTAATATCTTATACCCGTGCATTTTATAATGCATTGGCATTCAGGCATTTTTAAGCAAATAAACTCCTGCTATTCATTCATATGTTTATGCAAATGAGATAGCTGTTCAGCATAATTTATGTTAATGGTTTATTAATGACGTCTGGTTTATTGGATCAGGCCTGGGCTCTGTTTAAGGGCAAGTATCGCGAGGGAATAGATAAACCGGATCCTCCCACCTGGAAAACCCGGCTCAGGTGCGCCTTGAACAAGAGCAGCGACTTCGAGGAGCTCGTGGGCCGAAGTCAGCTGGACGTATCAGAACCGTTTAAAGTTTACCGTGTTATTCCTGAGGGAAACAAAAGAGGTAAACACACTCACATTTATAAATATATCACATTTAAATATGAAATTCATTTAATATGATATAATGCAAATATTGTATGTATATACACATTTACATTAATAAATAAAAAATATGTCATTTATAAATATATAGAAATGTGTATATATATATATATATATATATATATATATATATATATATATACATATATGTGTATATAAATAATAAATATTACATTAAAGTGTATATGTATATATATATATATATATATATATATATATATATATATATAATATGCAAATATTTACTAAATATACATTTATTTATATATAGATAGATAGCAATAAATAAATATTTATATATATATATATATATATATATATATATATATATATATATATAAATTAATATATAGATACCCATTTATTTTTTCTATATAATTTATAAATATAGAGAAATTTATATGTATAGAAATAAAAATTACAACTAATTTAAAAAGTAGCATATACGTTTTAATATACATATGTTTTTTTATTAAATATACATTTATTTATACATATATATATATATATAGAAAACTATTTCTTCATTCTATTTAATATATATATTATATATATATATATATATATATATATATATATATATATATATACACACACACATTTAAATAGCAATCAATGTCTCCTTCATTTCAGCACCAAAATCGTATGAGAAAGTTTCCACAAGCTCGGGTCACCATAACTACCCATTTTATCCTTCATATGAACCTGTGGAGGGTCAGGTAACTCTATCCTAAACGAGCTTATTGTAGACTTCTACTAAACTCTAAAGTAATATCTGGCCATGAAAATGAATCGGGTAGGGTAGTGATCTGTTCTTGTGTCCGTCTCTCTGTTCAGGTGTGTAACTTCCTGTCTGCTGCTGACAGGAGCTGGAGGGACTTCCTGTGTGAGCAGAACTCACTGTCTGATGTCCACTTCAGCCAGAACTCGCGCTGGGACTCCGGTATTTACCCCCTCTCTCTCTGTAGTCATTTAAAAAATATATTGAGTAATTTGCAATAAAGTGTGTGTTTGGGGGGGCGTGTAGGTTACCAGATAAGTGGCTCTTACTACAGCTGTAACACATTTGACTCGCCTCCCTCTCCGTTCACTCTGGACGCCAGCATGAGATCAGCCGAAGCCATGGCACTGTCAGGTACACACAATAATAAACTCCTTAGCAACACCCTAGCAACCACTTAGAACATTCTGTAACCACTTATCAACCGCCTAGCAACCTACAAATTCCATAGTAACTGCTAAGCACATCTTAGCAACTGCCTAGCAACAGCCCAGCAACTACCTGCAAATTCCCCAGTAAGCATTTAAAACATCTTTATCAACCGCCTAGCAACCATCTACAAATGCCCCAGAAACTACTTAGAGCATCTCAGCAACTGCCTAGCAACAACCAACAAATGCCCCAGTAACAACTTAGAACATCTTATAAACTGCCAAGCAACTTCCTGGCAACTACCTATAAAGGCACCAGTAACTATATAGAACATCTTAGCAACTATCTAGCAACAGCTTAGCAACCCCCTACAAATGCTCCAGTAACCACTTTGAACATCTTTGCAACTGCCTAGCGACAGTCTAGCAACTACCAACACATGTCAATGTAACAAATTAGAATATCTTAGCTACAGCCTAGCAACAACCTATAAATGCTCCAGTAACCACTTAGAACATCTTATAAACCGTCTAACAACATCCTAGCAACAGGCTAGCAACAACCTTCAAATGCGCCAGTAACCAATTAGAACATCTTAGCAACTCCCTAGCGACAGTCTAGCAACTACCAACACATGTCCCAGTAACCAATTAGAACATCTTAGCAACTTCCTAGCGACAGTCCAGCAGCAACCTTCAAAAGCTCCAGTAACCACTTAGAACATCTTAGCAACTGCCTATCGACAGTCTAGCAACTACCTACGGCACAAATGTCAAGGTAACCAATTAGAACATCTTAGATACAGCCTAGTAACAACTTAGAAATGCTCCAATAACCACTTAGAACATCTTATAAACCACCTAGCAACATCCTAACAACAGGCTAGCAACAACCTTTAAATGCTCCAGTACCCAATTAGAACATCTTAGCAACTGCCTAGCGACAGTCTAGCAACTACCTACAAATATCCCAGTAACCAATTAGAACATCTTAGCTACAGCCTAGTAACAACCTACAAATGCTCCAATAACCACTTAGAACATCTTATAAACCACCTAGCAACATCCTAACAACAGGCTAGCAACAACCTTTAAATGCTCCAGTACCCAATTAGAACATCTTAGCAACTGCCTAGCGACAGTCTAGCAACTACCTACAAATGTCCCAGTAACCAATTAGAACATCTTAGCTACAGCCTAGCAACAAGCTACAAATGCTCCCTCCAGTAACCAATTAGAACATCTTAGCAACTACATACAAATGACCCAGTAACCACCTAGCAACAGCCTGGAGACTCACCTGCGTCTCTGACTCTTCCAGACGCCCGTCTGCAGGTGACGGTATTCAGCGGTGAGACTCCGGTCGTAGACGTCACCGTCACGAGTGCCGAGGGCTGTCGACTGGCTCCGCATGATGACAACTGGACCTACAGTGGCCTGGGCGGCTCAGAGCTTGTTCCTCTCCCTCAGGCTGAGAGAGGAGTGTTGGAGGGGGGCGTCTTCCTCTGGATGACGCCCGACGGCCTGTACGCCCGACGCTTCTGTCAGTGCAGGGTCTACTGCGACGGGCTGAATGCTAACCTGAGCGCCAAACTCTGCAAACTAGAGCGAGAGCAGACCAGCAAACTACTGGACACACAGCTCTTCCTGACAGGTCAGAATGACTCAACAACTACTAAACCACATTTTAATATATTTAATAGTTAAAGGAATTGTTCACCCAAAAATGAAGTTTTTGTCATTAATTACCCTCATGTTGTTGCAAAGCCGTAAGACTTTCGTTCATCTTCAGAACACAAATGAAGATATATTTAATGAAATGGGGTAGGTATCATTCATTGGTTCATCCATTCAACCATACCAGAGTTTGTTTGGAACCAGACCGAGACCACCTCTTCAGCTGGGTCTGGGTTCGGTTGTTTGGTCCGCAGCCGAGTGCGAATGCTGTATCCACACCTGCCCAAAAGATCCGCACCAAGGGGGTGCGAACTTGAGTTTGATTCAATCGAACTACACTAGACAGGTGTGAATACACCCTGAGAGATTTCTGTTCCTCCACTGACAGTCTACGCAACTACCACCAGTGTTGCCAAGTCCATAGTTTTACAGAATAATTGGGCTACTGTATAATTGGGCACTGTTGCCATGGATTGCTTTTTAGTCTGCAGGTTAAAGCAATCTCCAGCCCCAACAGCCACACATCCACACATCCATTCTCGTTTTATTCTCGCGGCACGTTGGAGCTTCTGTAAGTACCAGTGGGGTTTGTTCTTGTGTGTTACGCACTACTTCTGAGCTTCTGTAAGAGCCAATGAGGTTCATTCTCATGTTACGCGGCGCGTTTGAGCTTCCGTAAGAGCCAGTGAGGTTTGTTCTTGTGTTACGCACTACTTCTGAGCTTCTGTAAGAACCAATGAGGTTTGTTCTTGCTATGCACTAATTCTGAGCTTCTGTAAGAGCCAATGAGGTTCATTCTCGTGTTACGTAGCACGTCTGAGCTTCAGTAAGAACCAATGAGGTTTGTTCTCGTGTGTTAAGCACTACTTCTGAGCTTCTGTAAGAGGCAATGAGGTTCAATCTTGTATTACGCGGCGCGTTTGAGCTTCCGTAAGAGCCAGTGAGGTTTGTTCTTGTGTTACGCACTACTTCTGAGCTTCTGTAAGAGCCAATGAGGTTCATTCTCGTGTTACGTAGCACGTCTGAGCTTCAGTAAGAACCAATGAGGTTTGTTCTTGTGTTACGCACTACTTCTGAGCTTCTGTAAGAACCAATGAGGTTTGTTCTTGTGTTACGCAGTACTTCTCAGCTTCCGTAAGAACCAATGAGGTTCATTCTTGTGTTATGTAGCACGTCTGAGCTTCAGTAAGAACCAATGAGGTTTGTTCTTGTGTTATGCACTACTTCTGAGCTTCTGTAAGAGCCAATGAGGTTCATTCTCGTGTTACGCGGCACGTTTGAGCTTCCGTAAGAGCCAATGAGGTTTGTTCTTGTGTTATGCACTACTTCTGAGCTTCTGTAAGAGCCAATGAGGTTCATTCTCGTGTTACGTAGCACGTCTGAGCTTCAGTAAGAACCAATGAGGTTTGTTCTTGTGTTACGCGGCACGTTTGAGCTTCCGTAAGAGCCAATTAGGTTTGTTCTTGTGTTATGCACTACTTCTGAGCTTCTGTAAGAGCCAATGAGGTTCATTCTCGTGTTACGTAGCACGTCTGAGCTTCAGTAAGAACCAATGAGGTTTGTTCTTGTGTTACGCGGCACGTTTGAGCTTCCGTAAGAGCCAATTAGGTTTGTTCTTGTGTTATGCACTACTTCTGAGCTTCTGTAAGAGCCAATGAGGTTCATTCTCGTGTTACGTAGCACGTCTGAGCTTCAGTAAGAACCAATGAGGTTTGTTCTTGTGTTACGCGGCACGTTTGAGCTTCCGTAAGAGCCAATTAGGTTTGTTCTTGTGTTATGCACTACTTCTGAGCTTCTGTAAGAGCCAATGAGGTTCATTCTTGTGTTACGCACTACTTCTGAGCTTCAGTAAGAACCAATGAGGTTTGTTCTTGTGTTACGCACTACTTCTGAGCTTCTGTAAGAGCCAATAAGGTCTAAAAAACAACCTGTAGCAACAGTGTAAAAGTAGCCAAATTCTTCGGTATAACCGTGGACTTGGCAACACTGGTGGTAATTGCATAAACTGTCAATGGAGGGACAGAAATCTAAAAGATTTGATCAAAATGTCTTCATTTGTGTTCCAATGATGAATGAAAGTCTCATGGGCTTGGAATGACATGAGGGTGAGTAAATAATAGCAGAATCTTCACTTTTGGATGAACTATCCCTTTAAGTTTTAATGCATTCATTCCTGCAGAGCTCCAGGCTTATTTCCTGCATGCTCGTCCTCCTCCGCGTTTCCACGTGCAGCTGTTTTTTGAGTGCTGCGATCCCTCATTAGACAAGAGACCCCTGATGGTCCAGGTATTGACCTTTGACCGCTCCCATCCACTCTGACACAAAAGAGTCGCCTCCACACGACTAAACGTGGCTATTCTCTTGTCCTACAGGTGGAGCCGCTGTTTGCCCGTCAGCTGCTGCTCGTCCTCCAGCAGGGCGGCATGAACTACATGAGGAGCACCCATGAACTTTCACCTCTGACCCCTGAGCAGGTTTACCCCACCCACCAAGATTATCCTGCCAGCGGACATCAGACGCATGCCAACTTCGTACAAGAGTGACCCCAAAAGAGTTACAAAACATTAAGACACCAATTTTTGAAATACAGTTAATAATATTAATAACCCCAAATCTATGTATAGGCTGTTTACTGTTGCCAAGCCACGTAGTAACTTAATGCATTAATACAGAGTGTGAAAATCAATCAATCTGAATTTGAATAAAAAAGGAAAATTATTTTATAAATATATTTTATAGGGATATATATATATATATATATATATATATATATATATATATATATAAAACAAGACAAAAAATTATGAAAAATAAATGAATATTTCGATGTCTGTGTCATTAATATCTTTTATATTTTTGTGCTTTATATTTTTATATTTTACTTTCTTTGCTTGTACTGTTTTTATGTTGTAAAACTGTGATTCAACAGCATCTCAGGGACAAAATCTGTTTAAAATGAATGTATTTGTTTCTATGGTTGGAGTAAAATATCCACATAATATTGCATAATATTTACTGTAAACGGGACCTACCATTTAAAAACAAAATTGTATGTGAAACTATATAAAGTATTATGCAATGATATAACATTTCAGGAACTACTACTTTACAATGAAATTAACACACAATTCTATTTCTAACAAAGGTTCATACATGCTTTAAAGTTAGCAAATGAGTTCTTAATGTAAAGTGTTAAGTATTAAAAATATTATGAGATCACGTGACGCTTTCATGAGCCGACACGCACATTAGCTGAGCTCCGCTTATGTAGCCTGTTTTTTACTGTTGTTCGACTTTTTTTTTTTCATTTGAGGTAGTTTTTTCGTGTGCCGTTGGTCTGTAGATGTCACACAGTTGGAAACTCTTTACTTACTTTACTTTACTTTTAGTCATTTAGCAGATGCTTTTATCCAAAGCGACTTACAAATAAGAAAAAGTAACTAAAACTAAAAGTTATCACTCTGACTGTAAATACTCTATACACACCCATTTAAGAAAATACAGAAATGAAATAAAATTGACAAATGCATACAACAACATTTAAATAGTAAACATATAAAGAAAAAAATAAAAATAAATGTATTTAAACTCGCTTATCTTTCACCGTCATCCTCGCCAATTAAGAAGAAATCTAAATCAGCAACCGCGGCGGGCCGAGCGGACATGGAGGAAGACAACATGGCGATCACTATAAAGCGATTTGAGGAGATTTTGAAAACTGAATTAGCAGCAATGCGCACCGAATTCGCCTCTCACATGACTACAATCCAGAATATATACTCTAAAGTTCACTTTTTAATCGGGGAACAGAGAGAGCAGAAAAAGGTGATCAACGTGTCTGGATGTCCTCGAGCAACAAGTGACTGATCTACAGGACTGCAGCAGACGCAGTAATCTCCACCTGCTGGGACTACCTGAAGGCTCAGAGAAGGATGACCCGATCGGCTTTCTCAAACGGTCTCTGACGATTTGGATCCCATCACTTTGGGGCAAAGATATCGAGATCGAACGCACGCATCGAGTTTACTCCAGAGCTTCAACTGATCTCTCCAAACTGAGTGTTTCTATTTAAACTTAAGCTACAACGACAGAAATTTAATTCTAAATGAAGCAAGACGTCGCCGTCCTGTAAAAGCAGGTGATGGTGCGATGTTAAGCTTTTTCCCCGACTTCTGTCCCGCGACGGCAAAGAAGCGGAGCTCCTTCAGTACAGTACGGAAGGAATTGAAAGAGGCAGGTCTTTCTTCAGTATCCTGCTACTCTGAAGATCGTCATGAAACACGGCGAGACCAAACTAATGCACTCACTGGACGAAGCGAGTCGGTTCCTGAGCTCCATTCCCGCTCATGTTAATGTCACTGACTAAGACAGGGGAGGGCAGCAGGCTGGGGTTTGTTTTCACCCCAGTCTGTAAAAGTTCTAAGTTTTCTTTATGTCAATGGGTTTTTCGGTGAGGGAGGGATGGGTTAAAGGCAGACTTGAGTTAATTCATTTGCAGTGGTATTATTTTCTCTCATTTGTTCAGTTCACTTACTTGTTTGATAATAATGACTGAAATTAATGTTCTAAGTTGTAATGTCAATGGTTTAAATGGCCCCCATAAACGTACAAGTTTTTTAGAACTATTGCGACTAAAAAAGGTTGACATTGCTTTAATCCAGGAAACTCATTTGCATAGAGGTGGTCTCTTTTGCTGCGACTGACAATAAAACTAAAGGGGTTTTGATAATTGTTAGAAGAAATTTAAATATTTCCATTTTAGACAGAAATGGTGATAATGCTGGCAGAATAGCTTGTATGAAGACTATGGTTGGGAATAGGAAGATAGCATTTCTATCAGTTTACGCACCACGCAGCCCAGATCCAACTTCTTTTCTGAATTATCTACCTATCTCACTGATCTAACAGACTTTGAGATAGTAATGGGTACAGATATGAACACTGTAATGTCCAATGAACTTGATAGATATGGTGACAATTTTTCTTACTCCCAGACTGTTTCTATTGAGCAACTTAATCAATGCATAGCCTCTTTTTCATTAGTAGATGCATGGCGATTATTCAACCCCTCCCAAAAAACATACACATTTTTCTCAGCTAGCCACAAATCATATTCACGGATTGACTACATTTTTGCTTCCTCTTCCTTGACTTCAACCCTACTTGAAGTCAACATCTTTCCCCTCTCTCTTTCAGACCATAGTAGTAATATTTTGAAGCTTTCAATTACCCAGCGACCTTAGCGAGCCCCCGGATGGCTCTTTAATTCTAATTATTAAAAGATGAGTCTTTTTGTGATCAGTTCAAAGTAAACTACATGAATTTATTGACATTAATAAAGGCTCGGTAGATGACCCACGGATAGGCGACAAAGGGGTTCATAAGGAATTTTTCAATATCATTTGGTTCCTTTCGCCAGAAAATTCACTGTAAGAAAATCTCTGACCTGGAATCCAATCTCCGATCATTAGAACGGGCAAACCAACACACTTTTTCTGATCGTACGGCATTGAAACTCGCCAGGGTTGTCCTCTTTCACCTTTACTGTTTGCTTTATCTCTAGAACCTCTTGCTCAAGCTGTACGTCAGTAAGAACTCATACTTCCTATATCCATTAAAAACACTTCACATCACATATCTTTATTTGCAGATGACATATTGCTATTTTTAGACAATCCAGTTCTATCAGTCCCCCACATTTTAAATTTATTCAATCAGTTTAGTAATCTATCAGGGTACAAAACTAATTGGACAAAGTCATATCTGCTCCCTCTCAAGTTTTGCGTTGGGTCTGCAACATTTTCTGGTTTTATTCCAGAGGTGCATTCTTTCACATACTTGGGTATAGATATCTATCTGTCCTTACAGGATATTGTCTCAAAAAAATGTGAACAAAAACGTGGCTAAAGTCACCTCAGATCTGGCAAATTGGACGTATCTTCCTACTTCTTTCCATGCAAGAATATCTGTTGTTAAAATGAACATCCTCGCGTTAATTTCTATTCCTCTATGATTCCATTACCCCAACTGCTGGCTATTGGAAAAAAACTTGACTCAGTAATCTCTCAAAATATTTGGAATGGTAAACGCCCCCGAATTAAATGATCTACTTTACAGATCAGATCAGATGGTGGCTGGTCCTTTCCAAATTTTAAATTCTACGCTGACTCCTTTACTCTTCATGCACTGTCAGCTTGGTTTAAACCAAATGTGTCAACCTCATGGTGGGCCATTGAAGACTCTCTTGTTTCTCCACACTATATAGATCACTTGGATTTTGCTGGTGTCTCACTTAGACAATGTAACCCTCGTTTTGGCCCTATCATAACACATTTTATTTCTACTTGGAGAGCGGTGACCAGGAAGAGAGAGCCAAACTTGAGGTGGCATCGTCATTCACCTTTGTTCCACAATAATAACTTTCTAACGGGGTAAAAACACATTTTACTGTCCACAATGGGTTAAATGTAAAGTAAATTCCTTTGGTGACATTTATGGCCTGAAATCATTTCAGGATATTAAGTCTCTCTTCAGTCTACCTTTTTCATGTATCTTTGTATTAGGTCAGCGCTTCGCACATATGGAGTTCCCTGGGATGCACAATTACCTGTACATCCCCTGCAGAAAGTAATTCTCCCCACTGATAATTCTGATATTTCTGCTTCAGTTTTTTACTCTTTTCTCCTCAAACAATCATACAAACCATTATCCATAAAAACTATCTAGTCTAAGGATATCAGTGGTGACTTACAAACTTTATTTTCTGATTTATATTAATTACACCATCCTCAAAAAAACCAAATCATCCATTGTAAATGACTACATAGACTCTATCTGTCCCCTTTAAAACTCTTCTATATGCATGTGTCACCTTCCCCAAATTGCAATTTATGTCCGCAGGGGACATATTTACATTTGTTTGGAGAATGCTCTGCACTTTCTCTTTTCTGGACTCAGCTTGCTCATGACATATTTTTATTAGAAAGGATGTGGTTTTGATTCCAGATCTTTTCTTCTTAAATGATTTTTCTGAATTGGTTCTGTCTCCGCAACAGAGAAACTTACTTTTAGCTACTCTTACTGCTGCAAAGAAAATGTTAGTCAGTCGCTGGGTTCCTCCCCATTCATGACCAGACGTGTATGAGGCTTATCTTTGCTGGACATTGTTCCTATAGAACTATCAACAGCTCGTATCCATGGAGCAAGGACAAAGACTTTGAAGAACTGGAGTGCCACTTTTGACATCGTTAAATCTTTTGTTTCTTCTTTTTGATGTATAGTGTATTTTGAATTTATATTTAGGTATTTTGATTATTGTTTTTTTTTTTCTCAAAAATAATTGTTCACAAAAAAAGTTACAAATATTAACATTAAATATATATTCAATCAATTAAACGAGTCATTTTCCTCTTCATTTATTTGGTTCACTTTCAAACACAGAAATACACAATAAATATGACATTCACTGGTTACCATACACAACCGGACAGTGTTTGAAACACATTGAAACACTTGTAAACTTTTTAATTTTTTTTCACTAATGGACCATGAATGCGGTTTTGGAATGGACGCGGTTAGTTAATGCCCACAGATGCTGTCTAGTAGTGAAATGAGTGGGCGTTTCCAAAGAGAGGTGCCTTCAACAGCAAGAATGGACTGAAAGAAAGATGCACCGTGCATCTGTCCACACTTAATCACGTAATAATCGTGCTACCGTATAACAGGAAGTGACATCAGTCAGTGATTGCATACACAAACCCACAGTGAAGTGGTGAACCTGATTTGCTAGAAACTGATGCGACTTGGTTAATGAAATCAGGCGTGCGATTACCATAGTGTTCACGAGTAATACTGGCATCATTTCAAGTGCTTCCCTTTCGAACAAACTAGAAAAGGTCCCTAAAATATCACAAAACAGCAAAACAATCGTCACGTAGGAATATGACTATATGTCACGTCCAATATATAAAAAAACCCACTCAAATAGAAAAAGAAAACAACGAAATATAAAAACTGGAGAACAACGCAAATAAAATGCTTTGGTCAACAAAACCAATTGGCATTGTGAAGATACGAATGTGGAAATACACCAACTAAACGCATCAAATCGCCACGATGTAAACAAAAATTACGATTTGAGCGACTGGACTCAAAAGCGACAGATTTGGCCACCGATTACGTCTTCGGCTTTCAACGCTTCCCGAATATCGTACATATTCCTCGCAGTTCACATACACGTATATATATGTGTTTATATATCGGTTATATTTCAGCAGGAGAACATATTGCATGCTGGGATAGCGGTTTGCAGCATAGCTGCCACAAACTTCTCTCTCCGTGCTCAGACCAGGAGAAACCAAGTAAAACCATGTCGGACCGGATTCACGCGATCAGCCTCGTACAGTACGGGATAAAGCATCAAGTAGACATCATGTCATCATGCCGTGACAGTGGCGTGGGTACGTTAGCGTGTGGATGTTTGCGTGCGACACAGGCGCTCATTCGAAGGCCCACACCTCCAGGTTTTGGATGGTGAAGTCCTGTTTGGAGGACAGTGGCAGGTTGTTAAAGGTGGAGCATTTAGATGTGGTGCCGTGGTAAAGGTCGGCGTCCAGCCACAGGCCCATATGACCCCTGGGAGACGGACAGTTGAGTGTTAAACACGCAGCAGCGAAAAATACATGTATGGCACAGAGCTGGGTAGATTACTTACAAACTGTAATCCGTTACTGATTCCAAATAATCACATGACAAAAATTGTAGTTAGTAACGTAATCCATTACATTACACATTTTAGGTAATATAATCAGATTACTTTTAGATTACTTTTGACCCATCTTGTTTTTCACATTGATTTAAATAGGATAATCTTTTACCGTTTTTATATAAAAATACACAGAGAAAGAAAATATATTCTATTCATTGTAATTAACAACATGAAATGCATTAATCATCAATGTCAAGGTTTCCTAAACTGGGGTTCTAATAATTAATGAAATCATAAAAATGTTAAAATTAATAATTTTAACAATAAACAGTTGTTAACAACAACAAAAAAAATCTCAGGGGTACTTCAAGAAAATATATTGGTTTGGGAATTCCTGCATTACATGTCAATAAGAAATGCATTTTAATGTGTTTGAAAGACAAAAGCCTTCCAAAGACAGTAATACATGGTTAAAAATAACCAACTGAGTGATAATTAAAAATAAAAATTAAAGTGTTCATCGGTACTTGATGCAATGTTGAAACGCTTCTTAAACCTGAAATGATTTTTGTAAATCTATTGGTCAAATGCTATGTAGCCACCTGACTAATGACTGATCTCTGTGTGAATGTCCACAAAACTGGACTTTCTGAGTGTATAAGCGGTAGGCTATTTTAAAAAGGTACATTTAAAAGATGAAAAAGAGAAATTAGGGAGAATCAATACATTATGAATAATTTATTACAACTGTGTGAATGATGTGTAATCATGTAATTTATAAAAAAGTAACTGTAGTCTGATTACTGAGTATTTAAAAATGTAATTTAATCTAATAAATACTTTTTAAATACTAATTTTTGGAATCTGATTACGTAATCCAGATTACATGTAATCAGTTACTACCCAGCTCACGTTAGCATGTTTCTGAACTCACCCTCCTCCACCGATCTGAAGGGAATCCGTGTTTCCTTTCACAAAGTATGAGTTTTCACCCGTCCAGCGGTAAACCTGAAGACATTGAGCGTCATTAACGACACAGTGTTTTTCTGTGAAGCTGCTTTGGAATGATATGTATCATGAACGCTATACAAATAATGTAAATTGAATTAACTAAAGACAAACATCAAGACAAACTACAGCTGTCACTTTACACAGGTACTGAGGCCTCACGCAGTTTGAATACTTCTGAACAGAGATTTGTGGTCCTTTCACACTGAGCACGATTAAGCGATGCAAATGTACCACACAATGACATTCTTGAATCAAAACAATAGATCCCTATGGAGCTATTCATACCGGTCGCGATCAATTGTGCACTGTAAAAAAAAAAATATATATATATATATATATATATATTTATTTTTATTTTTTTGAAGGCAACCAGCTTTTTGAGTTTTCTCAACTTGTTGTTTTAAGTTTATACAACAAAAAAGTTGAGAATCTCCTACAAAAATAAGTTGAGAAAACAAAAAATCTGGTTGCCTTAATTTTAAGTTGGCTCAACTTTCTTTTTTGTTTTTTTTTACAGTGTGCTAGGGACCTTTTGATTAATTCAAATTAGTTTCTAAGCTGTTGCTAGGCAGCTGTGTTCTGACTGGTTGCCGTGAAATTGACACGCCGTTGCTAAGATGTTCTGAGTGGTTGCAAAGGCGTTGCCATGTGTTCGCCAATATTCTCTAAGTGGTTTCTAGGCTGTTGCTAGGTAGTTGCTAAGGTGTTCTAGGTTGTTGCAAAGGTGTTCTGATTAGTTGCCAGGACATTGTTAAGCAATTGCTAAGACGTCTGAGTGGTTGATAAGGCATTATTTTGCAGTTGCTGAGAAGCTGCTAGGGCGTTTGCAAACAATTTTGATCCCTAAAGTCTATGTAGGTCAGAAACACACCTTGATCTCTGGGCAGAAGCTGTAGAGGAAGGTCTCTCCTGTCCCATAATAGTGCTCACTCAGTCGGAAAGGGTGAGTGGAAAACGCTCCAAAAATCTGCAGGAGAAAGTTTTTTAACATGGCAACACCAGTTTCATCAGTCGGTCACAGTACCAACAGCGCTCACAGTAGTGCATGTACCTGATTGTCCATGTCTTTGATGACCATCAGCACAGGGCAGTCCAGCTCCATCAGGTTCCTGTACAAGGTTTTCAGGCTGGTTCCGTGTGCCACCGTACTGTAGACCAGACGCCACGGATAACCCTGAACACGGGCCGGTAAACGAGTGGACAGCTGCAGGAGAAAGCATCATACAAATCACAATGATCACCATTTATGATATCACAATCTCAAAGAAATCCCAATGGACCTTTAAATAGCTAAAGGGATAGATAGTTCACCCAAAAATGAAAATGTGCTAATTTATTCACACTCAGGCCATCCAAGATGTAGATGACTTTCTTTCTTCAGTAGAACAGTAAATAAGATTTTCAACTGAAACCGTGGTCCTTGGCGATTCATAAAATGCAAGTCAATGCCTACAGCAAATTTCTACTGGCAAATGAATAGCCGTAGCTTCTGATGATATATTGATGACTTATAAAGCAAAACAATCGCTCTGTGCAAGAAACTTATTTACAACATTATTACTTGTAACTCAGAGCCTCAGGCAAACGGTCCGGAGTGATGTCCAGACCATGAACGAATCATTCTTTTGAACCGATTCTTTTTAGTGAGCTAGTTGAACAAGTTCACCTAACTGGACTGAAGCATCTGAATCAGTTCGTGGCTCAAGCAGCACAGAGATCTACAAGTTACTCAATCAAAACTCACTTTTGGACACCTGACAGTCACTCCGACTGGAAATGAGCCGAAATAACGGCATATATGATCCAATGATGAATTAACCGCTTCAGTGCTCCAGTTCTTCCAACAGACACTGGGCTGAGAATAGAGTTAGACTCTATAATAATAACACAATTGCGGCTTTAATAACACGGTTGTGAACATTGCTTGATTACGTAGACTAACTAGTGAATTGAACCAGCACACTGAAACAAACTGTCCAAAAGAAGCAGTTTGCAGAAAATAATCGTATTTCCCCATTTGCCTGAGGCTCTGGATTACAGGGAATAATGTTGTAAGTAATGTTCAGTTTCTTGCACAGACAGATTGTTTCGCTTCATAAAACCTCAATATAGCCGAGTATTAATTTTGTGTTGCTTGATATGCTTTTTTTAATTCTCAAAAACCATTGACTTGCATTTTATGAATCACCAAGGGCCACGATTTCAGTTAAAAATCTTCTTTACTGTTCTACTGAAGATAATTTTCTTGAGTAAATTAACAAGAAATGTTCATTTTAGTGTGAACTATCCTTTTAAAGTAGCAAAAAATGCAGACCTTTTCAATGTGCGTGTCTTCCAGAAGAGCACTGGGGTCCATCAGCACAGGAAGAAGATCTAGAGGTTCCTCGTCCTCGAAGCTGAAGCTCTGGCGTCTCTTGGCCTCATTAATCGTGATGATCTGATGACAAACCAAGCGTTCATATTTATCATATTCTTTTAGGTGCTTCTCACAAGAGTCGCATGCTCCTCACCTCCCAGCTGCGAGGAACCGGGTCACTGAAGAAGTTGTCGATCATGGTGAGCTCGTCTTTCTCCACGACCACGAAGCCCTGCTCTTGAGCATCTTTCCCATAAGTGTCTGGAGACCACTGGATGAAGAACGAGTACAGGTGGTCCACTCTTTGGAGAGACGGCAGGAAGGTTTGGTTAGAAGTGTATATTAAATTGCATATTATATTGTAGGAACGCAGGGATGCTCATTCTGTACTTAAAATTCAGGGGAAAATAGTTTAAAATTGGGGGAAAAAAGATTTTGGCTTCTCTCCTGAGGCCACATCGAGCAAAATACTACTATTGCAATATTACTATTATAAAATAACATGATTATCTTTGAAAAAAGTGCATGATGTTTAAATTAATGTTTATAAACCATATATGATTAATTACGTTGCTTAAACAATTATAAACAAAATGTACTTTACTTACAGTCATTTAGCAGACGCTTTTATCCAAAGCGTCTTGCAAATAAGAAAACAGCATCATGTATGTATGCATAGTTTAATACAAAGTACCAATACCTTTTACATTTAAAAACATGAGATGTAGTGGGATGGGGAAAAACAGCCATAAAGTCTCGAGAGATGTTTTTTAAAACTTAATTTTACATGCTTTCTAAACTCTTTATAGGTTATAGGTGTTCCTCTAGAAAATGCAATAAATATATGTGTTCTGTGTGAACGGCTTGGTTTCAGTTTTGACGTAAACAACATCTCCGCATTGATGTTTTATTTTTCCGCAATATTTTGAATGAACAACATAGCAGCGCTGCATCTAGTGGGTTCAACTGGATAGGCTAACAAAAGCATTAAAATGCAACGACACTTACATCGTCATCGCATCTTGTGTGCCACTGATAAGGCTGCCTGACGCACATCTAAAATTCGAATGCAAGAATGTGGATTTTTATTTTAAATTCAACGAATATGGGAAATATATATATTTTTTGACAGCCCTACTGCATGGTTAAAATACGCTACGCACATAAAATGATGTTATGAACACTATAAACATAGCTAGGCTGGGCTATTTTAGTTCCCCTCACTCCACAACAAATCCTTTCAATTTAACAGTATTCAGAAAATAACAAGAATGAAAAATATAAAAAGCCTATTCAAAACTAATTAATTTAGGCAAAAGTGAAACTAAAATGTTGGGTCTCTCAATCGGCACAGATCTGAATGTTTCCGTATTCGCGATGTATTTGAATGCCGAAATGTTATTAATGATGTAAACCTTGTTTTGTACTACACTCGCGCTCCAATATGCACAAATTATGTGTGGCATTGCATCTCAGCGGTATACTGATAACGCTTCACAGCACAGATTATTTAAACTGAGCAGCAGTGAGTTGTTTCCATAGGTTTGGCTGACTGTATTTTAGCAATGCTTAGCTGTGCAATCAACGCAATCACTTTCTTATAGTGGAAAAAACTACTCCTAATCAAAACTGTAAAAGGTTTGCATTTATTTGTGTACATTAACAATAAAACTAAATCTTTGTGCTTTTGTAAAATAAAGAAAAATAGGATGCCACTTTCTGCCGTCTTGGTTTCCTGTCGCACAGCACAAAAATGAACCGTTTTTTTCTTTTTGTTAATTTATTAAGTAAAAATATATTTCTCGTACTGGCCTATTTATTAATTATATATAGCCTAGCTTTATTATGTTTTTCCTCGCTCGCAAGTGCGTGATGTGGTGTGACCAAATGAATCCTCATGTTCTGTTGTTTGCTGCTTTTTGCACATTTATAATGAATCCCTTAAACGCATCACAGACACTTATCCTTTCTAATTGAATTCATAATCTTGTCGTTAATGGTTAATAATCTGTTAGCAAGCGGTTAGGAGAAATAACAGAAATGAACATCCCTAATAGGAACCCATTCATACCTCTCTTGAGGCACAGCAAACCAATATTCTGGTTTCCGCCCTCTGCCAGTGTACGAGTGGGCAGGGCTAGATGTCCGACCAGCGGCGAAGGACTTCCTCATTGGCTTCCCCACCTTAAAGCAGAGGAACATGGGCGGAGCTTTGCTCTTTTCTTCATTGGACAGCAGCATATCTGTAAATCAGATCAGATACCAGCTCTGAACATCCGACCATCTCCTGGCCTCATTAGTCGTGATGATCAAGAGAACAAATTTCTAAAAATATCTGAAAACCGTTCTGCACTATTTAGGAGGCACCGGTCATTAAGTGCACAAGGGACAGAAGCATCATGGGGCCATATGGGAAATTATGCAAGTGTTCAGCCGCTGTTTGTTTTTCCAATGTCACTATCAGCTTCTGCTGAGAGGCCTGATAAACCCTCATCTGTTAAAAAGACGGCCAGTCTTTTCAATTAGAGCCATTAATTATTGGAATACTCTACCAACTGAATTAAGGAGTAGTACAAATTATTCAACATTTAAATATAAATGAACGAAATTAAGTCATTTGTAATCATGCATAATTTTTTTTTTTCTGATGATACTGCCATTTTTATCCTTAGTGTTATAGTATGTAATTGTAAATGCTATTGTATGTGTGATAATTTACTTTATTTGCCTTTTTAAAATCTGGCAAGGGGCAAGAGATGACAGTTAGCCATTGAGGCAAGCTCTGGCTTATTTACAGTATTTTACTGTTGATTAATGAGCACTGTTCCTGTTAAATAAAAACAATTAAATAAAAATACGAGCTCTGCTCCAAAACCTAGTGCACTGCCTACAAAGAGAGCATTTTAAGAAATCATAGACATTTACAACACATATGCTGCTCCAAAAGGAGGCAACATTATGCATTATTCATTTGACACCTTGTTTGGGACAAATTTTTAGCATTGCACCTATTTTCGGTGGAGAAGGCAATCCCAGAATGCATTGCAAAAGCTATTTTTTGTTTTCCATCATACTAATGTCAGTTAAGGGTGGAGCTTCCTGTGAGCTTGCATTCCAAATCATGCACTTTTATCAGTGTTGTTATTACCCATACAGCAAACAAAATTATATTTTTTCTGGCCAAAATATACTTATATAAATGCATGCTACTTATATGCTGCAAACTGTGAAGTTCAAAGAAATATGTTTTTGAAATTGAAAATATATTTACTTTCAACCTTCAACCAAAATATATTTAAAAAATATACCAGGGGAAAGACAATACCTTTACAAACTTACATTTAGGCTTGATTCATAACTTATTTTTATTCAAATGTGTTCACATGTGCTATAGATAACAAAACGTTTTTCTTCAAATGGGACATAGGTGAATGTATTTTTGAAATATACGGAAGGCAAAATATATGCTTTAAAAAAAAATTATATTATTAAAATATTTTTTTTTTAAATAGGCAAAAATGTATTGGTAGGAAATATATTTACATAAATATATTTTGAAACATTTTAGCAAATATCATTTTAAATTTAAAATATATTTGAAAATATATATATTTTGCTGTAGAGGTAGCTAAAACTAAAACGATTACATTCTGAAAAAACTAAATAAACTTTAAATGAAAAACTTGAAAACCTGAAAAAAAGGGGAAATAACTGAAATAAAATAAGCGTAAGTTAAAGTACTAAAAAATTGAAATAAATATAAATTAAAGCTAATTAAAAAAATATATTAATCCTTATAAAATAAACAACATGGCAACTAAATGATGCAAGTTAAAATGACTTTAAATGACTAACTGAAATAAACTTCAATCAAAGTAAACCATTAAAAAATTAATTAAAAAAAGATGATAAAAGCACACTTCAAAATGATTCAAATTCAACTAAAATTAAAATAAAAACTAGTGCTGTCAAACGATTAATCGCAACCAAAATAAAAGTTTTTCTTTACATAATATATGTGTATATTTATTATGTTTATATAAACACTAACACATGCATGTATATATTTAAGTAAAATGTTATGTTTATATACATTTATAAGAATATAAATATATAAATGTATATACATGTAAATATTTTCAAGATGTATATGCGCATGTGTGTGTATTTATATATACATAATAAATTTACACAGTACACACATTCTGTAAACAAATCTTTTATTTTGGATGCCATTAATCGTTCAACAGCACTAATAAAAAAAAAAATTAATAAAATAAAAGCTCATTCAAAATATTAATAAATACTATAATTGAATACAAACACTACGAAACTAAAACTGTCACTTACTTCAGTTGGGATGTCGCCTATGTAGGCAGCTCACTAATGTTAGAAACCGCATGCTTGAAAACAGTCCTTTGCTGTGATTGGCTGGTTTTTCCTGTCAATCACACAGACTCACCTTCGATTGGTCTCTGCATTCTTTTTAGCAGCCATGACTTCATCTCGGCCTCACTGGCCCGTCTGCGTAGCTCGGCTTCAGAAAGCTGTGCGTCTGTGTTTGGTCCCTTATTATCCTCAAGATTTGGTCCAGGCGAACTACTACATTTCCCAAAGTCCTCTAGGGTCGCCTTTGCTTTTTGGTCGCTTGCGGTTGCATCGATTGCTGAGACTCCATTTACTAACATTTCACCCCTTGATTTGGTTTCTTCATTCACTTCTGTGGTAGCTTGCTTCCCATCATGCACCAGCGTCGTGGGTTCATCCAGCCTGTTCGGAAAAGACTGTAGCAGCTCTGCATTGTCATCTGTAGAACGGTTGTGAAGGCCTTCGTCCTCGTCTTCCTCAGCGCGAAAAGACGTCACGGATTTGTCTGTTGGCGTCTTTCTTTGCTCCTGTAGTGACGCCCCCTCCTGGCAGGAGCAGGTGGTGTTAGAGTCGCTCTGCAGCAGCTCCAGTTCGGTGAAACCTTCGTCTGACGGAGATTTGTCAGCGATCTGGCACTCTGATATCTCAGAGACGGTCGTTTCGATATCGTCTAACACGATTGGCCGGTTGGGCGCGCCGAGAGCCTCGTAACGACTAAAGGGGTTCAGATCTCGTTCGGAGGGAAGCTCCTCCCACTCGCCCGGCCTGTATAACGGACAGAGATCCTGGGCTTCATCACTACCACCAACAACAGCGGCCATCATCATCATCATTAGGGTGGAGATGGTGAAATTAAAGAGAAAAACAAGCAAAACATCCAAAATGAACAAACTCAAAACTCAAATGAACAAAACAGAAATATGACAAAACTTAAGGGATAAGTGTGACAAAACTTAAGGGATAAAAGTGATTTTTGAAGACAAAGCTGAACCAAAATGGAATGAATAAAACATTTTTTTTTTAAAAGTGAAAGAAGTGGACCATTTCAGGCGATTTACATCAATAATTTTGATACGTCCCTCAGTTTGTGAGAATAAACAAAAATGTATTGACAATTGCAGCATGGTGAATAAATGCATAAAATATGCTACAATCACACCGTTTATAAAATATAAACTTTACACTTAACATTTAAATTGTTCATTTTGCCATTAAGCCTTTTCTGTAAATGTGTGGTTAAAGTTAAAATAATTATATTAATACATAAGGTAAAGTAGACAAATAAAAATGTTAAAAAGTTCAAATAAAAAATACATTTTATAAAAATAAAATAAATATGGAAAATAAATGGAAATAAATAAAATTAAATTACATTTACATAAATTAAATAAAAAGATAAAATCAAAATTTAAATAGATTAAATTACAGTTAAGTAAGTTAATATGTAATAAAATAAACAAAATAAATAAGTTAAAATAAAATAAATTATATCAAAATAAATCAATTAAGTTACATTTACATAAATAAGTGCAATAAAATAAATATATATATTTTTTAAAAGTAATAAAATGAAAATAATAAAATAAATTAAATAAAAATAAATTAAATTAAATTTAAAAAGTAAATAAATACATTTAATTTTAACAAACAAAACAACTGGATTGTTAATGGTCATTCAGCGTATTAAAATATTAAATACTAAACCAATTTAATTTTAATCATGGACCTGTAAATATTTACTGAACAAAAACTGAGACCACAGAACTGTAATACAAACTGAACCATGAGAAATTAAGGATCTGGCTGCTCATAGATTAAATAATAAAAGTCCTACTGGTGTATAATCAAATCTTAATGGTGCTAAAACTAAATTTTGTTGCCATTCCAAAACAAAACCTGCAGCTCGTTTCTAGCAGTAAACACAAGCATATAATCGTTTAAATAAAATATTTTTTAAAACCATAAAAAACACAGAGGGGTTTTCTAAGCCAACACCAAAATGTAAGAGATTTTAAAGACAGAAACAAGAGAAAAGACAGAGGGAAAGAGTCTGTTGCTTACGACGGCAGCGCGTCCTTGAGCTTCATACGGGACACATCGTCATACAGGGCCACAGACAGCACCTCCTCCATGGGACAGATGAGGCCATACTCCTCACAGCCGTTCTCAATCACCAGCGGGTCGGATTTGTGCGGGTCAAACATGATGTTGTTGGGGGTTATAATCATCACTCCTCCCACAACTCCCTGCAGAGATCCCAGAAACCTCAATTAAAGCTGAAGTGTGTCTTTTCTGCATCATGGAAATCGCTATGATGAGTAAAAATGCATCTCAAATGGCTGGAAATCCATTGGTCAGATGATGTAGGAACAGTGTTTTTCACTGTGTCCTATCAGTGTTGGGGGTCATTTTTAAATTTACAAAGAAAATATCTGAACTACTTTTTTAAAATAAATAACAGAAGTTGCATTTATTCACTTCAGGCTATGGCTTATTAATTTCACTTTTGGTGTGAAAGGGCTAATTCACACCAAAAGTGAATTACCCAAAAAAAAAAACCCCAAAAGTTGCCAACTTTTGGGTTTTTTGTTATTAAAAATAAATACGCAAGTCCAGCCCAGGTGACAAAAAATAACGCAAAGTAACACAATGCATTGCTTTCCATAAAAGTAACTATGTAATGCAATTAGTTACTTTTTTATGGAGTAACACAATATTGTAATGCACTTCTTTTAAAAGTAACTTTCAGCAACACTGTATCCAATAAAAGACAAATTACACGTCATACATACTGGTTCACTTCAGTAAATTACACCCACAATTTAATTAAATCCACATGAACAGACAAGGATTCTATTCAGGTATGAACCTAAAGTATAACTGAGATTCTATAATATATTTAATTTTATTTTATAAATGTTTTACATTTATTTTCATTTTTAAATTTAAATTATAATTATTTTAATTTTATTGTTTTAATGTATTTGCTTTATAATGCCTATAATGCCTTTATATATGTTATTATTATTATTATTAAATAATTCAAATAGCTAGGAGTATCAGCTTTATGAAAAGTGACTAGGTTTGGTTTTTTTGACCATTGAAAATGAATAAAATTCAACTAAATTTGCACAGCCGCATTGAGATCCCCATATCTCATGAAATGAACCATATAGGGCCTTACAAATGAAGACACCCAAAGAAAATTTGTTAAGAACCAGAATCTAAATGGATATTGTGATATCTTTAATACTTCTTGAGTTACAGGCATGCAAACTTTGTGCTTAAGTGCTTTTTCTTCGTTTTTGAATGGTCACCATTGGTGTATAATGCAACAAAGATTGCTAAAGTCAACAGATTTTACTAATAGAGCTACCAATCTCTGTGTAAAAATAGCAATAATGCTGCCATCTTTCTAAATTCATTTTTATCCCCCTGTAATTTGGCTCTGAATCTAGTTGTCCTCTACAAAATAGTGGATAACTCAGTAAGGTTAAAAAAAAACACACTTACATAATGTACTTAAAGTGCTCTATTTTTGCACACTAATTTTACACCTGAAATACTAAAAATTATAATTTTTACTAAATATACTAAAAATTATAATTACTTGAGTGTACAAGTGCATGAAAGATGGATTCAAGTGTACTACAAGTGGTAATTAAATACATTTTTTAAATACAGAGATGGTATGATAAAAGTACATTTTAGTTCATATGCATGGTATTCCAAAATAGCCCACTTGAGTACACTTACACTTTAGAAGTACTAAAGAATCGTTATTAGTATATTAAGTAAAAACATTAGTGCGAGAAAATAGAGCACTTTAAGTACTTTTTTTTTTACCTGGGTATACATCTGTGACACTTAATATTGTGGCTTTCATCTCTATTTATGTTTGTCTTTCTTTAGAAAAAAAAGAAGAAGAAAATCAAAAATTTGAGCCGGGGAAGTTTCTGAAATGTGATCGGTTTGACCCGGCGTGACTGAACAGCATCATGTAACGCTCACCATGCCATCAGTGAAGTACTTGCAGCTCATTTTGAGGAATTTGACGGTGGCCAGACTCTCGTCTTCAGAGAGCGGAGACATCTCTCTACGCACAGGCCGTCCGGACCTGCAGCTCGATTCACCGTCCTGTCAGACGGAGAGATCAGAGATTAGGGATGCACGATATTATCGGACCAGTATCGGAATCAATAATGATTTTAAATGTAAATATCGGCATCGGCCCGATATGAAAAATGATGCCGATATGTCTTGCTGATAAGAGGAATACATTAACTCACAGGTGCTCAGGGTGTGCTAGTGATATGATCACGTCAACAGTGTGGCTCATACTTGAAGCAAAGTTTTGCCTGAATGATGATTAGATTGGATAACTGCATTTAAGCTGAGAAAGCACGCACAGAATGATGCATTCGGTGTATGATAGAGTAAACAGTAATAGCACATGCAGTGGCAGCCTCCCCCGGGTCCTAACGCCCGCTTAGTAAGAAGTTTTAATTCAGTAGGGGGCGCTGTTGGCCTACTTCTAATAAAATGTAAGCAAAATAAAAAATATATATTTAGACTGTTTCTGATTAAATAAAGCAGTAATTGATGCCATAAAATCATGAGTATGTTTTGATTTAAAGGTCAGGAGCTATAGCTTGCATGAAAAAAATAAAAATAAACTATGACACTTAAATGAAATAATTTTATATATACTGATTTATTCATTAATGTGTAATATGTTATCATTTTTAAACAAATTATGAGCTCTAAATTATTACAACTCTTTTGGTTTAGACCATTTTGAAATGTTAAAACTTAAAATAAAATGTTAAGGTTACCACTGCATCGTTCTGGGGAAAAAAATGCATGGATTAATATATAGTTTATTTATAGTTATTTTCAAATCTTCAATGTACTGTCATTATAAAATAACTTTATTATTGTTTATTTAATTCTAACAAATAAGTTCTTATTAAAAACTAACCAAAATTAAAAAACTATTTGCTTATAATTTCTGCACAGGACAGACTTGGTGTTGTTTCCAAACAATAGGAAATATATCGGTATCGGCCAAAATATCGGCATATTGGATACCGGCAAAAATCCAATATTCCGCATCCCTATCGGAGATCCATTAGTGCTGTCTGATTCAGAGTCACGCATTCATTATTCAGGATGCTTATTATGACTGCATTAGTCAACAATACAGCAGAACAAATCCACAATTCAGCAAAAACTGATTTAAAGACTTTAATATAGCTCCACCAATCATTTTTAATATCTTCTTCAGTATATGATTTATAGTGTCCTATTATGAGCTCAGAGGCTTTAATGAAATTCTGGGTTCGGAGGAAACAGCAGGAGGTTTGTAATCAGATGGAAAGCTAATAATTCTAAAAATCTGTAATGAAAACAAATGGTTTTAAAATAAAAACAATCAAAATAAAACACTTTTTTACCTGCCTGTCATGTGAACATTAACTGGCATCAGAAAAAAATGTGTGAATTTAATTAACAATTTATTGAACTTTATTGAGATATTAACTTAAAATCTCAGGGGGACTTCAAGAAAATAGTTTTGGTCAAAAACTGTTTAATCACTGAATGTCTAGCACAGGGTTATTTTAGTATCATTGAGATACTATGATAGTTTTTTTTTTTTTTTTTTTTTTCTATTTTCATTTTCATTTTTACGTTTTAGCAAATGTGTTTATTTTTATTTCAGTTTTAGTTTTATAATGGTTAACTGAAATAAAAATAAAATAAAAATCAGATTAAAAAAATTAAAATAAACAAATAAAAATGAAAAAAAGCACATGACAAAATTAATACAATTTAAATTAAAATACACACACACACATACATATACATATATACATATATATATATATATATATATATATATATATACACACACATTTTTTTATTTATTTTATTTCAGCTAGTTGCTAAAAACATTCATACTCTCAACCTACTTACAAATTAAATATCTGAATATTTTTGTATTCATAAAGTACATAAAGTATTTTTTTCATTATGTTTTATTACAGTGTAGCACATTGCATCATGGGATGTTTGACTCGTTTAAGCACACAGTCAGCATTGTTTGTCTTTCTGATGATACTCAAACACAGTTTTGCTTCACACAGTTTGTATGGTTGTGATTCACGCTGGAGATGTTTCTGTGCTTCGTGACTCTGTATTTAAGAGATCCTTACAGAGAAAAACTAGGTTTTACCTTCTGCTCCTTCTCTGACGACTCGGGCGCTGTGAGATGTTCAGAGGAGCCGTCGACCTGAGATCTGCGCTCTGATTGGTCCACATCAGGGACGAACAGTTTCTGAGTGGGAAACGAAACGTTAGGCTTTAGGTTTTACTAGGGCTGGGTGATGTGGCAAAAAATTTAAATCTCCATTTTTTCAGAACATTTGACCGATTCTCGATTTTTATTTTATTTTTATTTTTCTAATATTTCCATTCCAAATCGGAATTCCTTGATTTCTAAAAATAAAATCGTGGAAAAACATTAAATTAAGTGATAAAATCTGAAAATCAGATTTTTCTGGTTTTGATTCATTTGAATGTACTGTTTTGAATTATCAGTGATCAAAGCGCAGCAGAGGAATCTCACCTGTCCAGGTACGACGCTGTGTGAGTAGAGGCGGTTCAACTGCACCAGTTTATTCGGAGTGATGTTGAACTTCAGAGCGATGCTGTTCAGAGTGTCCTTCGGTCCGACCTGACCATCCACACATTCAGTTAGATACATCAAATATTAGCAGTTTATTGAGGAGATGAGCAGCGTTTATACAGCAAGACGAACTCACGGTGAACTCCACGGTTCCTGGAGGTCTACTTTTCTCTTTCTTGGTCTGACTGCATGATTTACTGTTGTCATCTGAAAGAAAAGATCCAAAACACTCATTAAGTACACATACATTTAGAGGACGCTTTTATCCAAACTAAATCACAGAACAATTACTGCTGGCTGAGAAAGACACTGAATAAACGCTGGTTTAATGACAAAAACACTAATCTGTCTGATTATGCATTGTTTTACTTTAAAATCACAGTGTGTGGAGTTTAGTTTGGGAATATGCTTGAGAATCCAAATCAAAACAAAAATAAAAATAACAAAAATAGAGAAAATAAAAAAAATTATCTTTATAAAAAATAATTTAATAAAAAATTTAACATAATATAAAATAAAATAAATAAAAAATAATATTTAAACATTTTACAAATGATTTTATTTTAGCTAAAATAACTAAAACTAAGGTCAAAATGAATAAAAACTATATAAACATAAAAATGTATTAAAAAAAAGATCAAAAACAAACAAAAAAACAATTTCTAAAATTTTTACAGAAATGAAAATGAAAACATAAAAACAGACACAAACTGTTAATAAAAAAAATAAATAAAAACTAATAGTATCTCAACAATACTAAACACTGGTGTGGTCCGATTGAAAAATAATGACTCTAATGAGGCCGTTCCATTGAATGAATCAAACAAAATGACTCAAATGAGTCAAAGGACTCAAATGAGTCAACCGAAAATGACTCAATCACTCGCCGAATCATTTGGAGTGGAAATATGTGACTCAAAACCAAAAACTGTTATAGTGTGTTAAACTGTAAAATATCCCAAGTAGTAACTGGTTGTTTATATCAGTGTTTTTTATTGTAAACTAAAACTGAAATATTGAATTGACGTAATACTAATTGAAATACAGCAGAAATAAAATAGAAATATCCAGAAAAATATTTTATTTTTATTATTAACTAAATTTATTTATTATTATTTCTTCAATTTTAAATGTTAAATTATGTAGCTTTTATTATGATGGATATCCGTAACAGTAGCTTCTCTTTTGTTGAGCTTCTAATTAAAAGTATGGGTTTTCATATGTTGTGTTCCCAAATGTAATTTAATTCAAACTCAGCCTTTGTGAATTGATAATTAAGTCATGTTGTGATTTTATTTTTATTAATTGTGTAGCCCAATCAAAACTAGATTCAGTGTGTCTGATTGTTCACCTGATCCGTCAGGTTGGCCTCTTTCCGCATTCCTCTCCTGAGACCGACCAATAGGAGCGGGCTCACGGATGACTGGCGTCTTGGATTCCAAATCTGATTGGCTCTGCTGCAGCTGCCGCTTCTTCTTCAGCCTGCGACCCAGAAAACAAAAATACAACATTATCAACACCAGCTGTGTCAAAACAGCAACAAAGAAACAACTTAAAAAAAAAAAATCGAATCCTCCCACAGATTCATGACACTTTTCCTCTGCTGAGTGAATCTGTGCCGGAGAAACTGCAGTGGCCAGAGCCAAGATGGCCGAACAGAGCACAGTTTTATTTATTGACTTTTTAACGCCATGCAAGCATCAAGGCTATTTCCATGGCAATCTCTGAATAAATTATACAAGGTATACAATAAAGACATTTCAGATCTACATTATACAAAAATTCTAAAAAAACATTCATTTTTAAATAAATCACTTAAACACACCTCCGAATAAAACCGTAGTCTATTTACATTAAAAACAGTACAATCCAAGAAAATGTGTTTCACAGTCATTATAGTTTGGCAAGTAAGGCATGATGGTGGTTCTTCATCTTTTAATAAATATCCATATGTTAGTCTTGTATGACCTAAAAGACATATAAGCTTATTTTCATGACATTCATCCCATTCCATCTGCCACATGTCATTAATATAAGAGTTTATCATCACAGAAAGGAATTAAACACTCTGAAATATTCAGGTTGAGAGCTTCTTTTGCAGTGATATCTGCTTTCTTGTTCCCAGAAAAGCCCCTATGACCTGGAACCCAGCAGAAGTCTGCTTTGGCTAAAATATTTATAATTATGGGATAATCAGTCTTTACATTTTCAAGTGCTTGAAGGCAGGATTTTGAATCTGTGAAAATGAAAAAAAAAATTGTTCTTGTCCATTTTCTATATTTTCCAAAGCCAGTAATAGAGCACGAGCCTGGGATTCGCACACCAATTATTACTGCTGCCGATACTCGATTATCTGCGTTGGATCTGTCTGTGAATACACGTCTATGACGAGGAAAACTGCTTCTTCAATCCAACAATTTCTGACGATATTCCTGAGAGTGTGTTGTTGAACAGAGCACAGATTTAACCACAAATTCTCTTTACTGAATTCATTATATTATGAAATATAAAAACAATATCTGAAAGTGTGATTTTTCAGGAGAAATATGGCAATGGCAATTTTATTTATATAGCACTATTTACTACAAACAGAGTTGACCAATGTGCTTTACAATAAAAAACTAAAAATATCAATAACACAATGAAAAATAAAAAGCAGTAAAACCAAGAGAAAGGAGAGAAAAAATATATATATAACATGCAACAAAAACATAGGACAAAGATAAAGAGTGCTTCAACCAGAATTAAAAACCTTATCGAACAGAAAAGTTTTTAATTTAGACTTAAAAATAGCCAGAGACGAAGCTATTCTAATAAAAGTGGGCAGATCATTCCAGAGTCTTGGGGGCAATTGTAGAAAAAGCTTGAGCACTTCCACCTCGTCTTGGGGATAAACAAGAGTCTCTGGTTAGAAGACTGGAGGGATCTGCTTACATTGTGCTCAATCAATAAATCAGAGATATATGATGGAGCCATACCTGTCACACTTGACTAGGAGCAAGGAGTCAGGCACGAGGAATTCACAAAACGAGAGTCTTTAATATCCAGACGATAACACAGATCACAGGCAGGAAAGACAATTCAAGGACCACAAACACTAACTGAAAGGGGCTTTTAAAGACAGGATAACGAGGGAACTAAGGAGACACACCTGAAATCAAATTATACAATCAACATGAGGGAGAAACTGGGTCGCAGAACACATGGGGAGCAAAACACACACAAAACAGTCCACAATCCTGACATTACACCCCCTCCCGGAAGGTGCGTCCTCACACCGTAGAAACAACATGGGGTGGGAACTTCGGAGGTGGCTCAGGAGGAGGACAAACCCCCAAGAGCAAGCCGGTAAACAGAGTTCAAAGGGGCAACGAAGGAAAGAGGAGCCAGGGAAGAGACAGGAGGGACCCGGAGCAAGAGGTGCACAGCAGGACCCAGGCCACAGCCATGATGATGGCCCACGGTGGAGCTGACGGAGGGAGGAGCCATGGAGGATGGATGGCCGCCGACTCCAGGGGGCCGATCAACGGCAGCGGAGCAGGTGGTGGAGGAGCCCGAGGCGGAGACGGAGAGCCAAAGAGCCAGGGGGATGCCGAGGATCCGGAGGGCCAGTGTGTAGCCGAGGGCTCTGGAGACCGAGGCGGAGGCGGAGATCCGGAAATCCTTGGTGGAGCCGGAGAGACCGAGGACCAAGGTGGAGCTGGCGGGAGGAAGGAGCCCAACGGAGCCGGTGGGACGGAGCGACAAGGCGCAGCCAGAGGAGAGGAGTCCAGAGGCGATGGAGGGTTGACGCCCGACCAAGGCGGAGACGGAGGGATGAGGGAGCCCGGTGGAGCTGGTGGATCGACGGGTGACAGTGGATGCGAGGGAGCTAGGAGCCGAGGTGGAGCCGCTGGGTTAACAGAGTCCGGGCCTTGGAGGCTGGAGGCGAGGGATACTCCAGCCCCGGCGACGCTGGAGGATGGCAGTCCCACGGGACTAGTACCGTAATGATGGTGGGCTGAGGGCGAGCAGAGGGGCTGCCAGACGACAGCGGTGGAGGAGGCAGGAGCAGGTGGGAGAGCGGGCATTTTCGAGGAGCAGGCACTGGAGGGCATTTTCGAGGAGCGGGAACTGGAGGGCCCTTTTGAGGAGCGGGCACTGGAGGATCTGAAGCCCCCTCAGGGCTGGACAAGGGAACCAAGGACGAAGGAGAGGAGAGAGGGCAGTTTGATCTACAGTTCAGTATTCCAGTCAATCAAATCCCCCTCCATGTCCAGCAGTCCCAGATGTATAATCAGCTCACCCTCAGCTGCGGTGCAGGGAGCGGAGCTCCACTCCGCGCTCACATCGTCCATGGCTGGCTCCCTCGTGGTGGGCACTGTCACCAGCTCTCACACCTGATCTGATATGTTGGGCTCAGCTTCCGGGATGATCTTCCGCTCAGTCGCTCGGCTTTGCACTGGCTCGTTGATCGCAGTGGGAAATGGCTCTCTGTCATCAGTGGGTTCGGGCTGTTGCTCCACACCGTGGGGAGATGGTGGGTTGGGCTCTGGAGTGGATTGTGGAGAGTCCACTCCACAAAGGCGGCGAAATCTTCTCGAGGACCATCTTCGGATGACAGCTCTCTGCACGCGGTGTTCAGGCTTGCATCACAGAATGAGCAGAGCGCTACGTCTGGGTAGCTGGAGGCGTTAGCTAACAGGAGGAACAGTCTAGTATGGTCCTCGAGAGATCGGTCCCCCTGCTCCAGCAGGAGGAGGAGGAATTCAGGCCGGACGAGGGGATCCATGGGAACACAACGGAAAGAAAAACACTGGGTAAAAAACGGAGGGTACACACACAGAGGTAACTGTATTGGGTCGGTCCTTCTGTCACACTTCACTAGGAGCAAGGAGTCAGGCACGAGGAATTCACAAAACGAGAGTCTTTAATATCCAGAAGGTAACACAGATCACAGACAGGAAAGACAATTCAAGGACCGACAAACACTAACTGAAAGGACTGGGGGGCTTTTAAAGACAGGATAACTAGGGAACTAAGGAGACACCTGGAATCAAATTAAACAATCAACATGAGGGAAAAACTGGGTCACAGAACACATGGGGAGCAAAACACACACAAAACAGTCCACAATCCTGACATTACCATTTAGTGACTTATAGACAAGAAGTAAAATTTTTAAATCTACTCTGTAACGCACAGGCAGCCAGTGTAAGGACTGTAAAACCGCAGTATTATGATCTCGTTTATGAACCCCGGTCAAAAGCCTAGCTGCTGCATTCTGAACCAATAGTAATCGGGATAAAGCTGTTTGACTAATCCTAGCATACAGTCTAATCCACAAGTAATAAAAGCATGAATCACTTTATTTAAGTTTTTAAAAGAAAAAAAATTATTCGCATTACACAGGAGCCGCAACTGAAAATAGGTCAGAATTGATTTGCCTAACTTCAGATGATATCAAAGAAATGTATCATGTTCTTAAGGTGTGGTGAGATTCACCCATAAACAGACAGACAGAGAAAGAGTGAGAGGGAAACCGGAGAAGAGGATTGTCTAATGGTGTATAACAGCGAGGGGAAGCCGATTGATCAAACTGGAGACTCACTCGAAGCTGAGGCCGCAGGAAAGACTGCTGCAGTAACACACACACACACACTCACACACTCCTCCGCCCAGCTCACATCCCGTATCACAAATGACAGGAAACAGATCATAACAGCATGTGATCCAGAGAGAGACATCAGACTGATGTTGATCTTCTGCTGTAGAAGGATCACTCCTACACGATATAAAAACTACAATCTTAATACATGACACAGTGAAAATCTGAAAAATTCTTAAGGATTTTATCTAGTGCTGTCAAACGATTAATCGCGATTAATCGCATCCAAAATTAAAGTTTTTGTTTACATATATATATATATATATATATATATGTGTGTGTGTACTGTGTATATGTATTATGAGATATATATATATATATATAGATACACTCACATACAGTATATATTTTGGAAATATTTACATGCATGTACATTTATATTCTTATATTTTATATTATATATAAATATATAAACAACATATTTTTCTTAAATATATACATGTGTGTGTTTGTATACATAAATATACACAGCACATACACACATATTATGTAAACAAAAACTTATTTTGGATGCGATTAATCGTGATTAATTGTTTAACAGCACTAAATTTAATACTAAAACGTTTTATATTATTTATTTACTATTATAGCTAGTTTTTACTCATATTTACAATTAGTTTTTAATTTTATATTTTTATGTTTACATTATGTCTCATCTCTTCTTTTTTTTTAGCTTCTGGTTTTAAAAAAATATTTCTTTATACTACAACCTCATTATATCCCATTGCAAAATGTTAAAAACTCTAGTATTTTAATACTAAAATGTTTTGTATTTTTTATGTACAATTTTAATATTAATTAATATTTTGAATGATCTTTTATTGTAATATTTGTATGTCTTATTTTAATGTTAGTAAGATTTCTTTCTAATGTGCCTGTCATTTTCTTAGCTCTTGGTTTAAAAAAATACATTAAATTATATTACAATCTCAATACATTCCACAGTGAAATGTTTTTAAAAAATATGTATATACTATTATAGTATTTATTAATATTTTGAATTAGCTCTTTAGTTTTTTGGGGTTTTTTTAGGTTTTATTTCAATTTTAGTTTACATTTTAGTAATTTGCTATGTGCTTTTGTAATTTTCATTAGCTTTATATATATATATATGTATATATATGTCCTTATACTACAGTCTCAATACATCTCACAATAGAAATGTAAAAAAAAATGTAATAGTAAAATGTTTTGTATTACTTATTTACTAATACAGAATTTATTAATATTTTGAATTAGCTTTTTATTTTTATATTTTCAAGTCTTTCAGCTTTAGTGATTTGGTTATATGCTTTTGTCATGTATGTTAAGGTTAGGTTTTAGTACTTCAACTTAAACTTGCTTATTTCAGTTGGCTGCCGATGCAACATTTCTAATAAGTTCATCTAATTTTTACATTTCATTTTTAATGGTTTTAGTTAACATTAACACTGGTTTCTGGTTAGTGATGCTTGACAGATTTAGCAAACTGTCAAACAGTTCATCAAACAGTTCTAGGTGTTTGTTTTAGTAAATCCTACAAATAACTGGAGCTCGTCAGACGCCTCAAGCAATGAAGTTAAACAGAAAGAAAATGAAGTGCTGCATCACAAGCCTGAACCGATAACATTTCACCAAACCTGACATAATTTTCCAATCTGACCGCAAACAGAGAGAAAGATTTTCAGTCAATAACGTAAACTTCAGTCTGTTTGTCATTCAGAACTATCACATGACTTCAGAAGAAATGGAACATAGCGGACGAGTCATATGAACTACTTTTATGATGCTTGTTGGAGTTTGACAGTATAAAAAAAGGCCTTGGTAAATCATAATTATGATAGAAAAACTCATAAAACTAAAAATTATGACACAAAATCACAATGATATAAAAAGTCATACAAATTGACACAAAATGCCAAAACTGTTAGACCAACCTCTTATGACATTAAAAAGTTCAAATTTATGTCACAATTATGACTTATGTCAATTTCAAATGACAACTTTGTATGCAATATGTATGGCTTTTTGTGTCAATTTTGACTTTTGTAATAATTAAGACAGTATAGTTGACGACATAACAAGAGACACTAAACATCTCAATTCTGATTTTTTTCTCTTAATTTAAATTTTTTATGTCATTATCATGACTTTTCATATAATATATCTCATAATATTAATTTATGTTAGTATCTCAAATTTTTGACATTTTTCTCATAATTTCAAATTTGTCAATTACGACTTCTTATATCAAAATTTAGCTTTTTGTCATAATTTTGACTGACTTCATAATTCGTTGTGTCGCGCGACGCGGAGACGTTTGATTTATAAAAAAAAAAAAAAACTTTAGTTGTGCGCGGAGCGGAGTGAACACACTCGGTCTCTCTCGCGCACGGATGCTAGCAGAGTTCGGCGCCTCATAGACAGGGCGGAGCTAAAATAAAAAACGAGCGGAGGTAAAGGAAAGATACATGGGAGGCAGAGAAATCCGTGCGACCCAAGTCATCCAAGGTGTGGGAGCATTTCACACTAAATAAACAGAACAAGTGTGTTAACTGCAATGCAAAGTGTCTGAACAAAGTAAGTGTGTGTGTGTGTGTGTGTGTGTCAGTGTGTGCATCTGCGAGTGTGTGCGTCTGCAGTGTAGTGTAGAGAACAAGTTCTGACATTCAAACAAATCCTGTTAAATTTTCTGCATCTGGCGTATCTTGGCATGTGTAGTCAGCTACCTAGGGCCGCTTACTTCTCTTCTTTATTAATTTTAGGCATTTTAGCGTGATCTAAATGACAAATGTCGAGACGCATAATGTTACGCGATCATGTAATGCGCGAGCACGAATCTCTCCACTCGCAAGCGGATTTCCTTCACTCGCACAAAACTGGACGTGTGCTTTTAAATCTATATTGTTCTTTTATGAATTGGCTCGGGTCTCACTCAGATATTGTGTGTATGCTCAAACGTTATCCTCGCATCACTGAAGACCAGAAAAGCTTTTTTTTTTCTAATTCAAGTGAAGAGTAGGCTTTTCTCACTAAATGGAAGCAAGCTGAATATAGTTAGCCTTCTCTAGTTATTAATTTTATTAATACTTATTTTAGTTAAGTGCTTAAATTGTAAATATGCATTTATTAAATTATTTTATGTAGTGCATTTGTATTTTGTTGTTTTTGTATATAGTTATAGAAGCATATCAACCAGGTTCCAGACATAATCACCAAAGCTGCTTCTGAAATAAGTGGGGGTGCTCTCTTAATGCACATTTTCACATATTTTGTCCCTTCTATTACTATCAATATGCTGATACTTCGAGAGCGAATCCTGCATAAATATGCAGATGTCATTCCCAAAACTTTGCAACATGTGTGTGGGCAAAAAACAAAGTTCTACATTTTAAATGGATTGCCTAGAAAGCTTGCAAAGAGCGCTCATAACCAATAAAGCTGTCACTCTTTGTTCATCGCGATCTCACAAAGTTCTGTGAGTACCAATGAATCTCACACTGTGCAATTAATAGCCTATATAATATAGGCCTATTAACATCATGTATCCAACCCCTCCCCCCGGCCACCCTCTTTTGAGGCAGTGCCCCAGACTGGCCCCCCCATTTAAAATGCTCTAGACACGCCCCTGTTGTTCTGGCAGCTCAGGTGGCACTTTATTTTTAAAAAAAAAGTCTATATATTTGGCAGATGTAAAGCATACATGTGTATGTTTTTTGTGTTAGTCCATTTTTATTTTATTTTATTATTATTATAACAGCTCTGGGATGTTCAAGGAGCAACGTGTTTGTGCACTTTCTAAATATTTTAGTTCTGTTTTTGAATAAAGGGTTGGAAATGAATGCCTTGTTTTTGGTTTTTTATCCGATTCATCGATTAATCGAAAATATAATCGACAGATTAATCGATTATTAAAATAATCGTTAGTTGCAGCCCTACTTTTTTTAGGTCATAACTATGGCTTATCTTATAATTATGACTTATGTCAAGCTTACAACATAGCATTGCATAATTGCATTTTTTATGTCATAGTTATGAACTACAAGCTTGATTTTGTTTCTTATGTGACAGAAATGGGCTCTTTCAGCAAAACTACAGCAAAATCTGTGTTAGTTAAAATATCTTATTCCTGAAACAACATTATTAATTCCTCTTTCAGATTGACCATCAACGGCTTCAGCCCTTAACGTCTGGCCCCCTCCGCCTTTCACTTCCCATCAAGTGCTTCCTGTATAAATCAGTGTTATTCTGATCCAAAATCATCTCACCTGGCGAAGTATCCAGGCCTCTTCTCTGTCTTCTCCATTGCAGATGCTTGAAATGCACCAACTCTGGACGTGAAGCGACCTCTCCTTCCGTCGTGCAATGTTGCCTGAACGTTGCTGTCTTCACAAAGACACAAAAAGAGAGGTGAATATCAGCCCTTAAATATGTGCGCCCTTATCTTGAGCCGCGGGTCAATGGGCCATATAGAGCAAAGAGCATTCATAGACATTTCTATGACATTCATTCATAGATCAGCATTTATAGACATTCTAAACTCCATTGGTGTTAAACAACACGTTTCAGGACCTACTCATTGTCGAAATCATACTCTAGATTTAATACTGTCATATGGAATTGATGTCAGTGGCATTGAAATATTGCAGCAGAGCAATGATATCTCAGATCATTATCTAGTTTCGTGTATATTCCATATAGCTAAAGCTGTAAAGCCAACTCCTTGTTACAAATATGGTAGAACCATCACTTCTACCACAAAAGACTACTTTATAAATAATCTTGCTGACTTATCCAATATATCCAATAGCTCAGAACAACTTGATGATGTAACAGAAACTATGGACTCTCACTTTTCTAGCACTTTGGATACGGTTGCTCCTTTACGCTTAAGGAAGATTAAGGAAAAGAGTCCAACCGTGGTATAATGAGCACACTCGGGACCTAAAGAGAGCAGCCCGGAAAATGGAGCGCAGCTGGAGAAAAACAAAATTAGAGGTATTTCTTATTGCTTGGCGGGAAAGTACCCTATCCTACAGAAAAGCATTAAAAACTGCTAGATCTGCTTACTTTACGTCTCTTTTAGAAGAAAACAAACACAACCCCAACTATTTATTCAATACAGTGGTTAAATAAACAAAAAATATAACATCAGCAGGTGCAGACATTACCCAGCAGCACAGTAGTAATGACTTTATGAACTACTTTACTTCCAAGATCGAAACTATTAGAGATAAATTTGTAACCATGCAGCTGTCAGCCACAGTATTGCATCAGATAGTGCACTATAGATCCCCTGAGGAGCAATTCCACTCATTCTCTTCTATTGGAAATGAAGAATTGTATAAACTTGTTAAATCATCTAAACCAACAACCTGTATTTTAGATCCTGTTCCATCTAAGCTCCTTAAAGAGGTGCTTCCAGAAGTAATAGATCCTCTTCTGAATATTATTAACTCATCACTGTCATTAGGATATGTCCCAAAAACCTTCAAATTGGCTGTAATTAAACCTCTCATTAAAAAAATACAACTTGACCCCAAAGAATGAATTAATTACAGACCGATCTCAAATCTCCCTTTTCTGTCAAAGATATTAGAAAAGGTAGTATCATCACAACTATGTTCCTTCTTAGAGAAAAATTATATATGTGAGGATTTCCAGTCAGGTTTTAGACCATATCATAGTACTGAGACTGCTCTCATTAGAGTTACAAACGACCTGCTCTTATCATCTGATCGTGGTTGTATCTCTCTATTAGTGCTACTGGATCTTAGCGCCGCGTTTCACACTATCGACCACAACATTCTTTTAAATAGATTAGAAAATTAAGTTGGCATCAGAGGAAGTGCACTGGCATGGTTCAAATCGTACTTATCTGACGCCATCAATTTGTGGCAGTAAATGAAGAGGTATCATACCAATCACAAGTGCAGTATGGAGTACCTCAAGGCTCAGTACTTGGCCCCTTACTTTTCACACTTTACATGTTACCCTTGGGAGATATCATTAGGAAACATGGTGTTAGCTTTCACTGTTATGCTGATGATACCCAGCTCTATATTTCTTCGCGACCTGATGAAACTTACCAATTTGCAAAACTAACAGAATGTATAGTTGATATCAAAAACTGGATGACTAGCAATTTCTTACTGCTAAATTCTGAAAAAACAGAGGTGTTAATTATTGGACCAAAAACTTTTGCATGTAATAACCTAGAACACTGTCTAATACTTGATGGCTGCTCTGTAAATTCTTCGTCATCAGTTAGGAACCTAGGCGTACTTTTTGATAGCAATCTTTCCTTAGAAAAACATGTTTTTAGCATTTGTAAAACTGCATTTTTCCATCTTAAAAATATACCTAAATTACGACCTATGTTCTCAATGTCAAATGCAGAAACATGCATTCATGACCTCGAGGCTAGATTATTGTAATGCTTTATTGGGTGGTTGTTCTGCACGTTTAATAAACAAACTCCAGCGGGTTCAAAATACAGCAGCTAGAGTCCTTACTAGAACCAGGAGGTATGACCACATTAGCCCGGTTCTGTCAACACTGCACTGGCTCCCTATTAAACATCGTATACATTTTAAGATCTTGCTAATTACCTATAAAGCCCTGAATGGTTTGGCACCTCAGTATTTGAGTGAGCTCTTATCGCATTATAGTCCTTCACGTCTGCTGTATCCAGATCAGATGGTGGATCAGCACCTAGAGATGACCTCTATAGCCAGGACACCTAGATGAGCCCCAGAGACTGATCCCCAGTGAAGACCCTGTCTCCAAGACGGCCATCGGGACAAGACCACAGGAGCCAGATGAGTCCTCTGCACAATCTGATTCTGCTTTAGCCTAGATTTAAACTGCTGATTTTGTCTGGCCAGAGGAGAATGACACTATTTCGACAAACTATTTCCCGTCTAAATACTGTAAAGCTGATATACCGCCACCCAGCTTTATATCAAGCCGATGTAAAGCTGCTTTGACACAATTTGCATTGTTAAAAGCGCTATACAAATAATACTGACTTGACTTGACAACCCCAATGTCATAAGCATGACGAGAAACTGTCGATTCAGACCAGATCTAGCCAGGCTGAGCTTGTTTTTTTGGGGTGAAGCCACTAGATGACATATCTTTATTGTTAAAACACTCATTATTGTTCAAGATCAACAAAGCCTGTGTTTGATTTGAGATAAACAGTGATTAGATTGAGCCCAAGAGTAACTTATATCTCAAATCAGTCTGCTTTAATAGACGCTTTGGTTACATGATGGTGTGCAAACTGAATAGATAAATGACAATCACATTTCAAATCAATAAACATAGAGGGAAACCCACGTTTATCACGTCTGACATGTCAAACTCCCCTTAATTCACGCGCGTGCATGCAAAATTACGTCGTGTGCGTCACGTTATAGCAGATCTGTCATATGCACAACATTGGAAATCCATACCTTATATGCATGCAATGTTTTAAAAATGTTGACAATAAAAACAAAAGATGACATCATGCATAACTTCATTCATCGTGATCGAAATATAGGCCAAATTATGTATGTTTATGTATATAAACAGTTATATAAATATATGTGTGTTTATATATCAATGCACAAAGACATTCCTATTGCATGTCGGGTTGAAAACAAATACAATACAGATAAAAACACAAGCATCGGGTTCAATAGGAATTACATGCACATGTGAGGAGACACAAAAACCCACCTAAACATATAACACTACATCCCTGAGGATCCAGCAGCTTCCTTCACTTCTTCATCAGTCGTCGATCATATCAATAACCTGCTTATTCATGTGGTAACTGTGGAAGAGAGTGTGTTATTGTTGATATAAACACAAACATGCAGTCTGAGCTAACAGGCTAAAGCTAAAGGTATTAAAGTCCCTCCATATCGAGATTCAAAGCGGATTCCGTTTGTTTCTGGATATTTCTGTGACACCGACGCCTGTTTTGGGGACTTTGACCCGTTATATCGAGACTCATTCGGACAAAACGCTAGATGTGCGTGTTTGGGTTTGCAAATAGAATTATTTCTGTATTCATATCTAAATTTAAATGTCGGTTTTCTCATAGGTCGAAGTCCTCTCGTGCCACGCCCATTTTCCCGTATGATTGACAGGAAAAGCGGAAACGCCCCTCCCCCGCTTCAACTCCAGATCCATGACGTATTTATTTCAGTGCTGCCAAACGATTAATCGCATCCAAAATAAAAGTTTTTGTTTATATAATATATATATATATATGTGTGTTCTGTGTATATTTATTATGTATATATAAATACACACCCATGCATGTATATATTTCAGAAAAATATGTTATGTTTATATATTAATTATATTTATATATTATATAAATATATGAATATAAATATATACATGTAAATATTTTCAAAATATACACTGTATGTGTGTGTTTATACATACATATTGGATGCGATTAATCGTTGACAGCACTAATTTATTTCGTGTTTTTATTGCTTTATAGTAAAATCATAGGCATATTTCAAATTGTTTTGTGGATTTTTACTTTTTTTAAGTATTGTTTTAATTTTGTTGCAATTGTAATGTTTTATATTGTTGTGTTTTTATTTTAGTTTTTATTTTTATTTAATTTGAAGCACAATATAAACAATTATAACATCCAAATATGTCAAAACATTGTTTTGGCCAATAGATACTGTAATTAATACATTTATACACTACCAATCAAAAGTTTTTGAACTGTACCATTTTTAATTTTTCTCTTCTGCTCACCTGCATTTATTTGATCCAAAGTACAGCAAAAACAGTACAATTTAGAAATAATTTTACTATTTATAATTGAATATATTTACATTCTAATTGAATATTATATTTTAAATATATTTATAATATATTTAAAAATATAATTTATTCCTGTGATTTCAGTTGAATTTTTAGCATCATTACTGCAGTCACATGATCCTTCAGAAATAATTCTAATATTCTGATTTGCAGCAAAAAAAAAATAATTAAAAAAAATTGTTGAAAACAGCTGAGTAGAATTTTTTCAGGTTTTTTTGATGAATAGAAAATCCAGAAGAACAGTATTTATCTGAAATAGAAATATTTTGTAACATTATAAATGTCTTTATCATCACTTTTGATAAATTTAAAGCATCCTTGTTAAATAAAAGTATTCATTTCTATAGTCCCCACTCCCCCCCGAAAAAAATAGTAATAAAAAAAAAATAATAATAATAATAATACTGACTCCAAGCTTTTGAATAGTGTATAATGTTACAAAAGCTTTTTATTTCGGATAAATGCTGATCTTTGGATCTTTCTATTCATCAAAGAATCCTGAAATATATACTAAACCATTTTATATATTGATAATAATAATAAAAAAAAAAAGGTGTCTTGAGCAGTAAATCAGTATATTATAATGATTTCTGAAGATCATGTGACACTGAAGACTGGAGTAATGATGCTGAAAATACAGCTGCAGATCACAGAAATAAATTACAGTTTAACACATATTTACATAGAAAACAGTTATTTTAAATAGTAAAAATATTTCACAATATTACTGTTTTTGCTGTATTTTGGATCAAATAAATGCAGGCTTGGTGAGCAGAAGACAATTCTTTAAAAACATTAAAAATCTTACTGTTCAAAAACTTTTGACTGGTAGTGGATCTAAAATAAAATTACAAAACAAGTGTGACAACTTGCCCCAACTTATAATTCTTTTGTCCTGAGGTCACATTTTGTCCTGCTGGTTTAAGTACAGTATGTTATACAGCTGACTTTTATCTTTATGTATTTGCACTTTAGATCAGAATTCATAACCCTGCAAACTTGTTTTGAAGTAGAAGCTTGAAGCAATACTGTAGAGAACTAGCTGTTATGCAAGTGAAGTTTTGACCTGTACTCATGTATGTGGATGAAGCAGTAATAAGCAGCTGCGGTTGTGCTGTCAGGTGTTTTTGGCTGTTTTCAGGTTTTGGTTTCACATGCTGAACAAGATCTAAACCAGATCTGCAGTGACATGTGGGACATGAAGGTCACGACCTGATTCACGTGTAATAAACATGCAGTGCTGCGGGTGAACATTTGATGTTAATTGTATCATTTCGCAAATTTCAATCTTTTATTCAGCAAAAGTCAGAAATATAAATTTTGAAATGCTGCATTGCATCAGTGTCTAAGCTTTTGTGTTCTCCAGATGTTAACTGATGGACTGGAGTGGTGTGGATTATTGTGATGTTTTTATCAGACTCTCATTCTGACGGCACCCATTCACTGCAGAGCATCCATTGCTGAGACACTGATGCAGAGACACATTTCTACAAACCTGATGAAGAAACAAACTCATCCTAATCTTGGGATGGCCTGAGGGTGAGGATATTTCAGCTAATTTTAATGTTTGGGTGAACTATTCCTTTCATTAAGTAATTATTCTAAATTCTGATCACTGTAATATTATGTTATATTCCCCTAGTGAATACTATTATAAATTAAAGGCTGTACAATAAAACAAAATGCATGATATAAAATGTAAATTACAAAATTTTTCACATTAACACAATGCCAGTTTTGCTTTTAATAATAATTGTTGTATATGATTTTAGAGTTTCAGTATTAACCACAACAACGAGACACATATCCAGTTCTATTTCTGTTGATGGTTTGCAGTGAGATGATGATGCAGTCATGTAAATCCAGATTTAATGATGATTAATCAGATCTGAGGAACACCAGCCACCATCTCACTCTCAATCCCACATTCATCCCGGCCTCTCAGGATCTTAAAATAACCTGCAAAACACACAGAAGATCTGTGTTGCATGGAAAAACAAACATATTTTCCACAATATTTATAACAATAATCATTTTAATAATATATTATGATTTTTTTAAATTAATTAACACAGTATTCATTAAATAAAATAGTAATTTATTATCAAATAATGAATTATTAAGATCTAAACAACATATTTTTCAAAATATTAATAATAATCAATACATTATTATTATTATTATTAATTATAATAATGTATTATTAAATAATACATTATTAATTTAGTATTTAATAATTAATTATTATAAGTAATCATGTATTTTTAATAATAAATTATTATAGGTTATGATTATTCTAAATTATTTCATAATAAATTACTATAATAATGTACCACAAAATCTATTATATGGAAAAAACAAACATATTTTCCACATATATTTTTCATATTAATAATACATTGTTAATTTGTTATTATAATTTATTATCAAACAACAAATTATTAACATATGTACTGTGTGGAAAACAAACAAATGATTAATGTGCTATTTAATAAAGTAATAATGTATTCATTTAATAATACTCATTAATAGATTGTAATTATTATTAGTTATTTAATAGTATATTTTTATAATAATTTCCCACAAAATCTGCATTATATGGAAAAACAAACATTTATAAAACATCTACAATATTAATAATAATAACTTTATTAATACACTATTATATTTTAATTAACTGATACATTAATAATTCATTAGAATTATTTATTATTTAATAATGAATTATTCACATCAGTATTGTATGTAAAAACAAGAATATTTTCCATAATAATAATAATAATAATACATTATTATTCTTTATTAATTAATGCATGATTAACTAATTATAATAATTTACTATCCAATATTAATTATTAAATATTTTTTTAAATAATAAATTCTGATACATTCTATAAAATAATTATATTATATTTATTTTATAACAAATTATTATAAATTATTTAATAAATAAATAATAATACATTATTATTCTTTATTAATTAATGCATAACTAATTATAATAATTTACTATCCAAAATTAATTATTAAATATTTTTCTAATAAATTCTGATACATTTTCTAAAATAATTATATTGTATTTATTTTATAATAAATTATTTAATAATTAATAATAATAATACATTGTTATTCTTTATTAATGAATGCATGATTAACAAATTATAATAATTTACTATCTAAAATTAATTATTAAATATTTTTTATAATAAATTCTGATACATTCTATAAAATAATTATATTGTATTTATTTCATAATAAATGATTATATTTAATAATAATAATAATGTTCCCCATGATAATGTTTCCTGTGCCTCCGTCTCACCGTTGTCGCCCCAGTCGGAGTTCCAGGAGTTGGCCACGAGCCAGAAGGGCGTCCCGTTCTCCTCTCCCCATCCCAGCACCTTCACGGCGTGTCCGCCGAGCTCAGAGCCGCTCACGTGCTGGTAAACACCTGGCAGACCAAACACAAGCACACATGTTGAGTAGCCCTGTGCAGAAGACTGTTAGACACACACAGGTGAGGTGATGGTTTCTGACCGCTCTTGTAGAGCAGAAAGTCCTCATAGACAGTGAAGGCGGCCTCCACCGGCCCGCTGTTGTACAGCTCAGTCATGATCTGCTGCTGGTCCGAGGGAAGGTTATACGCTTTATATCCTGCAGGAGGCCACAGAGAGGAGTTAATGCACTGGAGATTAGCCACGAGAGCAGAAGAGCAGACTCACCGAAGTGTTTGTCCTGTTTGTACGGGACGCTGTAGTGAGGAATACAGGCGGCGGTACACTCAGGTGTGTCCTGCTCTCCGGAGCACGGCGGCCGCGTCCCGTTCACATGATGCTCGCAGGGAGGGATGCTGTACGGTCTGCAACCTAGACACGGCCACACACACCTCACAACTCACAAAATATCACACCACTTCATTTTCAGAAATTACACACACTATTTTGTTTTATTCGATTATTTTTTATATTTTATTTATTTTAAATTTTAAATGTTTTATTTATTTTACATGATTTTATTTTATTCTAGGTCATAGAAATGATCAAAAAGACATCAGAACTCACAAATTTTACAATTATTTTATTTAAATTGAATATGTTTTATTTTAATTTTTTTAATTAATGTATTTTTTTATTCATTTTATATTGTATGTTATTTTACTCTAGGTCTGCAACCTAGAAATGTTCACAAAACCTCATAAATTCTACAAATATTTTTTTTTTATTTCATTTCATTTTATTTTATGCAACCTAGAAAACTTTTTAAAAGACCCAATAACTCAGAAATTCGCCAATTACTTTATTTTATTTCTTTTTTTTAATATGATTTAATATTATATTATATTATTTCATTTTATTTTATTATATAATATTTATTTGTATTTTTTTATGTTATATAATTTTATTTTTTTCTAAGTCTACAACCAAGAAACATTAAACATATCTCAGAACTTTTACATTTTAGAACTATTTTATCATTTTTTATTTTATTAATTTTTAAAATATTATTATTATTTTATTCTGTCTCAACCTAGAAACCAAAAATACCTAAGAAAACCTATAACTAAAGATCACAGAACTATTGTATTTATTTTTTTATTTATTTTATTTTAGTATTTGTGATATACTATTATAGATTTTGTTCATATTTTAAATTGTTTTATTTGTATATTTTCTGCTGTCACTTTAATTTTAGTTAAAGTTTAAATAAATTGTTGTATTTTGTCATTTTTAATTTTTACAAATATTTTGTATAATTTTATTTGTTTTATTTCTTAGTTTTACTTATTTTAGTAGGCTATATCAAGTCATAATACATGAAAATTATAAAAATGGGAAAAAATATAATAAGTTTAAGTTTTTTAAATATTTTATTTCAAATAACCAAAATGTGTTTTGGTTGTAGTTAACCATAATAATGTTTGTATGTGATGAGAAATGATTGAGCGCAGACAGACGCACCCGAAGCCGCACTGGTCACAGCAGGACAGCAGGTCTTCGGCTGAGATCTCTACAGACACGTTCCCTTTGCTGTGGATGCAGATGCGATCTGAGATGGCCTCGACCGCGCCGAACGCCTGCGGGACACAAACACACGCTCACACACACGCTCTGACTGCAGGAGTGTCTTCAGCGCCGGAGTGTTTTTACCCAGCAGGAGCCGCAGGAGCCCTGATCCCGGATCTGACTGAGGGTCTTACAGAAGGGCCACTCCGTCCGCGGGTCGAAACTGACCGGGAGCTTCATGTTGGTGCCGTGTTTCACCCTACAGATGGAGAAAACACCATGTATTACATTTTAATTGATCATTTTAAATTTAATAATTAACTACGAACTAAAAAAAAAAATTCAATTTAATTATTTTTTTAAAAAGTTCTATATGTTTTCTATATGTTTGTCAATGCAATAAATTATTCATCATGCATTATTCTGTTGCACGACATGCAATGAGAAACAGATACAGTTTTATTTCTGTTTATGGTTTCCAATGAAATGATTGTGCATTATATAATCAATCCTGTAAAATCCAGGCATTGCTGCAATAAAAACCAATACACATTGGACAGATGCTTTTATCTAAAGCGACTTACATCCATTGCATTTTTATCATTGCATTTATTATATTCCCTAAACTCAATTGAACTATACAAACATCAATCAAAGAATCTGTATGCACATTAATAGCATTTACATTTAGTCATTTAGCAGATGCTTTTATCTAAAGTGACTTACAAATGAGGACAATAGAAGCAATCAAAGAGCAACAACATGCAAGTGCTATGACAAGTCTCAATTAGCTGACCGCAGTACACAAAGCAAGGTTTTGCTAATTATATAATCGATAAAAAGAATACAGAAAGCTAGTGTTAGAGGTCTTTTTTATATAAATGTATTTCTTGAAGGAATGCTAAAACTCATCTTGTTTATAACCAGTTTAGAGAATATCTATTGAAACCTCATATATCATATGTGACTCTGGACCACAGAACCAGTCTTAAGTGTCAATTTTTCGAAATTGATATTTATACATAATTTGAAAGCTGAATATCCATTAATGTATGGTTTGTTATGATCGGACAATATTTGGCTGAGATACAACTATTTGAAAATCTGGAATCTGAGGGTGCAAAAAAAATCTAAATATTGAGAAAATCACCTTTAAAGTTGTTCAAATGAAGTTCTTAGCAATGCATAAACGTTTTGATATATTTATGGTAAGAAATTTACTAAATATCTTCATGGAAATTGATCTTTACTTAATATCCTAATGATTTTTGGCATAAAAGAAACATTTATAATTTTGACCCATACAATGTATTTTTGGCTATTGCTACAAATATACCCCAGCGACTTAAGACTGCTTTTGTGCTCCAGGGTCACATATAATAATATGATGTGATTATGGTCACTCACGTGTCAGGCAGTCGTGGACCCTTCAGCATCGTCCCGCAGAGAGACTTCAAATGTTCATATTTCACGTTTTGGAAGTTCACACCCGCCTGTGAAGAAACCAGACAGAAGAATAAGAAAGAGAAGAGAGAGCGATGAGCAGGTGCATCAGTATATCGCCTCCTAATAGCACAGTAAACACAGTCAAACTCTCACCGTCCACGTGGTCTTGGCCGTGTTGATGAAGTTGATCATTTCATTAAGAGAGTGTGTGGAGAGCTGCGGGCGGCCGCAGGTGAGAGACAGCAGAGACGCCAGCAAACAGAGACGCCACATCCTGAAAGAGAAGGAAACTAGAGCTATTAGCGGCTCAGATTCACACCTGATCATTAAGATTTAATATGCATGTGCATAAAAAAAGATAAATTAAGACAATAAGAAAAAATGAAAGAGAAAATCTAATAATGAAAAAATAAGACTATTAATAAAAATAAATTAGATAAAATCTAAATAAAATAAAAATATGTACAAAATAATTATTTAGAATTATTTCTTAAATTTTATTGAAATATTTGCTTAACCATGTTTGCAATATTAATGTGAATAAAAAAGAAACAATAAAAATAAGACTCTTATTAATAAAAAAATATTTAAATTTAATAACATCTAAATGAAAAATAAAATACACTGAAAATACATTTAATAATTTAGATTTTTTTTTTTTATAAAAATTTTGATTATATTTGATTAACCATGCTTGTAATATTTATGTGAATATAAAAAAGACAAATTAGGACTAATAAAAAAATAAGACTATTAATTAAATAATTAAAATGTAAAAACATTAAAACTAACAATTTAAATCTAACAAATATGCAACCTATATAAAATCTAAATTTAAAGTAAAATACAAAATATGCATTTTTTAAAACGTTACGTCATTGAAATATTTGATTAACCATGTTTGCAATATTCATTGATGTAAAAACACAGTCTAATAAAAATGAAGACTGTTGATAATTAAAATATAAAATATATTTAAATGAGATAAAATCTAAATAAAAAAATAAAATGCAAAATTACCCCCCCTCCCCTTTTTTTATTTATTCAAACCTATTACAATATCATTAAAATGTTTGATTAACTATGTTTGTAACATTCATTGGTATAAAAAAAGACTAACACAATTTAAGATAAAATATATAAAACTATATTATTAAACATTTGATTAACCATGTTTCTAAGTCTATAAATCATTTTTAAAGAATTATGCTACACTTGCAACTGTTAATGTCAAGGTAAAAACATTTCATGCCACATTATTTTAAATCATTCATTTTAAACATTGATATCCTGTACATTTACATTGTAAAAGCAGACTTTACCTGAGCATCAGATTCTGTTCCTCTGTCTTTGAAAGGGAAGAGTCACAAAGTGACAAAATGTGAAATTTGCTCCGCTAAAAACCCTCGTGCAGTAAAACATCATGTGGCGGACTGTCAGGTGGCTTTTACAGCATCACAGGACGAGTAAAGGTCTGATAAGCAGAAAGTGTTGATGACTGCAGGTATGAACATGTGATTCAGAGCTGGGTTTACTTTCATCACAACAACAGCCAACAGCCAAAAATCTCACCTTTATACAAAACACACCACCTTCATGCTGCTGGAGTGCTCTGGGTGGTTGCCAGGGTGTTGCTACGTGGTTGCCAGGGTGTTGCTACGTGGTTTCTATGGTGTTAACAGTTGCTAGAGCGTTGCTAGGATGTTGTTGAGTGTTGCTAATGTAATCTGGGTGGTTGCCGGTGTGTTGCTATAGTGTTATAGTTGCTAGGGTGTTGCTAGGATGTTGTTAAGTGTTGTTACAGTGTTCCAGGTAATTGCTAGAGTGTTGATAAGGTAATCTGGGTGGTTGCCAGGGTGTTGCTAAGTGGTTGCTATGATGTTATCGTCACTAGAGCGTTGCTAGGATGTTGTTGAGTGTTGCTAATGTAATCTGGGTGGTTGCCGGTGTGTTGCTATAGTGTTATAGTTGCTAGGGTGTTGCTAGGATGTTGTTAAGTGTTGTTACAGTGTTCCAGGTAATCGCTAGAGTCAGGGCCGAACTGGGACTTAATTTCAGGTCAGGAAATCTCACATTCATCCAGGCCACACAGAATAAAGAGGCCAAAATAGTACCTTTAGGGGTACAACGGCTTGTCACTGGAGCAGTACCCTTAAAAAACACCTTTGTACCTTTTTTTACCCCTAATGGGTACATATTAGTACCTTATAGTAATTTGTACACATAAGGTACTAATATTTACCTATTAGGGGTAAAAAAGGTACAAAGACGTCCTTTTTAAGGGTAGCCTACAGCTCTAGTGACAAGCTGTTGTAGCCCAAAAGGTACAATTTTGGCCCCTTTTTTCTGTATATAGCCTATACACCTACGACAAATTCTGAAACCACAGATAACCCTATAATTTAAAAAGGTCTAAATCCTTGGTCTGGGGCCCTGGAAAATAATTAAAAGTTGTCTCTTGAGTTGCACCTTCACTTACCTTTTCCCCAAAATCTCTCTCTCCCTTTTTTTTCGTGTACCTGTCAATTCTTCACCAGCAGGTCTACTGTTAGGATTAGAACTGTGTCCACCTTGTTGCAAAACGACCACCTCATTGCAATTTGTTATCACAGAATGTTATTTGTCTTAAAATGACTTAAACACCCAAGATTGAACAAACCTATATTTCATACAAAGATATCAAAACACATTTTCTAAAGTGCCTAAAAGTCAAAATAAGTACAATATATGTACTTCATATATTGTCACTTCACTTCACTTCACTTCATATATATTTTTTTGAAAAATCCTAATACTGAACACACCATTGCATTATTAGGGTGTGATATTGTGTTGCTGTCTGCTCAAGCTCCCTCACTTCCTATACAATAAATCCATGTGAATATCTGTCTGCTAAATGTATTAATGGAACTTTCCAATCGATAATGATGTCCTTTAGAAAAGTATTCTGAATGATGGTAATAATAGGGTGCCCCTGATAGGTGCTAGCAGTTTAATACTCAACTACGTTAATAACGACAAAACTCTTATAGATGAAACTGACCTGCACCTGAAGTCCTAAACAGGCAGCTACCAAACAGGGTAGCAGGCCAAATCAGCCACCAGGCCACTGGGAATTTCCCCAGTGCTCCCGATGGCCAGTCCGGGCCTGGCTAGAGTGTTGATAAGGTAATCTGGGTGGTTGCCATGGTGTTGCTATGGTGTTAAGAGTTGCTAGGATGTTGCTGAGTAATGCTACAGTGTTCCAGATGATTGCTAGAGTGTTTCTAAGATAATCTGGGGGTTGCCATGGTGTTGCTAAGTGGTCACTATGGTGTTATAGTTGCTAGAGCGTTGCATTGATGTTGTTGTGTTGTTACAGTGTTCCAGGTATTTGCTAGAGTGTTGCTAAGGTAATCTGGGGGTTGCTAAGTGGTCGCTATGGTGTTATAGTTGCTAGAGCCTTGCATTGATGTTGTTGTGTTGTTACAGTGTTCCAGGTATTTGCTAGAGTGTTGCTAAAGTAATCTGGGGGTTGCTAAATGGTTGCTATGGTGTTATAGTTGCTAGATCCTTGCATTGATGTTGTTGTGTTGTTACAGTGTTCCAGGTATTTGCTAGAGTGTTGCTAAGGTAATCTGGGGGTTGCTATGGTGTTATAGTTGCTAGATACTTGCGTTGATGTTGTTGTGTTGTTACAGTGTTCCAGGTATTTGCTAGAGTGTTGCTAAGGTAATCTGGTGGTTGCTATGGTGTTATAGTTGCTAGAACCTTGCATTGATGTTGTTGTGTTTTTACAGTGTTCCAGGTATTTGCTAGAGTGTTGCTAAGGTAATCTGGGGGTTGCTAAGTGGTCGCTATGGTGTTATAGTTGCTAGAGCCTTGCATTGATGTTGTTGTGTTGTTACAGTGTTCCAGGTAATTGCTAGTGTTGCTAAGGTAATCTGGGGGTTGCTAAGTGTTCGCTATGGTGTTATAGTTGCTAGAGCCTTGCATTGATGTTGTTGTGTTGTTACAGTGTTCCAGGTAATTGCTAGTGTTGCTAAGGTAATCTGGGGGTTGCTAAGTGGTCGCTATGGTGTTATAGTTGCTAGAGCCTTGCATTGATGTTGTTGTGTTGTTACAGTGTTCCAGGTAATTGCTAGTGTTGCTAAGGTAATCTGGGGGTTGCTAAGTGGTCGCTATGGTGTTATAGTTGCTAGAGCCTTGCATTGATGTTGTTGTGTTGTTACAGTGTTCCAGGTAATTGCTAGAGTGTAGCTAAGGTAATCTGGGGGTTGCTAAGTGGTCGCTATGGTGTTATAGTTGCTAGAGCCTTGCATTGATGTTGTTGTGTTGTTACAGTGTTCCAGGTGGTGGCCAGGGTGTTCCTAAGTTCCTAAATGCTAAAATACCCATCACCATTCAATGAATCAAATTAAATAAATTTTTAATATATTTATTATCTCTAAATGTATTTACAATTGAAACTCCCACATTACATAGCAATGCTAATTAAACCGATCTTTGATCTGTACAAAGTTCTGGCTAGCTTTTCCACATAAAAGCTGAATATTAAGGGCACTTTACAGTCGTCTGCTGTAGTTCAAACGTTGGATATTTGGTTTTTACTCCGCAGTGACTAAATATTCAAACTGACCCAATGAAAATGGACCAATTCATGTGCAAAACCAGACTGGAATCTAGGGTTTCACAAGACCAGACAGATGATAAACGTCTTTGACACTTCTGTTCTGAAGCCACAAACCACACGAGTGAATCTGATGAAAGCAGTCAAGAACACGTCTGCTCACTTTACACCCCTTAATAAAAAAACAGACAAACAAAGAAAAATCTATTTTTTGGACGATTCAAAGTTTGTGCAAAAATTTCCAAAATTATTATTTTTTTTTACTATACATTTTATATAGAATTTTTAGAATTATTTTATTCACAAAAATCTAGTAACAGCACTGAGAAATTGTGTAATGAAAATAATGCAATAAAGGATTATAATGCATTATTTTAATTAGACAATTTCTTAGTGCTGCTGATATTAGATTTTTGTAAATAAAATAAAATATATAAAATAATTCCATCATTGTTTTTTACACTGTGAAGTTTTATAATATATATATATTAATATAATAAATTCCTATGCAAAAAATAGTAATGGTCTAAGAATTTGGCTTTTTTTAGGGTAAATATGATCTAGACATTGACAAATTTCATACATTTCACCCAACAAAACTAAAGTGATGAATGGTTTTAAATCAGCAGACTGCAACTGCTTGAGAGTCAAACAAAAGAACCAAACAAATCTCTGTCCAAATGATAAACAGTGATTATTTTATACTAGAATGAAAACTTTTTCTGCACGTGTTCTTGACGTTTAGGATGATTTGATGGAACAGAACAGAAAATCAACAGATAAACCTCAGCGTCATAAAAATAACTTTAGAATAATTAACATCTGAGCGTCTCAAATGCAGCTACATAAACATCCATCGAAGACGCACAACTGAACACAGAACCACCGAGTGAAACTCACAAAACAAGTCATCAGACCATATCTCACCACAAAAACAAAAGAAAAAAAACTATATTTTTAATATGTATTTCATGTATAAGCACTAATTAAATATATGAAACTATATATGTAGTTTTTACATATGTACTTATATTTAATTCGTTTTTATACATGAAATGTATAGAAAAGCATGTGTATGCGTGTGTGTGTATATATTATATAATTAAAGGGATGTAATTTGTTTTATATATTAATAAAAATCATTAAATATATAAAAACTACATGTATAACTTTAATTAGTTATATATATATATATATATATATATATTTATATGTACTTATTTTTATACTTTTCTCCCTCTCTCTCTCTCTAATATATATATATATATATATAAAACATATATAAAAACTAATCATAATTATATAACAAATTTAGTTATAAAAAATTATATTTAAATATATATATATAGAGAGAAATAAATAATTATTTTCTATATATTCCATATATCAAAACTAATTTGATTTATAAAAATTATATATATATATATATATATATATATATATATATATATATATATATATATATATATATATACACACACACACACACACACACACACACACACACATACATACATATAATTTTTATAAAAACAATTTTTTTAATTTTTATTATTGTTTTCTCATTTGATTTTGGGGTGAAAACCTGAACAACTTAAACAGAAAGAAACCCAAGACTCCCAGACTCGTGGCTGAAGCGCAGTGGTTAGGCAGAGTGAGTTTGTCTGCTGTCTCAGTGTCCCTGCATGTCGGCGCCCCCTGGTGGCTGGCCGGCCGTGGCGTTCAGGTACTGCCAGCTGAGCGCCGCTAACAGCATGGCGGCCGAGACGTAGACGGGAGAGATGTGGTGCGCTCGGGACGAGAGCGCGGCTGGAGACAGGCTCTTCTCACAGATGAGGCTCAGGATGTGCAGCGTCTTCTCTCGGGACGGGTCCGTGGCTGACACCTTCTGCAGGATCTGAGGAGAGGAGAGATCAGGATTAGTGGAGCAAATGGCTGCGCTACAGAGGACAGCGAAGCGTGTTTTAGGACGCACCTCCTGACTGTACTGCGCGATGATGCTCTGGACGGCGCCCATGTTTGTGGCCTGCATCATGAGGGTCACCGCCTGACCCTTCCGGATCTTCACCACACCCTGAAACACCTGAGGATTGTTGTAGCACGCCGACAGAGTCGCTATCGCCATCACCTGACCGGAGGAGGAACAACACAAAGCCAGTTAGGATCATGCATCAGGAACGCCAACAATTTGTGATCAGGGTGCGAATTTCGGGGGGGGGTTTTGGGGGGGGGGGGGGGGGTCTTTACCCTCTTCAACTTAAAAGTAAAAGAACACTCCTTTTTTTTGAAAACTGAGTTTTCCAACTCCCCAAGAGTTAAACAGTTGAGTTTTATCGTTTTCGAATCCATTCAGCCGATCTCCGGGTCTGGCGGTAGCACTTTTAGCGTAGCTTAGCATAGATCATTGAATCGGATTAGACCGTTAGCATCGCGCTCAAAAATGACCAAAGAGTTTCAATATTTTTCTTATTTGAAACTGGACGCTTCTGTAGTTACATCGTGTACTAAGACTGACGGAAAATGAGAAGTTGCGATTTTCTAGGCCGATATGGCTAGGAACTATACTCTCGATCCGGCGTAATAATCAAGGAACCTTGCTGCCGTACCATGAGTGCAGCAGGCGCAATAATATTATGCAGTGCCTGAAAGTAGTCCCCAGCTATATCACCTTGATTATTACGCCGGAACGAGAGTATAGTTCCTAGTCGCAGTGCTTGTCACTGTCACTTTTTACCCAGCCGTCCAATCAGTGAAGGAGGGGCGGGACTAATACCACACCGACCAATCATCCTACTTCTACAACAACTGAACTACAATAGAGAAGTTAAAATGCATTTGTATATTCAGTAATATTCTTAAAAATGAGATACTAGTAATTTGTTACAGCTGTGGATATTCCTAATCATAGCAACCAAAGCGTCTCATCTGGAAAAACACTGTGCCATGAAAGCGTTGTCAAGCGCCAGCAGCTGGTCGTTTGAAGAAGAGAGCCTGACATTCTTCAGCTGGCTAAAAACTCTTTGGTGGACACATGTTAATTAAATATGTATTGTTAGGTATATGGCCAATTAGTCTTTTTGGCATTTAAGCAATATGTAGCCAAACCTGAGAAAGTAGACACGCACGTAGCGGTTATAAATGGGGGATTATGCTAATTGTGAATGAATGTGCACGAGCGGCCTATTTACTAATGATTGGAATGCATTAACATATCTATCCGGAGGAGAGTTTTCGGGAAGGTCCGGTTTACACGCAAATTACTCCGAATTTACTCCTATATTTACGAATGTTTCATGAATGAGGCCCAATGTCAGTAATTGCAGCAACGAAAATAAAGCCCTCGGAGAACTGTTATGCATCTCAGATCAACACACGGCGGTGTTTCATTAATGAATCCACATTTTTAAACGAATCGAGTGAGTCAATGATTCAGTGAGCCATTCATAAAGGCAGTCACTTGGTTTGTTTTTTCAGTCTTTTCAGTGTTTTTTTTTCTAAATTAACACAATGATAACTATTATCATCAATTATAACTTTATCTTTAAGTAATCGGCACATGATGTGCATGTTAATGAATTAATCTCATTCATTTGAGATACATTTTATTACTTAATTATGTTTTTTTATATTCTTTTAAAAAATGCATTATATTTTTAGTTTATTAACTTTATTTCAGTTTTAGTCATTTTAGTACTTAAATTAAATTCTGCTTTCACAACTGAAATAAAATGTTTTTGAATTAGTTTTCATTTGTACTTTTTCAGTTTTTATTTAAATGTTTGTTAAAGTTTTAGTAATTTAAAGTTTGTCATTTTTATTAGTTTTAGTTTTGTTTTTAAATATCTGTTTTATTTTTATACATTTTTATTTCAGTTTTAGTTTTAGTAATTTTAGTACGTCACCCTCACAACTAACTGAAATACGTTTTTTTATTTTATTTTATTTTTTGCTTTATTTCTAATACTGTTTTTCATTTAAATTGAATGTAAATCTTGTTAGTAATTTAAGTTTTAGTGCATGTTTGCATAGAAAAACAACGTACAGCAGCAAAAAAAGTATCCATGCATTCATCTGTGAGCAATTTCTATATTCCCTATATTTATTTCTATAATCCGCACCCTTATAGCATTAGCTAACTTCGTAATGCGCTCACTATCCCCTGTGTGAGACCTGAACCCCCTGAACACGCCATTAAACGCCACATAAACAGATGAAGGCTCAGCAGTCAGCGTGAGGAATGAATCAGACCTGAGGAATGGCACAGAAGTTGAAGACGCTCTGGTTGCGGAGGCGGGACAGATATGTGATGACGTCTGGGACGTGATGGAGAGCATCAGTCACCAGCAGGTTGAGGCAGGACAGGGCAGAGCTCAGGTGCTGAGGATGAGCCAAATCCTCCAGACGAGACGCAAACTGACTCCAGGCCTGCGGCACACAAACAGACATCACTCACACATGCACTGATCACAATCTCACCAGCAAAAGAATGTAAAAATGCTACGGTACAAAAAAAAAAAAAAAAAAACTGTAATAAGTCTAACGGGACATTTTATGCCATTTTACACGAAAATACTGTTAAATGTACAGATTTTGGAAGAAACAGCAATGCAAAGAAAAAGCAAAAAGCAACAGTGGAAAAAAAATGCAAACTGACATTCCCACTATTACTTAAAATAAAATAAACATTAACTGAGAAAAAAATTAAAAACATTAACTGATAAAAAAAAAAAATAATAATAATATTATATATATATATATATATATAATATATATATATATATATATATATATATATATATATATATATATATATATATATATATATAAAATATTTTATTTCAGCTAGTTCACAAACAAATAAATAAAATTACAAAAACACACAACAAAATTGCTAAATGTTTAACTAAAATTTAAATATATAATAAAAACAAAAAATAAAGTGATTAATTTTGTTTCATTACTTGAAATAAAATAAAAACTAACTGAAAAAATATTAAATAGAATTTCTTTTTTTAATTTAAGCTTGTTGCCAAAGCAACAACAATTAAAATTTTTGTTTAATTCAAGTTAAAGTACTAAAATGACTAAAACTAAATAAACAAAAACAAAGCTTTTTATTTTTTTAAAAAAGCACACAAATAAATTGCTAAAACTTTAACTAAAATTAAAATGAAAACTAAAAATATAAAAATAAAATTAATTCAAAATGTTAAAAATTATAAAAGTGTATCAATGATACTAAAATAACACCGGTACAAAACAGGTTTTACTGTAGTGAAAGTCAAGATTCACTTGCACAATTCACAGCAAATGTAAAGTTTTTCTCAGTCGCTTTGGTGCATTTCTCGAATCATCCTTAATATTTGCAAAGAAGTATGTGTATTTCTCAAAACAATTCATACAAATAGACCCACATAATGGATTACCTGCAAAAGCCTGTAACTTACTCAAAATCTTTAGCTCATCTCTCAAAAGTAAGTATTTATGTCAATGAACATATCAGTGCCATCAGAATGAAGAGTCCTTGTGTCATTGTTCACAAACAAGATAGTCAAAATGCTTATTGCACTCTGTTAGTATTGCCTGATGTAAACTATGACAACAGTTTGGATGACAGTCACTGTTGAAATGCAGAAGGCTGCACTTCTTATGTATGCCATATATCCTTTCAAAAGTACAAATTTACACATTACTGTATGTGGGATATTGATTGTTTCGAAATGTTTGAATTACTGAGGATACGGTCGATCTCCCAATATTTATCTGGACCCTTCAGCCATTGTAAGGCCTTGATTGACAACATGCTCCTCAATATTTCATCTGATATGCACCTCTGTCCTTGGCCTCTTGCTCTGTTTGGCCTCTGTACTCTTCCACGCATCCTTACTCATCTTCTTCCTCTCGTCTGTTGTCTTGTGTCTATGTGTTTTCCAATTGAAGATTCATGAAATGCACCTTTGAGCTATCTCAGAGAATTGGTTGATCTATTTACAACAAAAGACTAATAGAAATGTGTAGAAAATATGCTTGACAGTTTGTGACACTAGATCAACCATTGTGCATTTAATGACTTATACTATGAACTAACAACTAGATGTTTTGAGGGGGAAGAGAATTATATAATACATTTTGAGCAACATGATATTAGGAAACCGCAGACAAATGAACATAATCAGTTGCATGATTGTACCGAAGCAACCGCAACTTGTTCAAAAGAATGAGAAACTGCTTTTATGATGTGCACAAGAGACTAGATGATGTGGCACCACAGTGGCTGAGAAAAATTGAATGTTCTAAATGGAATATTAACATTGTATCAGTTAATGAAATGTACACTCTTTTTTTTTTTTTAAATGTGTAAAGTCTTGGCAACCACAGCTGCCGGGAAGAGAGCAGGGTTAAAGGTTTGTACCTCCTGCGGCCAGAAGGCCCTTCCGTCCTGCTGGTCCTCCAGATAGTCCCTGATGATGTTGGTCTTCTGGAGGAACAGACCCATGGAGTTCGCCAGCTCCGTGTCCCGGCCCACCTCAGTGTCCTCCAGCTGGGACGCCGAGAACAGACGGGACAGACCGATCCCCACCAGACCAGCCACATAATGACAGTACTGAGGGAGAAACATTTATACACAGACGGTCAGATGTTTACAACATTACACATGACAAACGTCTCATGCAGAATGTCAGACATGCTTTAAAATGTAATGAGAGCACTTCTGCATCAGTTTGGTCAGTTATATGTATATAAATCTCCATGCAGATGGATAAACATCAAACCAATACGTCAAATATGCGTGTGTGTAAAGTTAACCTTGTCCCAATCCTTCATGGAGGAAACCTTCTTCTCCAGGAATTCGGCCATTCCCACACCCATCCGGTGACAAATGTCTGAAATCACGTCACGATACTCCTGGCCCAAATTCCTGAACTCCACTGAAATCTGAGGAAAAGGGAACGAAAGTGTGCATTAAAAAAAGCATAAAATAAAAACAACAAAAAATAATAAACAACAGAGAAGATATTAAGCGCAATTAAAAATGCAGCATTTTACAAAAGCAGCAAACAACAACATGAAAAAATTATAATTTATAAAAAGAAAAAAATCATATTTCTGATTTAAAATTTTAATATTTAAAAAGGTATTATTTAATTCTTTTTATTTTAAGATTTTTTAATATAAATAATAACATACTTGTATAAATGGCCATTGTAGCACTAAATTAAATTTGTTGATTTATGTTGGTTCAAAAATGCTGTATTATATAAAAAAAATTGTATTGTATTTTTTTATATATTTTTATAAATCAAATATTTTATATATAGATACATTTTGTGTTTATATATATATATATAATATTTAATGTAACAATATAAAATGTTAGAGTAAGAATCACAACTGAGAACAAATGACAGTAATACTCATGAATTTATAATTAATAATGTAAAATTTATAATTTTCAAAATCTATATATTATTAAAACAATCTTATAACTGTAATGAAAATGTAAAATTTGAATTTGGAGATAAATTGCTTTTAATTATTATCAAAATAATGCCAAAAAAAAACACAATAGTTGCAAAAAAATCCTAAAAATATGCTTCTTTTATGCAAAATACAATTCCTTACATTTTGATTGTGTTATGTTGTACTGACCGTGGGGAAATCCTCCAGCACCTGCCGGTCCTTCTCTCTGCTCTCGCTGAAGCTCCACTCCGGCTGATAGAGGAACGTGTGGAAGTCCTGCAGCAACGGGACCTTCTTCTCCAGCGGGATGCTCATGTCGTCCTCCACGGTGTCCAGAGCTCGCAGAACCAGGTAGAAAATACACACCGCATGCCTGAGTGAGAGATTTAACACCCATGAAGATCTGCAGTGCATTCACAGAGTGAACAAACAGCATCTATATATTGAGCAGCTGATATAAATACAGCACAGCAGGTCCAGAAACATGCCGCACATCACTGAACGAACGCTTTACATGTTTTACTGTAATATTATCATAAAAATATGAAGACAGAGTGTGCACAATTTTTAAAAAGATAAATGCAAAATAGCAGATTTATATTGTTTACAAGTTAGAGTATAAATTGTTATAGAATTTATAGAAATCTTGCATTTTGCATATATAAATCTGCAATTTTGCACGTGTGTGTGTGTGTGTGTGTGTGTCTGTATACATTTATACAATGGACAGATATGCAAAATGGCATTATGCATTATATATTGTGTGTATTTTTGTGTGTATATATTTGTGTGCACACGTGATAACATACAGAAAATTGATTTCTGTAACTTCCATATTCCTATATCTATGAAATAATATTAATAATAATATTAATGCACCTTTGTATCACATATATTAATCTACCTCTATACACACACATACATATATATGAAAAAAATATATATATTATATTATATAATTTCTATAACTGTTACTGCATACACACAAACATGTATTTATAAATTGTATACATTGAAATATGTACTTAGAGAATGTATGTACTAACTTATAGAACGTAATTTATAGAGTATATAAGCATGCAGGTTTTACATACACAGCATATACTGTATAAATACATGCAAAATGCCAGATTTCTATAACTTCTATTACATAAGGTATAACTTATAAACTTGACAATAAATGCCGTTTTGCACACACAAAGATAGGCTATATTCATAAATTGTATATACTGAATTATGTAGCCTACATAGAGAATGTATGTACTTATAACTTATAGAATGTAAATTATAGAGTATGCAAGCTGACAGGTGTGTTTTATGTGCATGATATTAGCATAATGCAAAAAACTGCACAGAAGTTCCTCACGTTCATGTGATCTCGAGCAACTTCTTAAGAAGACACATGCTCCTCAAGGTCATATATAACCACAAACCTAAGCACACTTAAATGCGCCCAAAATGTGCATATGCTTCTTTGCACAGCGCAGCGCTTCTAAAAGCGGTTGTTTACCAGCGGAGGTCACGGATCTTACCGCAGCTCTCCGTCCAGGGCCTGGATCACCGCGGCGAAGCTCCGGCTGGTCTGGTTCAGATACGCGTAGCAGGTCCGCAGGGTTTCGCTCATGGAGTCCTGGCAGGAGAAGCACACATAGGCGGGGTGTCGGTAAGTCCGGAGCGGGTGAGGAGAACGGGTCACCAGCCGCCCTTCCTGCGCGCTGCGCCGCCCGCCGGAGAGCACCGAGCGCAGCGACAACGAGCGCTTGATCACGGAGAACGGCGCGGCGCTCTTACCGCCAACCCCAGCCATGAGCGAACGAGCTCCTGTGACTCCTGCTTCTGTTTACAAGCAGTGCAAAACTTCTCAACTTGATTTAAACTCTTAGTAAAGTCATTCGCCTGAGGGGAAATGAAACAGCGCGTCAAGAGTGGCACGTTTTTAATGCACGACTGATATAGCCTATGTCGGTAATCTGATATGTAAACAGACTATTAGAGCGTTTCACCTCATATTTAGGTTTCTTATTGGCTAGGGTTTGATTCTCCTCCCCGCTTTTAACGATAAAAACACGCGTGTTTTCAAACCGACTGCAAAATACCGCGGCAGTTTGCCAAAAACGCACCAGTCGAGTCAGGCATGGACACACCCACTCAAACTTTTTACCACATTTTAAAATAACAGCAAAGTGATCATCATAACTGTGTATGGGACATATGTGGTGACCGAAGCATAAAAAAATAAAATAATAATAATTAAAACTCATATAGACCACAAAATGATTCATAAGGGTCAATTAAAAAAAAAAAGATTTATACATAATCTGAAATCTTAACAAATAATCTTTCCATTGATGTATGGTTTGTTATGATCGGACAATATTTGGCTGAGATACAACTATTAGAAAATCTGGAATCTGAGGGTGCAAAAAAATCTAAATATCGAGAAAATCACCTTTAAAGTTGTTCAAATGAAGTTCTTAGCAATGCATATTACTAATCAAAAATTACGTTTTGATATATTTATGATAAGAAATATACAAAATATCTTTATGGAACATGACCTTTACTTAATATCCTAATGATTTAAAGAGAAATGTATAATTTTGACCCACTCAATGTATTGTTGGCTATTGCTACACATATATGTGCTACTGATGAGCTCCAGGGTCACAAATGAGCTTCTAGTAGATTATCCAGATGTACGATTGACACATGTTGCTGTTTTTCTTCAGTATCCACTACAATTTATGCAAGTTAAAAAAATAGCCTAGCCTACATATAAAAAAAAAAAAAAGAAGTAGATTTTTAATGAAAATTAATTTCAAGCATTTAATTAGTCACGTGTGTCCAAACCTTTGGCTAGTAGGCCTATTACACAGGCATATATTAAAACGACATACTGGATCGTCAAATTATATTTATACAAACTAATATATGGTAGATGAACTATTGCATACGCCATGCAAATCTCTTATATTACTAACAAAAAGATTAACCAAGCAATGCAAACAACACTTAAAACAAGCTCATTCTTGACGCAATACAGTTTTAAAATCTACTAATGTAGATTCCCTGCTAAAAAACAAAACAATAGAAGCCAATAGAAACCATCACAGAAATCCCAATGGTTTCCATTAAAATACCATTATAAACCATTAGCTTTTTCCAGTAAAACCATTACAAAATTCCTTTTTGTAGTGTGTTTTGGGCATTTTTCCAATAGGATTTAACATCCCACCAATAGAATCCATCACGTACCAGTAGACACCATTATAGTTTCCATTAAAACCAGTACAATTCCCATCATAACCATTAAATCCATTATATTTTCTATTGTGTTTTGGGAGGGGTTCTCTTGTTTTTTTTCAGCAGGGTTTAAAAGCATTTACAGTTTACATTAACAGCAATAAAACAACCCAAGGAAAACAAAAGTATAAAGATACAGCGACATCCAGTGGTACATCTATCTATCTATCTATCTATCTATCTATCTATCTATCTATCTATCTATCTATCTATCTATCTATCTATCTATCTATCTATCTATCTATCTGTGTTTATCGGTGTGGATGTGGATTAGCTGTCAGAGCATCATCACCCCTGTCTGACTCTCTAGTCGTCAAAGCTCATTATATAAGACGAATCCTCGGGTCTCCTGTCTGTTAAACCTAGCCTTCCCCTCCAAACCAGGAATAAATCAAATCCAGTTGATGCTGACACTGTTTATGCACTGCTTGCTGGAAAAGCATCAATAATATGACATCTTTAGAACTGCTGTTGATGCATTGTACTTAATCTCTGCTTAATCTTCTTAAAATACGTGTTTTTTAGTGTTCATGAATAAAATCTGACATGCATAATGGCAGATAAATGCAAAACGTATTGTGCATGGACATGAATGTTAGAGATGAACGCTCAAAATGCTTTTACTTACATAATCCAATTTAGGCATAACAGAACGACAGCCTCCTATTTTGTATTTAAAGAGGTTGATTATTTCTTCCGGGTGTCCGAGAGACTTGAGGATGTCCATTTTCGCCCGTGTGTTTATGAGGACGCTTTTCTTAACAGGTGAGCTGAAATTCACGCGCTGCTATTTCCATTCAAACTCTACAGAGATCCAGGACAGCATCAGCTAACCTGCGCTGCTACAATCCCTCACTCACACGATCGTCTGACTCCTCTGATTGGCTGAGGCGTCATGGGCCTAGAGCGCATCGACCAATGAGAAGCGAGAGCGACTGGTGTGATGGCCCGCCCAGTAGCCAGTAGGATGGACGCAGAGCTCATGCGAGGCGCTGATTGGTCAGGCTGGTGATGATGGTGTAAATACAAAGAAACGGAGTCACCTCCGGGGTCCGATCCATCTGAGATGATTTGAAAGATTCCAGATTTTATAATCTTGATAAATGATGTGTGGCTAATTTGGTTCTTCAAACGAATTTGCGTATTAGATTAAAATATCTGGCCTCATGACATCATATCATTAAAAAAAAACACCTGATAAAACTTTGACAAATTTCTGGACCTTTATAAGGAAACAGCCAAGCGAGCAAAACGAAATTAATGTTATAATAGATAAATTAAATGTGCACTTTTTTTTTTTACATGATCCCTAATTATTTATATTCATGATTTCTAGTATTTGTGCAGGCTTTGCATTTTTATTTCAATGTTGTAATTAGCAATTCATTTAATTTTATATTTGAAGCAGATTTCTTATGTGACAGCATTAACTGAAGTTTCTTAGAGATCAAGTTATCTGCATCTCCTGCGTCATCAAGCCACTCCCATAATATCTGTCACCACTCAAATTAGTGTCCTGTGGGCCAAGGCTGTTTCAAAGTGGAAAAGTGTTCTATGGTCAGACGAGTCCAAATTTGACATTCTTGTTGGAAATCACGGACGCCGTGTCCTCCGGGCTAAAGAGGAGGGAGATCTTCAGAATCAGAAAGAGCTTTATTGCCAAGTGTGTTTGCACACACAAGGAATTTGTCCTGGTGTTATGAGCTTCCAGTACAGAAAGTACAAACATAGTGCAGACAACATATAATTAAGGTGATAAAGAACACTAATGAAGAGAATATACAACAATTAAAATAAAAATATACAGAAAAGAGACATGACCATAGACAGAACTGTGAATGTGCATGTGTCCTATATATGTACAGATGAAGGTTTGATGGGTTATTTACAGATGTACAGTACCGGGGTGTGTTATGTGTTGTTCAGGTGGGATACGGCCTGGGGGAAAAACTGTTCTTGTGTCTGGCTGTTCTGGTGCTCAGTGATCTGTAGCGCCGGCCAGAGGGCAACAGTACAAAGAGAGAGTGAGCTGGGTGTGAGGGGTCCAGAGTGACTTTCTTAGCCCTTTTCCTCACTCTGGAGGTGTAAAGTTCTTGGAGGCTGGGCAGAGGGGCACCGATAATTCTCTCAGCAGTCCTAACTGTCCGTTGTAGTCTTCTGATGTCTGTTTTGGTAGCTGAACCAAACCAAACAGATATAGAAGAACATAGGACAGACTCGATGATTGCAGAGTAGAACTGTTTCAGCAGCTCCTGAGGCAGGTTGAACTTCCTTAGCTGGCGGAGGAAATACAGCCTCTGCTGGGCCTTTTTCGCAATAGAGTTAATGTGATTGTCCCACTTCAGGTCCTGGGAGATGGTGGTGCCCAGGAATCTGAATGACTCTACTGAAGTCACAGTGCTGTTCATGATGGTGAGTGGGGGGAGAGCGGGGGGTCAGCGTGTCATCAGCGTTCAGTTCAAAGCCAGCATCTCCGATGGTATGGGGGTGCATAAGTACGTACGGTATGGACAGCTTGCTTGTTTTGGAAGGCACTATGAATGCTGAAAGGTATATAAAGGTATTAGAGCAACATATGCTTCCCGCCAGACAACGTGTATTTCAGCAGGACAATGCAAAACCACATACTGCAGCTATTACAACAGCATGGCTTCATAGTAGAAGAGTCCGGGTGCTGAATTGGCCTGCCTGCAATCCAGATCTTTCATTTGGTGCATCATTAAACGAAAAATACGTCAAAGACGACCACGAACTCTTCAGCAGCTGGAAACCTATATCAGGCATGAATGGGACCAAATTCCAACACCAAAACTTATGAAACTCATAACCTCGATGCTCAGACGTCTTCGAACTGAAAAGTAGAGGAGATGCTACACCGTGGTAAACATGCCCCCGTCCCAACTATTTTGAGACCTGTAGCAGGCATCAAATTTGAAATGAGCTCATTTTGTGCATAAAATTTTTAAATTTCTCAAATATTTGATAGGTTATCTATGTTCTATTGTGAACAAAATATTGGCTCATGTGATCTGAAATTCTTTTAGTTTTCATTTTATTTAAATTGAAAAAACGTCCCAACATTTCCGGAATTTGGGTTGTATCAAAACTTAATATTTGATTAGTAATATGCATTGCTAAGAACTTCATTTGAACAGCTTTAAAGGAGATTTTCTCAATATTTAGATATTTTTTGTAAGTCGCTTTGGATAAAAGCATCTGCTAAATGACTAAATATAATAATAATAAATTATTTGTATTTATTGACAATATCATAAATGGAAAGCGTATTTATTTCAGCTTTCAGATGATGTATAAATCTCAATTTAATGACTGGTTTTGTGGTCCAGGGTCACATATTGCTTTTGAACTGCATGTGTACTTGTTACATTTCAATAGCCTACAATAAAAATGTAATGGGATTCAAGAACACATTGTTAGCCTGTATACAATAATAATTACTTTACATGTGCTCTAACAGACATATTTTACCCAGACATAGGCCCGTTTACACAATAACAAACGATTATCGTTCATGATTATTATACCGATAACGATATAATAGTACTAAATTTAAAATAGTACACTACAGCTATAACGTTAACAACATATCGAAGTTGGAATCACTTTCATACCGATTTTTGCCCAAATGAGTAATGATAAAATATTGACAGCCAATCAGAGTCCATCCTGAAAGCGTTCCGATATTTAAAGCGGCAGACGACAAAACTGCATTGTGCATTTAAAATAAATAGAACGACATTGTTCGCTAATAGTTATCGTTATAATTATCACTCCTAGTGTGAACGGGCCTTTATTCTTAGGCAGTTGTCTTTAATTGTTAAATTGTTATTTGAGTTTATTACTAAAGAGATTTACTGGGCATTTAAAGACATGGAAAACCTTGTTCTCTGTGAAAGAATAAAGTTGAATCTGAAATTACAAACAGTTTAATCTCATTTTACATAGATGCTGTGTGGCACAACAACAGTTAAACATGGAGTGAGTTGTTTCACGTACATACAGTTATATACATTTCATATTATAGAATGCTGCAACTAGAAAAGAATTACATGTGGACTTTCTATTTTCTTTACAGTCTAATGAAAAACGTTAACAATGTTTAATCTATAATTAATGCACAAGTTCAGATTGACTTTACAAGCAGTTGTCAGCTGGCAAACTCTAACCCTGTTTTCTATATAGAAATAAATATAAGAATGTATTTAAAAATGAGATCAAATTAAAGGAGCTCAGCTGCAGTGAAGGGGATTTTCTTAGATTTGAAAAGGAATTAAAAATTGGTGTTGAGGGTTATTTTTAAACAGGTTCAAGGAAGTGGCTTTCTAGACTGGAAGTTGGTGAACTAACCACTATGGCTCTTCTTTTTTTTTTTAAAGCAATAGTTCACCCAAAAATGAAAAGGTGTTGTTAATGTCCTCGCCTTCAGGCCATCCCAAGATCAAGATGAGTTTGTTTCTTCATCAGGTTTGTAGAAATATATCTCTGCATCAGTGTCTCAGCAATGGATGCTCTGCAGTGAATGGGTGCCGTCAGAATGAGATCTGATAAAAACATCACAATAATCCACACCACTCCAGTCCATCAATTATTCCAGCTTGAGAAGTGAAAAGCTGGAGGAAGCGTTATTATTGATTATGAACTCTTAAACAGTTTTTAAATATCTGTTTTTTAAGCAGATATGTAAAAACTGGTAGGGAGGACGCTCTAACACAAGTTGGTAATTTGTTCCATAGAATAGCACCAGGAGTGGATTACTTGTGGATTATTGTGATGTTTTTAATCAGCTCTCATTCTGACGGCACCCATTCACTGCAGAGCATCCATTGCTGAGACACTGATGGAGACACATTTCTCCAAATCTGATGAAGAAACAAACTCTACATTTCGAATGGAGCAAATTTCCATGTGTGTTTATTTATATCAACTGAATGCCACTCAAATGGTTTAAAATGAATGAAACCAATGTCTTAAAGATGAGTAAAGCACATGCTACACATCCATCAAGCCGTGATCTGGAACATTCAGGTTATATAATGTTCTCATGATCTTCTGGGACTGAAGGGTCTTTGGTTCCTGCGATTTGCAGCACGTTTATAATCAGAGTTTTCTACTGATCTGTTGATGTGAATCCAGCACAGCGTTCAGGTCTCACTGTACGTACAGTATCTTTTCATGATTGACTACATATCATAGATATTTCTGCATCGTTGAAGCTCGCTGGCTCTGGCACCTGATAGACCAGTTCTTCTGCTCGGAGCTCTGCAGGGAGTGACGCTTTCACAGGAGGATCTATAAAGCGTTTCTTATGCCAGAATCAGGCTGTTCCACACTTCGCTTTTGGAGCTGGACGATCCACTTGGAGAAAGTTTGAGAGCAGAACTTGAGCTTGGAGTTCCCATATACGACGGAAACACAGAGACCTGGATGAACAAAGGAAAGATTTCGTGTTACTGTCTTTATCACTTGTGTTGGAGTTTTGTTCATAAGAATTACTTTAGACAAAAGCATTTAGTATATGAATAATTGTAATAAATGAATAATGGACTTTTAGTTATATATATATATTACATTACATTTAGTCATTTAGCAGACACTTTTATCCAAAGCGACTTACAAATGAGGACAATAGAAGCGATCAAAATCAACAAAAGAGCAATAATATGCAAGCACTATATAACAAGTCTCAGTTAGACTATATTATATATATATATATATATATATATATATGAATTTTAATTTAAATACATATACTGTAATTATATATTTATATTATATATATAATAATATTTTATTATAAATTAAAAATAAATATTATAAAATATTATGGATTATATTAAATAGATTAGCCTAAATTAAATTACATATTAAATTTAAATTACTAGTTATAATATCTAGAAATACAAATATTTATTTATTGCACTCTTTAAATTAATATGAACTCATAAACTGCACAGTAATCATAAAAGAGATTAAACAATTTAATATTTAAAGGTTTGTTTATAATATTTATAAATGTATAATATTTATGAATACAAATTGTATACATTTATTTTATATGATTTATATATATATATATATATATATTATAGTAATATTATTTAAATAATCTGTTAAATTTTTTTTATCTTATATTTATTTTAACACACACACACACACACACGCGCGCACAAACAAACTATTTAATATATTTAAAATTTAAAGGGTCATTTATAATATTTAGCTATAGCATTTTTAAATACATATAATATATTTAATATATTAAATAATATAATATATAATATAATTTGTTTAAATAAAATAAGCAATAAGAATTATAATAAGTATAATACTTAAAAATGTATATTTATAATACAATATAAATGGCACTCATGACACTCACAATGCTAATAAAGCAGCACTGCGGTCACAGTGTGTGTGTTTTGTTTTCTGACCGGTGTGTTCATCGATGTGTTGTGGTGTGTGTAAAATGACGCAGTGTCCGGCTCCGTCTTTATGGGCCGTGGTTCTTCTGTGGGACTGGAGTTCATAGCACTGGACGGCGCCTGACCCTCAGATGACCCTTCAAATCACACACAGGTCAAAGGTCACAATCACAGATTCCACACTCATGATTTCATCTTCATCAAGAAGATTCTGACTTGATATCCTACTGAGAAGAGTTTTCTGCTGAGCTATCTGCACTCACCAGGTTTGGACTTGCTGATGTTTTTTGGTTTGCGTTTGCGGGTCTGAATTCCCTCTTTCTTCATGGCGAGGGGACGAGGAACCTGAACACAAGAGCAGAAACTCTCAGATCTGCAGGTTTGTTCATTCTCTGACTCTATCTGCTGGTTACACAGTGTTACTACTGAGTAAAAACTGTACATTTGCATTGACAAAGGGTGAAGTAAACTAATAACAGAGCAAAGCGAGTATATTTATGTATCTTCTTAAGTCTGTCTCACCCCGTGGAGTTTCATATAGAGTCCACAGGCGTTGCAGACCGGCTCTCCTTCTGCATTACGCCTCCAGAGAGTGGTTGTGGTCGTCTGACAGTTAGTGCAGGACAAACCAACCCGTCTGGACGCAGACTGACCGAGAGACAGACAGAAACCAGCGGGTCAGTGATAGTCTTCAAATCTGAATTAAACCTTCAAAACACTGCAATAATACAAAGTAATGCATAATAGAATAAAAAAGAACTTGCTGGAAGCACTGAAAGCATTGCAATAATTAAAAAGTGATAATATATTGAAATGTTTTATTTTTTGTTTTGCACTTTTTAATTAGGCTATTGCAATGTTTTCAGTGTTTCCATGCAGTCTTTTTTATTATTATGATAATAATGCATTACATTTAATAATAATGCATTATCATAATAAAAAAAATGCATTATAATAATAATAAAATACTGCACTAATAAAATTTAATGCAGCCTTTTTTATTATTATGATAATAATGCATTACATTTAATAATAAGGCATTATCATAATAAAAAAATGCATTATAATAATAATAAAATACTGCAGTAATAAAATTTAATGCAGCCTTTTTTTATTATTATGATAATAATGCATTACATTTAATAATAATGCATTATCATCATAATAAAAAAGATAATAAGGCATTATCATAATAATAAAAAAAGAAAGCACTAATAAAATGTAATGCAAAATAAAAAACTAATCTTGCTTCAAACAATGAAAAATCGCACAAAATAAAAAATAAACACTGCATTAATAATTAAATAAGCACTGCAATAATCAAAAAAGTAATGCAAAAAACAAATTTGCTGCAAATACTGTAATAATAGAAAATAGTGCAAAAAATACCATGCAATAATAAAAAAAAATCAAAATAGATATTAATCAATATTAATCATGGTAGATCAACAACATGAAAAACTGATGGTTTAAAATAACATCATAATAGTAAGTATACAAGTATAGTACATATAATAAGTAATAGGGAGTATAGTACAGTAGTACAGTCTGTACTATACTCCCTATTACTTATTATATGTACTATACTTATTATACATGCATAGATTTTAAGGATGAAAGATTTCCCAGATCTCGGAGTATTTTCATATGAATGACGTTGTAAATGTTGATAGTGCTGAAACACACCAGTCGTCTCTGCGGTTTGATGAGCGGCCGGTTGATCCCGTTCATCTTGTGGTAGAGACCGCAGGCGTTACACAGGTAATGACCCGTCCCGTCCCGCCGCCACAGAGGAGTGGACATGGCCCCGCAGTTCACACACTCACGACCCTCAGCGAAATCATCCAGCAGCTCTGAGCAGAACACACACACACGTACACATTCATATTCAATAAATATTTCACAAAGACCGTTTTATCTGTGGTTCTGAAGACAAGCATCAAGGTTCTGGAGCTTTAATACAGTTATCTATTTATTTTTTAATTTTTTATTTATTTTTATTTTTAAAATAAATAAGCACTTAACTTGTTGCAGACACTAAAAAAACTGCAATAATTTAAAAAGTGCCAAATAAAAATAAGTAAACCTTCTGCAAACACTGAAAACTGTAGTAATAAAAAGTGCAAAATAGAAATAAACATCACTGCAATAATAAAAATAGAGTAAAATAAAATGAAAAATAAACACTGCAAAAAATAATACTTTAAAAATTTCTGCAAATACTCAAAAAAAAACCTATGAAAAAACTGCAATAATAAAACTCAAAAAATATGAATAGATAAATATATACAATAATAAGAAATAATGCAAAACAAAAAATACAATTTCCACACACAGAGAAAAAATGTGATAATAAAAATAATGCAAAAGAAAAAAAGAAAAATAAACACTGAAATAATAAAACAGCAAAAAATAAAATAGATAAATATAATCAATGCAATAATACTAAAATGCAAAATAAAAACTAAAAATATACACTGCGGTAGTAAAAAAAACATGCAAAATAAAAAACAAACTTTCTGCAAACACTGAAAAGACTGCAATAATAAAAAAAACAGTGCAAAATAAAAAATTAAAACAAACACTGCAATGATAAAAAGTGTAAAATAAAAATAATCAATGCAAAAATAATAAAGTGGAAAGTAAAAAGTAAAAATAAACACTGTAATAACATACAATAACATAATAACATGCAAAATAAAAACAGAGTCACAAATTTTTGACAACAAAATGTGAGGTGTAGCTTTTGCATTGTGAATCAAAACAGCTGAGTTTCCTGATCAGCAGGAGGCGCTGTTGCTCATGTGTGTGTGTGTGTGTGTGGAGTTCTGTCAGACAAACTCAGCTAATCTTTATCAATGGAAACACATGACAAACGACCCCTGAGGGGCCCTTAACTACAACACTGAACGACGGACCAATGTGGACAAATGAGGCGGACGCATAATCATTCATCTCTCTCTCTGAACTATTCTCCAGGCTTTCAAACACTGTCACATTCATTCAGCATCATAAATCATCCAAAATCATATCCAAAAACATTTCTGATCACCGAAAGACTAATTACAGATCGATCAGAGGATTATGAGACATTAAAAGAGCTGAGACACACATTTTTACTGTGCATTTTTTTTAATTGCAATCTTTTCAGTGTTTAGAAAACGTTATTTTATACCTAATTTATTATTGCAGTGTTTTTTGCAGTATTTTTATTTTTTGTATTATTGCAGTGTTTATTTGCATTATTTATTTAGCATTTTCTATTAGTGCGTGCAGTGTTCATTTTTATGATTTATTTTGTACTTTTTTAATATTGCAGTGCTTATTTTTATTTTGCACCATTTTTATTTTGCACAAAATTATTATTTATACATTGTTCATGGAATGTTTTTTTTCCTTGAATAACGTTTGCATGTTAAAACATCTACTGTACATTTTGACCGTTCAGAGAACATTTAGAAATAATGTTTTCAAAATGTTTGCACAAAACGTTTCATTTGGACGTTCATGTAACATTTTTGAAACGTTACTTCATGTTTCTGAACGTTCCGAGAACTTGCAAAAGTAACGTTCCATTAATGTCTGCAAAGTTATAAAATAGAACGTTTGCATAACCTAATAGGAACGTCAGCACAACGTTCTCAGAACCTGTTTTTGACAGCAGCTCTAACCTTGAGATGTAACCCACACGACAGGAACAGCGCCTCACAAATCAGTCGCTCGATTGACAAACAACAGCTTCACTTCAGTCTTAATGAGCAGAGGTCAAACACTTTCTGGACACATTTGGGAGTCTTTTACTGCAATGACCGACGGGAAACTGCTTATTAACACTGAAACTGATTATGAGCTGCAAAAAAAGCACCAAAAACACGGAAGACTGGAATCAAACCGAAAAAGGACAAATAAGTGAAGCTTCTTTCAGCTGCATGTTAAAGTCCATCTCTGGATCACTCTATTAATAGCACATGATCACGACAAAGGTCACGTTATTCCTATCAGTTATTAGCTTTAATAAAATATCTGCTTCTACAGCTGATTTTATATCTCAGGCAAACATAATTTATCATGCACACAGATTCGTGATTATATAACGACACAATAAAACTATAAAATGAAAGAAATGATTACTAATCAAATCTTTATCATAATGAGTGTGCAGTTATTGATTCGAATAAAATCTCACGTGGCACAGATTATCATTATTACACGAATTCTTCAGATCAAAGTCATCTATATTATAAATATAGTTTATTAAAAATTATAAAGTTTATTAAAAAAAGTGGTCTATAATAATAAATTAACAAGATTTTAACGAGAAAAATTAAATACATACCCACGTTTTTTTTTTTTACTTACACTTCGTTTTTTGTCAGATTTAATTATACTCATATTATGCTGAATATGATCATTAGAACAACATACAAAAACAAAAACAAATCAAACTTTCGATATAGCGATTCTTTAACAATAGTCTAAAAGGAATACAACAGAATAATATTCTTGAATCAACCCCTTATTAATCCTTTATTTTTATCAGAAACGTAATTTAGTTTTTCTTTTAGGTTTATTTGTAATTATTCTCTCAAGTCACAAAAACGACAGATAAAACAATATCATTTATTTAGCCATAAAATAAACAGAGCATAAAAATAAATCTATCATAAGAGTTTGATTCATATATTTTCGTGATTTGAATGACTTCATGAAATATAAACCCAAAATGTTCCAAAAGTGGAACAATTTTATTAAAGCTTAAAATAACATTTAGTTTATGCATGTTTTTAACAATGTGTATTATAGGCCTAATAATAACATTATGCCTTAAAATAAATATAAACGATCGCGAGAGACGAAATAAAAGCAGTTTCACATCGACCCTAAAAGAAATAAAACAGAAAAGAAATTAAATTCTTATAGAAAAAATATTTATTTCGTTGTTTTTTCATCCATATGCTCACAAAAAGTATCCTTTTTGACTATTTATAAAGTTTAGGCAAAAATACGATTCATATTAAAATTATTATCAGTAAATGTACAGGCATTAAATACACAAAGTGACACTCTGCGGGAACTGCTTTAACTGTAATCCTGCTATTTTTCCTTTATTATAATTATTAATGGATCTATCAGAACACACCTGAGCAGTTTTGGGTGAGTGAAAAACACAATAAACCCTCATGAATAAACTTAAGTGTTTTCATAAATGCAAAACAGATTCATGCAGTGTTGGACATGAGCTCAGGCCCTGCTGATAATAATATAATAATAATAAAGCCAGTTCAGTAATCTATTCAAATCCATCTTTAGATTACACTGCACACAGTAAAGGCCATTTAAAGCGCATTTTCTCATGTAGATAGTGTTGTATTTGGTCTATATTCAGATCCTCGATATTTTATTTAGGCTATTTCTTTTTGCAATACATATTTATTATGACTGTTTCGATCAGAGTCAAATCATCTAAATTCTCGGCTAACATACATTATGTAAAACTTGTTTATTATAAACTGCAAACTCCGTAATGTTTCTTAGCATTAATGAAAAAAATTATAATAATAAAAACTCGGCTTAATGCCCAAATGATCAAAAGACAGCATAATTTACACCCATAAATGCCCAAACTTTATTTAGATTTCACCATGTTCATTATTCTGATAATCAATTGTTATAGAAAAGAAACAGAAAATAAATGTAACTATTATAGAAAATCATATTTAGCCTACTTTGTATAGTTTACACCCACATGCTTTCAAAACACAACACAACATTGAAAGAAATAATAAATTTTTTATTGATTTAGCCTATTTTTTACTATTTACAAGCGGTTTTTGTCGATTTTAAAGTTTCATCAGAATAAATTCACGCCAGGAACAAGCTAAATTATCAGTGCATTTAAGCATGCATGTATGTTTTACTTTCGTTTTATTTTATTCTCATATCAGATGATGAATCATAAATAGTGTCTGCAAATTCTCATTTAAACTTCGTAAAATGACACAAATCAAGGTCAAACCATCGAGGACAATAACATTTCTACTTAATTTTAATATCTTAAATATCCATTTTACCAAAAATAGATCACTGTAAAAAATGGAGTAATTGAGTAAGCTTTATAATATATATATATTTTAAGTCTTTCTGCTTCAGAGTTTCATGTTCAATCTAGTCACTCTTAAAAATAAAGATGCTTAAAATGTTCTTCACAGCGATGCCATAGAGAACCATTTTTGGTTTCACAAAGAACCACATCTTTCTTACCTTTTTTATAATCTGAAGAAACTTCTTTCGCCATAAAGAAGCTTTTGTGAAACAGAAAGGTTCTTCAGATGTTAAAGATTCTTTATGGAACCATTTAAACATAAAAGCTTCTTCTGTGGAATCGTGAAGCACCTTTATTTTTAAAAGCGCCTGCCGTTGATTTGTTTTGTGAAATTTTGCCTGCAATTTTATTTTAATTATAATTTATCTATAATTTATCTATAAAGAAAAAAAAATTCCTGAAATCATTCTGAATTCTCACCTAAATTGGGGTGTCGCGTTGCACCGGGCGCTCCGCCGCTCTGGAGGCCGTGAAGAACGGAGCTGTCAAAGTGCGACGCCGCCCAAGAGCCTCCGATGTTGGGGCTCATGTAAGCCGGGTATCCGCTGGGATAGGATCCGCTCAGACCGCGGGAACCGTAGTGCTCCCTCCCGCAGGCGGAGATGTTCAGTGGGCTGGAGTAACTCGCCGTCGCGACCCCGGAGCTTAACGGAGGGCTCGTGGAGAACGTGAACCTGGAGACCGGAGAGTGATGCTGGCCGCCGGTGGAGTTGTAAGAGGCGACCGTATCCGCGCCCGCCTGCGCCCATCCCGAGTGCGCGGACACCGGGCTGCTCTGCGGCGGCGTCTGGAGGTACGGCAGCGCCGAGATCATCGGGGTGACCCGGGTGGGCGTCACGTACACCGGCGAAGCGGCGGCGGAGGCGGCGTTATGGAGGAAACCGGGCTCGTAAGACGCGGGTCCGTGGTTTGCGGTCATCGTTACACCTTGATACATGTCCACAGGTGAGCGATCGCTCCTCTCGCGAGGACCGGAGCATCGGCGTGGGTCTTACCGGGCTGAGTTCACCCTGTGCCCGCCGGGAGCATTTTCTGCTTCGCTTGACTTGACGGCAGCAGAGGATGATGAGGGTGGATGGTCTCACTCCTCCCAATCTCTCCGCCTCCAGTAAAACGCATCTCATTCCTGCTCGGGTCACCGACCTCGTTTACAGGAACAACAACATATTCCCATCATGTCTGCGCCACGCATGCAAATCAGGCCCGCTTCTCAAACGAAATCAATAGCACCCTCAGTTAAAACTGTAATAATGACTTTTTTTTGTTTGTTTTTTGTTGTTGCATATTTGGCAAACTATCCAGTGCGTTTGCGCTCTGGAGACCTTCATTGATTATAACGTATCTTTGTGTATATAACTACTACGCATAGCTGCGATATTTAGCCTATATATTTGCGCGCGTGCATAATAAATAATTCTGAGATTCCACTTTCAAAAATAAGGATTTAATTGAACTAAATATGGTCATATAAAAACTTTATTAGTTCTTTATAAACACGTATGTTCTTTAAAGAACGCCACAAAAACTGATCTTATAATAAAATATAAAAAAATAAAATAAAGAAAAATAAAATAAAAAGAATAAAATAAAATAATAAAAATAAAGAAATAAAATAAATATGAATTAAATAATTTTTAAAAATCACACACACACACACACACACACATATATATTTATGTCTAACATATTCCAGTATTGCAAGAAATTACAAGAATATATGAAATATTCACATCATTTAAATATGAAACCCACTTGACTGAGACCCTCAATAAATGATTTGATTAAATGACTTAAATGTGACATGATAAAATGCAGAGACAGGAAGACTTAAATGCCCGTACAATTGATTATTTCCTAAGAGTTATGTGTGAGCCCAGTCAGATATTAATCAGTAGAATAAAGGAAACCTGTAGGCATATCTATCAATTATAGGCTAAGCATAATTTCTATCATGTCTCACTCTTAGTAAAACATAACCTCTAAAAGTAAAACAAAAATCATGTTTTACATAGGCTAATTCGCACATTTGTTATATTAGTATTACAATAAAGTAATATTTAAAAATATTCTATGTATTAATATTGTTTTTTATCTAATGTGCGGGAAGAGTGATGGATATGAAGGATGTTCCGCGCAGCTCGCGGTTGTAGGAAGTCTCACTGTTGTTGTTTTCTATGAAACATTTTTTGCTGTCATTCCGCTGTTTTTTTATAAACAAAGCGAGACTTTCATGCTGTCCATTTCATTGGTTTTACAATTATGCGTCTCGATGCGCCTTCCGCAACAATATCTAGAACAATTTCACACAGAACATCTGATATCGAGGACTGAAGTTTGTTTTCTTTTTAAAACATTGCATTGCATTGTTTTAAAAAAAAAAATCTAATGGCAAAATCAGAGTTTAGAGTTGTTGGTTTTTGGTGCTATGCATATACATACATGTGTGTGTGTGTGTGTGTGTGTGTGTGTGTAAATGGCGGCATTAGCAAATTAGCAAAGCACTTAAGCAAAACATGGTCAGGTCAAAGTGTCTGAATATTTTTTGATCCCAAACTTTTACTGCTAGTCCACTGTATGAAGTATTTTTGGGTATAATATGTCACAGTTCACTTAATTTTGCTATCCTCACTTACATAAATGAACTATAGTGCCCTGCACCAACTAATAAAAAATATAAAAACTTATAGCTGGTATCTGAATATTTTTTGGCCTGACTGTATATATATATATATATATATATATATATATATATATTCAGTACTAATCTGTTCATTGGTACACCTTTAGAAAGTAGCCTATATATCTTCTAAGTATTATAATGCATTTTAACTTTGGTTACTATTATTTATGAAAAGATACAATGCATTGCAATATACATTTTGAATATGTTTATAATACATTATACATAAAGGCTATAAGTAAAGTGTTACAAAATGTACAAAACTGCTGATATAAAAAAAACAACGCACATTAAGATACACTTTGTAAGGATAAACAAAATGAATGGAAAAACTACTTTATTTTAAGGATTTTGTGATACTTTTTTAGTAGAAAATGAGTGAATGAATTGGATTTCTGTATTGCAGAATAGTCTCACACACATCAGACTCACAGAGGATATTATTGATAGCGAGTCCAAAGCAGGGCAGGATGCAGTTGGAGTTAGGCAGGTTCTGGAATACTTGGAAAATCAGCAGATCTCCTCCATATCGCTCCCTGCTTCCTCAGCGGCTCCGTCTCCATCCTCAATGGGAAACTTTCCACGGCTGCTGCTGCTGGCCTGTGATCCCAATCACACGTCTGATAAACAAGCTTCTGGTCAACGTGAAATCCTCTACAAGTGTTATAGAGAGGCTCTGAGATCAGGCAGAGGATTTCATTTTCACTGCTGTTTCTAAGAATTTATTGTCCCTTTGCTGCATCATATTAAATTAATACACAAATGCATTGATAATAATTTAATAAAACTAACATAAGTGATGCTGTTAGGTGAAACTGCTGATCAATAAAGTAGAAGGCAGGAATATTTGAGAATTTGCATCATCTGCTGAAACTATCACATTTAAATCAGTTTAAAAAAGAAGATTATTACATTACAAAAAACAGAAATTGTTCAGAGGTCTATCATTTTATATTTTGTCCGACTTAGTGTATACACATTTGAAAGAAAATGTAAGTGGTATTTGCAATAAGCACAACACTTGGGTGTTGTGGGTGGTTGCTAGGGTGTTGCTATGCAGTTGCTAAAGTGTTCTCAGTGGCTTTTAATGTGCTTCTATGTGGTTGCCATAGTATTCTGTGTTCTGGGTGGTTGCCAGGGTGTTGTTATACGGGTGCTACGAGGTTCCAAGTCATTTTTAATGTGTTGCTATGCAGTTGCTAGGGTATTTTGGGAGTCAGCTAAAGAAGAATTTGCTAAAGTGTACTAAATATTTTTATAAAATGTATAGATTCATTTTTAATGCGTTGCAATGCAGTTGTTAGGTTTCTTTTGAGGGGGGGGGGGGGGGGGGGGGTAGAAGTTTCACTAAGCGTTTGCTAAAATGTGATGAGTGTTTTTATAATGTTGCAGTAGTATTGCTATGAATTGCTATGCCAGGGTGTTGCTTTTTCATTTTTAATGTGTTGCTATTTCATTTTTAGGTTGTTGTGGGAGTTGAGGTGTTGCTATGTATTCCAAATGGCATTTAGTGTGCTGTTGTATGGTTGCCATAGTATTCCGAGTTTAGGGCAGTTGCCAAGGTGTTGCTATGCAGTTGCAAAGATGCTTCAAATGTCAATTTTAGGTTGTTGTGTGAGTCAAGGCCTTGCTATGCATTTCCTAATGGTTCTGAGTGTATTTACAATGTTGCCACAGTGTTCTTGGTGGTTACCAGGGTATTACTAGGCAGTTGCTAAGATGTTCCAAGTAATTTTTTATACGTTGCAATGCTGTTTCCAGGGTATTGCGGGAGTTGAGGTGTTGCTATGCAGTTGGTAAAGTGCTCTGAGCGTTTTTATGAAGTTGCCATATTATTCTTGTTGGTTGTCAGGGCTTTGCTATGCAGATGCTACGAGGTTCCAAATAATTTTTTAATGTGTTGCTATGCCGTTTTTAGTTTGTTGTGGTGTTGCTATGCAGTTGCAAAAGTGTTACAAATTATATTTATTGCGCTGCTATGTGGTTGCCATAGTATTGTGGGCTGTTTGATCCCATCACTTTGAGCACTAGTAGTGACTACTGATTTAGAAAACAAGTCTAATAAAACAAAAGGAAGATTAAAACATTTCAATGGTCATCATCACTGTTTTCTTGTCACATATGCTTTTTATTCCTATCCCTTTATTGCTAGAAGAGATGTCTATGAATGTGTGTGTTTGTGTGAGGCATGTGTGAATTATCTGAACTTTGGGCTCAGAAGCGCCTGTGTAATTCGTTCGGGGCCAGACCACTGTCAGAGTGAGTATGAACGAGGTGTTTGGTGACGAAGATGAGAGCAGATAGAGGGAGAGACGGGGAGAAACAACAGATAGTATAGATGAGACCAACTGTGGGGGGAAGAGTGTCTGTTTGTTGGAGAACTGAACGTGTTGCAAGATGAAAAATCAAAATGGTGGAATGTGAACTAATAAATATCAGCATCTTTCTGTCCGCAAACCAAGAGTTCTGACTCTGTAGCATTTTAAGAGAAAAAAGGACAAACTGTGTGTTGTATTTACATGTACATAGCATGCCTTTCTGGGTTTCCTTCAAAGCTACAAATATGTTGATAGTTAAACTAACTTGCAGTGTTTTTAATATGAAGACATGTGGTTGCTAAGGTGTTCAGAGTGGTTTTAGTGTGTTGCTATGCAGTTGTTAGGGTGTTCTAGACAAATGTCAAGGTGTTGCTATGTGATTGCTTACGTGTTCTGAGCTTCATTTAGTATATCATGTTGCTATTAAGTTGCTATGGTGTTCTGCAAAAAGTAGGTTCTAGGGCATTGCTATATGGCTACCAGGGTATTGCTATGAAGGTAACAGTGTGTTTTAGTGTTTTTTTAGTGTGTTGCTATGCAGTTGTTAAGGTGTTCTAGACAGTTGCCAAGGTGTTGCTATGTGATTGTTTACGTTTGCCGAGCTTGATACAACATATCGTTGCTATGGTGTTCTGCAGAAGTTAGGTTCTAGGACATTGCTAAATGGTTGCCAGGGTGTTGCTATGCAGTTACTATGTCTTCTTAGTGGTTTTTACTGTGTTTATATGCAGTTGCTAGGGTGTTGCTATGTGATTGCTTATGCGTTCTGAGGATCTTATATTGTGTTGCTATGTAGTTTCTATGGTGTTCTACAGAAGGTGGATTCTAGGGTTATATGCTATATGGTTGCCAGCTTGTTGCAATGCGGGTACTGTGTTCTTAGTGTGTTGCTTTGTAGTTGCTATGGTGTTCTCGGTAGGTTGTAGGGCATTGCTATATGGTTGCCAGGGTGTTGCTATGCAGTTGCAACTTACATTGCAGGTCAAGGTATACATTTCATTAAGTTCATGCTTCCTTTCCTTGCTTCTTTTTTTAACCTGGGTTTCCTTTGATGCTATGAATATGTTGATATTTTAACTTTAACTCACAGTATTTTGCAGTGCATTTGCATTCTAACACATTGCTGCATCTAACTGCATAGCTAGAAGCCTTTGATTTCATGAACTTGCATATGTTTGGCCCTAAGGCATCACCGATGCACTCCTGAAATGAAGGCCATCCAAATTAAAGGCAGCAATATGATGCATTATTATTTAGCCGTTCTCTGATGGCTGCATGTCCTTGTGTGGCTCTGTGCAGATTCTTGGGCTCAGGACGGGGTCGGTGGCCCCGCGTGGCCCCTCTTCTTCTGGGTCAGAGCGCAGCCAGACCCCCTGTCTCCAGGAAGAGCATTTCAAAAGAGCATCCATCGGAGGATCAGACGGAAAACACTGACAGAACGAGACCTGGACACTGAGGACAAAACCTGAGAAAGGAGGAAACTGCTCAAAACAAGTGACACACACACACACACACAGTCAGACTGAGAAATGTGTTTGAATGATGATGACTCAAAGGAGCATGTAAGCGTGCTCTTTCATTCCCCCTTACGGTTCAGTACCAACTTTACCAACGTAGCGGTTTCTCCTAAAATACGTACCTGAGGAGATATAAAAACAGACACAATTCAGAGTCAATAGTTGTCATACAGTAAGAGTTCAGAGATGTGAAATGAATGTGAAAGCAGCTTAGAATTTCTGATTTTTCCTTTCTTCTGGGAATGTGTGTAAATGTAAAGATAATTATTTTTCTAAGATTTCTTTTTCATTTTCTGCAACGCTAGAGTACTATGGGTGATTGCTATGGTGTTGCTATGCAGTTACTGATGTGCTCCGAGTGGCATATACTGTTGCTATGGTGTTCTAGGTTGCCAGGGTGTTGCTATACAGATACTTAGGGTGTTCTGAGTGGTTTTTAGAGTATTGCTATGCAGTTGCCAAGGTGTTGCTATGCAGTTGCTGAAGTGTTTTGAATGGCAATTAATGTGTTGTCGTGGCGTTCTAGGTAGGTTCTAGGGCATTGCTACTGTATATGGTTGCTAGGGTGTTGTTATGCAGATACTTAGGGTATTCTGAGTGGTATTTTGTGTGTTACTAAGCAGTTGCCAGTGTGTTGCTGTGCAGTTCATGATGTGTTTTGAATGGCATTTAATGTGTTGCTGTGGCGTTCTAGGTAGGTTTTAGGGCATCGTTAGTGTATATGATTGCTAAGATGTTCTGAGTGGTTTTTAGTGTTTTGTTATCCAGTTGCAAGGGTGTTTCTATGCAGCTGCTGATGTCTTTTGAATAGCATTTGATGTGTTGCTGTGGCTTTAGGTTCTGAATCTAGGGTATCGCTACTGCATATGGTAGCAAGGCACCGAACCCCCAACTGCTCCCCGGGCGCTGCAGCATGGCTGCCCACTGCTCCGGGTGTGTGTTCACGGTGTGTGTGTGTGTGTGTGTGTGCGTGCATTTGTTCATTACTCACTGCTGTGTGTGTGCACTTGGATGGGTTAAACGCAGAGCACCAATTTCGAGTATGGGTCACCATACTTGACAATACGTCACGACTGACTGACTGACTTACTTGCTAGAGTGTTGCTATGCCGGTACTAGGGTGTTCTGAATAGTTTTTAGTGTGTTGCTATGCAATTGCCAGGTTATTTCTAGTTGCTGATGTGTTGTGAGTGGCATATACTACAAAATGCAGTTGCTATGGTGTTCTGGGCTGTTGCTAGCGTGTTGCTAATGTGTTCTGATCCTGTGTTGCTATACAGTTAATAGGGAATTTTGTGTGGTTGCTATGCAGTTGCTAGGCTGTTCTGAGTACTTGTTTTAATGTCTAGGCAAAAAGTGATCTTAAAGACCTTAAACGAATCCCACCTCTGGCTGAAGATCATTTCAGATGCAGCAAGCATGTTTGACCTTTGTTTGTTTGTTGGCATCTCGTGTGTATGTGATGAAATTAAGAGCGATCAATGACCGTCTCTCTCCAGTACGTTCTCTGCTCTTATCTGGACAGCATCTTATCTTGCTGAACCAATCCTCTCAGAATCAGTCCGACAGAGAGCCGTGTGAGTGTCTATGGACAGAGGTGCTCGAGTGTGAGTGTGCTTGATCACTGCTATCTGTCACTGTGCACATGAGTGTGTGTGTGTGTGTGTTTGCAGAGCTGCTCTGATCACCTCATCACATCTACAAGTGTGACAAAATTGGAGAGGATTATCGGATTTCAATCTGAACAATCACATGGGAAGTTACTAAGAAAATCCCTAATAAGATCTCTTTAATGTCTCAGATGTTTCTCTTACACATAAATGAGAATAAATGTTGCCAAGGTGTTGAGCAACTTATTTTACTACATATTTTTGAGTCCTGAATGTCTAACTGATGTTTCTACTGCGAAAATACCAGAGTAATGTCTCCTCAGAAGAGATCTCGACAATGTCTCTAATTGTGCTCAGACTTGCAAACATGACATCTTCATTATCTAATAAATGCAAAACAAATGGAGACTTTGGGTCTCCAGCTTTTCAAAATGTTCTATTGAGAAAAAAGCAAATAATCATACATTTATTTTCTGGAGTTTCAAAAGAGATTTCAACAATGACTCAAACTGTGCTCAGGTTTGTCAATATATATAATAATATATATTAAATATGATATAATAATGTTAATAATGTAATAATGTTAATATTTAATGTAACAGATATAGTATATATTTTATAGAAATATTGCAAAATCTGCAAAGAAATAATATGAGATTTCTTTAATATCTCATATTTTCCTCCATGACAGTAATATGTTAAATGCAAAACAAGTGAGGACTTTTGAGCTCCAGCTTCTCAAAATTGAAAAAAAAAGAAAAGATCCCAAATAATCTCATCTTTCTCCTCTGAAGTTTCAGAGTAGATCTCAATAATGTCTCAAACTGCGCTCACATTTGGCAAGACACCATAATCTGCCAAGGAAAACCATAAGGTCTCTTTAATATGTCAGATGTTTCTCCTACAAGAAAGCAATCTGATTAAATGGAGAATAAATGTGACCATGGACCACAAAACCAGTCATAAGGATCAATTTTTTGAAATTGAGATTTATACATCATCTGAAAGCTGAATAAATAAGCTTTCCATTTATGTATGATTTGTGAGGACAATATTTGGGTGAGATATAACTAATCTGGAATCTGAGGGTGCAATGCATATTACTAATCAAAAATTAAGTTTTGATATATTTACGGTAGGAAATTTACAAATATCTTCATGGAACATAATCTTTACTTAATATCCTAATGATTTTTGGCATTAAAAAAAATCCATAACTTTGACCCATACAATGTATTGTTGGCTATTGCTACAAATAAACCTGTGCTACTGATGAATGCTTTTGTGCTCCAGGGTCACAAATTGAGACTTCTGCTGTAGTTTCTTGCTGAAAAATGTCTAGAAGTTCTCAACAATGTCTCAAAGTGTGCTCAGATTTGCCAAGATACCAATATCTGCATTCAAAAGTTCTCAGTATGAACTCAAACATTTCTAATCAACACCTAAATAAGTTCAATCTAGTCTTTAGTTTGAGGAATTTTAGGAGAAATATCAGAATGTTGATATGAGATAAAACTCTATGAAAGAGCAATCTGTGAGCAATAAAACCTGTGTGTTGTCAGTAAGAGTTACGATGTGTGTAATGGGTTTAGGGACGGTGTGTAATGGCTTGGGTGTGTTTGTGTTGTTGTAGAGTGTTTGTATACTGATAACATACTGATAAAAAAAAAAAAAAAAAAAAAAAGTATAGCCTGAATGCACTGTAAGTCGCTTTGGATAAAAGCGTCTGCTAAGTGCATAACTGTAATTGTAAATGTGTTTGTAGATCAGCGCTCTCTTTGCTTTACACTGATGTTTAAAGTGCACCTGATCTCACTGAACACACAGCGGTGTTACCTTTAACCTCTCGTGTTTACAGCCAATCAGCTTTCACCATCAGGATCATCACACGCTGTGACAGAGAGGTCACAGAACTCCGGCCTCTGTGATTGGCTCGTTTCTGACCAATCACAGGACACGCTCTCCCTAATACAGTCCATCTTGAAACCCCTGAGGGGGAATCACATAGAACCAAACAGAAGAAATAATTAATTATATTTTACATGAAGAAAATAAGGTCCAATTTAACAAATTTTGCATTGTTTCAGAACAATTAAACAAATCTAGCCCCTAAATTCTCATTACTGTAATGCAGGGGTTTCAATTGTCAGTGAAATTTATCGGACAGATAAATAAAACATATGATTCTATTTACATCTTAAATATTATTTTCAAAATACTTTTCTATATATGTTTAATCGGTTCTACATGATGTTGAATGCAAATTAACAGATTATACATACACACACACACACACACACACACACATATATATATAATATACATACAGTATATACATATATGTATATATATTGTTACGGAGCCGACGAGACGAGAGCTGAGCGGATCTATTTGCAAGGGTTTTATTCAGGGACGTGGTCACAAAACAAGCAAGGTTCATGCAATGGCAAACAGCTACAACACAGGCAAGACAAAGAGTAATCCTAGGGCAAGCGTGGGTCTACGATCGGCGAACAATATACAACAGGGCAAGGCAGAGAGATAATCCAGGTACATAAGCAATAATCCAAGCAAGGTGCAAACAGAGTCCGAACGACAAGGCAAAGGGTTAATCCAGGAACCACGGGCAAGAATCAAAACACTAGAAAACAGACAAGGCAAGACTATGACAACTAAGTGGGCTACGTAGAGTAGTTATCGATAGGAGAGTGATATACGCTAGACAATACTCGGTGATCTGACTGAGGGAGTCCATGGTTTAAGTAAGGCGTGTGATGGGAATCAGATGTGTGATTAGTGCAATCAGTTGTGTTTGTGTTTTCAGTACAATGTATGATGGGAATTGTAGTCCGGGGATGACGTGCAACAGTTAGTGTAGGGCAAGAGTCAATGTGGTGAGTGAACAGAAGTTCATAGACCGGATTCGTGACAGAGCCCCCCTCCAAGGAGCGGGTTCCAGACGCTCCTAATTTGATAAAATCCAGGTGGGCGGTGGAGCGGAGGTGGAACAGGGGGAGGGACGGAGGGCAAGGTCCATGTGGAAGTGGAGATACTGGGGACTGAGGCAGGACAGGGCTGACAGAGCAGGGGCCCACCAGGGTGGAGCAGACCGAACAGGAGCCCACCAGGGCGGAGTGGATGGGACTGGAGCGCACAACGGAACAGGAGCCCACCAGGGCAGAGCAGACGGAACAGGAGCGCACGACGGAACAGGAGCCCACCAGGGCAGAGCAGACGGAACAGGAGCCCACGACGGAACAGGAGCCCACCAGGGCGGAGCAGATGGAACAGGAGCCCACGACGGAACAGGAGCCCACCAGGGCGGAGCAGACGGAACAGGAGCCCACGACGGAACAGGAGCCCACCAGGGCAGAGCAGACGGAACAGGAGCGCACGACGGAACAGGAGCCCACCAGGGCAGAGCAGACGGAACAGGAGCGCACGACGGAACAGGAGCCCACCAGGGCAGAGCAGACGGAACAGGAGCCCACGACGGAACAGGAGCCCACCAGGGCAGAGCAGACGGAACAGGAGCCCACGACGGAACAGGAGCCCACCAGGGCAGAGCAGACGGAACAGGAGCCCACGACGGAACAGGAGCCCACCAGGGCAGAGCAGACGGAACAGGAGCCCACGACGGAACAGGAGCCCACCAGGGCGGAGCAGACGGAACAGGAGCCCACCAGGGCGGAGTGGATGGGACTGGAGCCCACGACGGAACAGGAGCCCACCAGGGCAGAGCAGACGGAACAGGAGCCCACGACGGAACAGGAGCCCACCAGGGCAGAGCAGACGGAACAGGAGCCCACGACGGAACAGGAGCCCACCAGGGCGGAGCAGACGGAACAGGAGCCCACGACGGAACAGGAGCCCACCAGGGCGGAGCAGACGGAACAGGAGCCCACGACGGAACAGGAGCCCACCAGGGCAGAGCAGACGGAACAGGTGCGCACGACGGAACAGGAGCCCACCAGGGCAGAGCAGACGGAACAGGAGCGCACGACGGAACAGGAGCCCACCAGGGCAGAGCAGACGGAACAGGAGCCCACGACGGAACAGGAGCCCACCAGGGCAGAGCAGACGGAACAGGAGCCCACGACGGAACAGGAGCCCACCAGGGCAGAGTAGACGGAACAGGAGCCCACGACGGAACAGGAGCCCGCCAGGGCAGAGCAGACGGAACAGGAGCCCACGATGGAACAGGAGCCCACCAGGGCGGAGCAGACGGAACAGGAGCCCACGACGGAACAGGAGCCCACCAGGGCGGAGCAGACGGAACAGGAGCCCACCAGGGCGGGGTCAATAGTTTCTGTTACATCATCAAATTGTTCTGAGCTATTGGATATGCTGAGGAATTAAGATAAATCAGCAAGATTATTTATAAAGTAGTCTTTTGTGGTAGAAGTGATGGTTCTACCATATTTGTAACAAGGAGTTGGCTTTACAGCTTTAGCTATATGGAATAAACACGAAACTAGATAATGATCTGAGATATCATCACTCTGCTGCAATATTTCAGTGCCATTGACGTGTTGTTTAACACCAAACAGTTAGAATTTCTTTAAATGCTGATCCCAACAAATCTCTTTCATTATCAACATGGATATTAAAATCACCAGCAATTAGGACTTTATCTGCAGCCAGCACTATCAGATAGAAAATCAGAAAATTCTTTAATAAGGTCTGTATGGTGCCCTGGTGGCCTGTATACAGTAACCAGTACAAACATCGCAGGGTATTTATCATTAACACTTGTTTCCTTGGATAACGTTATATGAAGCACCATTACTTCGAACGAATTATACTTGAAACCCGACCTCTGAGAAATACTGAAAATATTGCTATAAATTGTAGCAACACCTCCCCCTTTACCTTTTGGACGTGGCTCATTTTTATAGCAGTAATCTTGGGGGGTAGACTCGTTTAAAGTAATGTAGTCATCTGGTTTTAGCCATGTTTCTGTCAAACAAAGCACATCTAGTTTATGGTCAGTGATATTATCATTTACAAAAAGTGCTTTTGTAGAAAGGGATCTAATATTCAATAAGACAAGCTTTATCATTTGTTTATCTGTATTATATCTGTTTTTTATTTGTTGAACATCAATTAAATTGTTACTCTTACTTTGGTTTGGATGTTTTCTGTATTTTCTAGTTCGGGGAACAGACACAGTCTCTATAGTGTGATATCTAGGTGAAAGAGTCTCTATGTGCTGAGAATTATTAGTAGCTTTTTATTAAATTTTTTCATTTATATGTTTATTATTGAAATGTTGTTGTTATATGCATGTGTCAATTTTATTTAATTTCTTTATTTTCTTAAATATGTGGGTAGATAGTATTTATAGAGTTGTAACTTTTTAGTTTTAGTTACTTTTTCTTATTTGTAAGTCGCTTTGGACAAAAGCGTCTGCTAAATGACAAAAGTAAAGTAAGTAAGTAAAAGTAATTAACTGACTTCTGTGACGTGAGGCGGCTAGCAGACGGTTGGTTTAGCCAGTCTGTCTGCTTCCTGACCTGAAGAGCAGCACCACTCCAAGAGGGATGAAGACCATCTCTTTTCAACAGGTCAGGTCTGCCCCAAAAATTCTTCCAATTGTCTATGAAACCTATGTTATTCTGCAGGCACCACTTAGACATCCAGCCATTGAGTGACGACAGTCTGCTATGTATCTCATTGCCACGGTAAGCAGGGAGCGGACCAGAGCATATTACAGTGTCTGACATCGTACTTGCAAGTTCACACACCAAGTTGCAAGTTGACGTTTTGATCGGAATGGAAGAGTGGTGTTTTGACCCGTGACTAGGCCGCCTCACAGTCACCCAGTTGATGGGAATCAGCTGTGTGATTACTGCAATCAGCTGTGTGTGTCGTCAGTGTAATGGATGATGGGAATTGTAGTCCGGGGGTGACGTGCAACAGTTAGTGTAGTGCAAGAGTCAATGTGGTGAGCGAGGAACCTCTGGTGGTGAGTGAAAGGAAGTTCATAGACCGGATTCGTGACATATATGTAATATCTCCAAAGTCCATTCACATCAAGGCAGTGTTTGTTGTTATGAATTTAACTTATGCTTGCTTATTTAAAATAAAATGCATTACAGTAATTTATTTAAAAATCTAAAATTTACAATTTACAATTATTTGTCTGTCTCAAATTAAAAGAAAAACATCCAGATATAATACAGATATGGCAGAATGAAAAACAAATATCCTAAAAAAAAAAGTCCTAAAATATGAATCATTTTCCTGAAGAAAAGTAATATATAACTTTATTTAAAAAATATGAAACATTAACATTATAAGAAATTCTAAATCTAAAAATTTGATCACGTTTTTTTAGATTCATCCTGAGAGGTGGTTCACTCTGAATTATTACTCTCTTGTGGTTTTTTATTGCCTGTGTTTATTTATAGAACACATGAAGAGAGAGAGAGAGGTGGGCATCCAGAGCCTCACCCTCAGATAAGAATGGGCTAAAGTCCAACCGCCGAACAAACACTGAACCAGTAAAACTCTGATAAGAACTGAACACACACACACACACACACACACACATTCACTCACTTTCTCTCTCACACACACACACACACACACACACACAAACACACACGCACGCACACACACTCACACACGCACACACTAACACAAACACACACACACACACACACACACACACACACACACACTCTGCAGGTCTGATTCATGTTGGTCAGATCAGTGTTTCCCCAACTGGCAGTTCATGAGTTGATGACTTAAATCTATAATTTCATTTTTATAATTATAATAATTTTGTATTTAATAAAAATTATTAATTTTTTATAATACATTATTAACATTATTATTATTTTTTTTACAATAAATTATTATTTTTATAATATAATTATTAAATTATTATAATATATTATTATTACAAATATTTATTACAGTTTTTTTACAATCATTTTTGCACTAATACAGTTTTTTACAATCACTTTGCTACTATTTTCAGAACCTTGATGTCATTTTTCACAACTCTAGACACAAAACTCACAACCAATGATCAAAATGCACATTTTTCAAAACTCTAGCCCTTTTCTCAATTGCTTGGATACAATACACATAAAACTTAGATCATTTGTTCATTCAACAAAAATCACCTGTTCAATATGACACAACTTAACATCAAAGTACTACTATTTCAAAAGGCAATTCTCACATTACATTTCAAATGAGTGTCTATTCATTTTCTTACAATGATCTAACTATCAATTGATACAACTGCTCAAAATGATAAGTAACTGTTGCATTACTCTTAATGCATAGTTGTATGGAAACAGACAAACAATCTTCCATGTTTAAATCATGAAAGTTTCAAGATACTGTAACGAGATGCATTGTCACCAATTAGCGTGGAGCATGAACCAATTAGACTACAATATCCATGGATGTAGCCTAATATTTTATCATAATGCTTCATCAGACACTGTGTCTATGGTCCCAAATACTGTACCACCTTTTCAGACTATTTACAGTATTGACAGTACTGCACTGTATAGATGCAGGCCCTTGTAATTGCTTGTCCAATTCTGCCAACTCGTTACTGATGATTGAGTGCACATTGTGGAATGAGTATATAAAGAGTTGATTGGGATTCAATTGCAAGAGCATAGTGTTACGTAACATGGAGCCAGCAGGTGATCCAGGTCACAATGGAGGTCAAGCAGTGGTGGGAGGAAGACGAGGAAGACGTGTTGGTCAAAGGAACGGTAGAGGACAGGCACCCCTTCTGAGAGGTGGTCGTGGGCCTCGTTTGAGAGGTGTGGGGGAACGTGGTAGAGGACAAGGCTACGGACCAAGACAGCAGCAGCAACAGCATAGAGTGTCCAATGAAATTCGGGCAATAGTTGTAGACCATATCATAAATCATGGCATGACAATGACTGAGGCGGCTACAATGATACAACCAAACCTCAGGTCAACCGTGGCCTCAATAATCAGAACTTTCCGCAATGAGAACCGGTAAGTTATCAGCATGCACTAAACATCATGCTATTCTCAATTGTCAAATGACTGCATACCAATGTGTATAGTCATATTTCATTCACATATTAGATTATTTTCAGATGCTTCTCCTCAAATACCTGAGGAGACAGAAAAACACACAAATGAGTCACTGGTTGTCATTCAGCAGGACAAATAATAATGACAAAATACAACAAAATGACTAAAATTAGAAATTAGAAAACTAATAAATATGAGTAAATATATAAAGATTACATATTTAAATATTACAATTAATTTAATGAAATACTAAAAATGACAGAAAATAACTAAACTGAAACAGAAATAAGAATTAATAAAACATAAATAGACATTTAAAAAAAACATTTGTGTGTGTTAATTTATATATATATAAATACTAAATATAGTATCAATAATACAAATTATTCAAAATAATTAAACTGAAACAGAAATATAAATGAATAAAACAAATACATAAAAAAGACCCCCCAAAAAACCCACTACAAAATAACTAAAACTTCAAATGAAACTGAAAAAAACAACTAATAAATATTAATACATATATAAAGATTACACAAACACAGATTTAAATTAAAGTAATAATACATTAATAAATATTAAATACTAAATATTTCATTTGAAAATAAAATTAACAAAATTAATAAAAATAATTAATAGACATTTAAAAAAATAATTTAATAAAAAGACAAAAACATACTACACAATACTAAATATAAACGTAAAATGTTCAAATTAAATTTATTAAATAAATATGAATAAATATTAAAAATAAATTTATATTAAATCCATAAATATATTAAAAAATACTACTCACAGCGAGACAAAGTCTGACAATAATAGTATATTATCGATACTAAAATAAAATAACACGGTTTATGGATGCACACACAATGAGAGGAAATAATAGTACAGAGGAGTGTCTCAAATCAGCAGGTCATACCGCCTGATAAGTGAGGAAATATTGCTGTTTGTCGAGGATCCGTGCGGTTGAAACGCCCACACATGTGCACATGCACACACACACACTCGCACACACACACACTCGCACATACACACACACACACCGTCAACAATCATACGTGTCATAATAAGAGGCTTGTGGAGGATCCTCTGAACAATAGGGCTCCACAGACTGGGCTCTTATCAGTCTGAGCTCTTATCCAGACTGTCTCTGTTAGTCTAAACCCCCTTGAGCTCCGCCGGACCCCTTATCATCTCAGGTCCGGCTGACGTCAGGCTCCTGCTGATAGAGCCGGGGCCCGCTGAGCTGTGGGAACCGCCACACGAGCCCAAACCAGCGTCCAGAACCCACACAGACACTTACAGTACAGGGATGAGAAGAGACGGGTTTCACAGCCTGATCACGCTCAAAACTTTACATCACAAACTTAGTTTTAGCCAAACCACTTTGAGCTCAAACATTTACTCTCCCTGAGATTTGAAGTTAATATTTCAATAATTTAACACATGTTCCCATTCACAAGACATGTAGCAAATTAAATTAAAAGTATAATAATAAATAATTATATTAAAATAATAATTTGTTAAATATTTTATTAAAACTTAATTTTTTTTTATTATTTAAATATTTTTTAAATGCACATTTATCTGTTTATGGTTTACATGACATACAACAAATTAAATATTTCCAATAAAATATTGTATTATAATATTATAAATACTTATAATAATAAATAATCATATTAAAATAATAATTTACAAAAATATTAGTATTAACTTGTTCACATTTATAATGTAACATTTGTAATGTTACAAAAGATTTCTATTTCAAATAAATGCTGTTCTTTTGAACTTTCTCTTCATCTGTGAATCCTGAAAAATAAAATGTATCACAGTTTACACAAAAATATTGGGCAGCATAAATGTTTTCAACATTGATAATAATGAGAAATGTTTCTTGAGCAGTAAATCAGTATATTAGAATGATTTCTGAAGATCATGTGACACTGAAGACTGCAGTAATGATGCTGAAAATACAGCTGCAGATCACAGAAATAAATTACAGTTTAACACATATTCACATAGAAAGCATATATTTTACATTTAAATAATATTTAAAAAATTTTACTGCATTTTTGATCAAATAAATGCAGCCTTGATGAACAGAAGAGACTTCTTTCAAAATTGTTTTCAAATAACCGAGTCCGACCCCAAACGTTTGAACAGTAACCCAATTTACCACCTAAAAGCATTCAGGACACCTCAGAAAATTTCACAACCTCTCAAAAATCTTTACAAATGACCTCTGAACCCGGATTAATGCTCAAATACGTATATGAAGTCACTGCGCAGAAATAAAGAGGAGAATAAACTCGCAGATGTGAACTCTGTAACACACTCTTTATTTTCACAGACACTTATCAAACGCTCCATAAAATATTGTTTAAAATAACAGAAAAGCAAAGACATTCATAATGTGACTCATAATTGGAGATCATCTCTTTTTCCAGCACTGAGTCATAAATTCCAGCAGTATGTAAACGGGCAGACAGCAGGTTAACATGGAAAAATGAGCTGAAACTGATTCTTCATGCGTTCTGCAAACACAGTCTCCTTCTTTAGATCTAATGTGTTTGTGTTATTCAGCAGTAACAGCCATCTCCAGGACTCAAGGTATATCGAGTTTGCACGATATATTTTTTATAAGTGATACGGTATGAAGCAATACCGTTTATATCGATATACAGTAGTTTGATTACGAGCGCATCTGAAAAAATATCTAGGGAGGACACAGACTGAACTGCGGCGGAGAAAGTGCATAATGCAATTTGTTCTAAACATGTGACAAGCTTTATATGAAGGGCTTTAAAAACTCGTAAGATAGCCTGTGGTTTGAGTTTAAAGCGGCTCTGACAGAAAAGCATGACGTTACTTGCACTGTTTAATGTGTTTGAGATGTGCTGTTTTTCTAAATGCAAAACTTACATTTCACCGGTATATTCTCCATCTGTATATGCTATAAAAAGGCATGGAAATATTTCCAGTTTGCTGTCAGAAATGCATGAGTATATACATTGTCCTGAAATATTTGTAGTTGGACAATAAATGTGAGATATGTAGAATTTTAAACCTACAAGTAAGTGTATTTCTATGATAGCACTAACTGTAAAATGACTGTAATGAGGTAATCAAAATAGCCTTTTTACTCAATTAGTCTGTGCTTTTTTTATTATTTTAATTTTTAATTTAGTAAATTTAACTTCTGCTTTAAAAGCATTTTTTGTTTTGTTTTTAGATTGCAATGGTACAATGTTAGAATGTAATGTGATTTTAACCCTTTTCTGCACATAATATATGCCTACATGCTTACATTCACTTTATTTGTTTAATCCAAATACAAAATACTGAGATATATACCGTATACCGCAAATCAGCCAAAAAAATGATATGAATATGAATTTTTGCTCATATCGCCCAGTCCTATCAAGAAGCTGAAGATTCATTCACTCTCCCATCTTAACTGCAGTTGCTCAGCTTGTATGGCTTGTGTATATATATATATATATACATACACACACACACACTGTATAACTATATATTTATCAATAATACTCTGGTGTTAAATATTTATTGTCCTCCCAAACCTAACTCTGAGTTTCTGACGCTTGCCAGTGCAATCTGTCCAATTGTTCTTTTAACTGGTGATTTAAGCATTCATGTTGATAACGTGGATTGCGCTAATACAGTGAGCTTTATTCAAGTTTTCAATTCAAGTTTATTTGTACAGCGCTTTTTACGTTACAAATCATTGCAAAGCAGCTCTACAGGAATTTAAGTTTCCACAATATATTTATATATTGCAGAACCTTAATATGTTTGACTTATGGCAATATTAGGTAATTCTGTATGTTGTCTGAGCGTTGGCATCCTCTGAGGTCCTCTGAGGGGTTGGCATTATCTTTTCTCAGGTGTTTGGTCATCTCAGATCATTTAAGGGTTGGATCCAGACTGAAGATTCTGTAATTCCTAGTTACCACGGGATGTTAATCAACAGAGAAACAAATAGAGACATAATTAGAGTAGCTGCTGTTCCATCTAAGCAAAAATGATTTGTTCAACCCAAGCTAAAGAATAATAATAATGTACATTTGATCAGATATAACTGCAGTACAAGATTATAAGATGCATTATGTGTATGCTTGGCTAAAGAGATGTGTCTTTAATGTAGATTTAAACAGAGAGAGTGTGTCTGAACCCCGAACGTTATCAGGAAGGCTATTCCAGAGTTTGGGAGCCCAATGTGAAAAAGCTCTACCTCCTTTAGTGGACTTTGCTATCCTAGGTACTACCAAAAGTCCAGAGTTTTGTGACCTTAGGGAGCGGGTTGGATTGTAGCGTGGTAGAAGACAAGTTAGGTACGCAGGAGCTAAACCATTTAGGGCCTTATAGGCAAGTAATAATATTTTGTAAATGATACGGAACTGTATAGGTAGCCAGTGCAGTGCTTGTTTATTGAAGATGCAGGACAAGCAGCTAGCAGTGCATTACAATAGTCCAGTCTAGAGGTCATGAATGCATGAACTAGCTTTTCTGCATCAGAAACAGGGAGCATGTTTCGAAGCTTGGCAATGTTTCTAAGATGGAAGAATGCTGTTTTTGTAACATGGGAAATATGATTTTCAAAGGACAAGTTGCTGTCTAATATAACACCCAGATGTTTGACTTTATGGACATTCTAGAATGTTTTAATCCCACTCAGCATGTTAACTTTCCAGCGCATAAACACGATCATACATTAGATCTGGTTTGCACTTCAGGAGTTATCATTGAGCGAGTATGTGACCACAAGCTCCTCATGTTCAATTTGATTCCTCCCTCCTTGCAGACTGTGAAAGAGCATGTTATCTGTTTTAGGAAAATCAGTGATATTCATCTTGACCATCTTAGTCTTACTATTGGTGACTTATCGGTTGTGGCTTCTTTTGACCAGTATAACGCTGTTTTTACATCTATTCTGGATGAGATTGCCCCTTTGAAAAAACGTGTTGTTTCTTTCAAGAGATAATCTCTATGGTATACTTACGTCGAATGAAAGCTAAAAGGCAAAAGATCTGCTCTAAAAATTCATAGATCAATGTTTGATCAGCATCAGATTGAATTTCACAATGCTCTCTAAGGTGCAAAAATTGCATTTTATTCTTCAATTATTAGCAGTGACATCTCTAATCCCAGAGTTCTGTTTAGAACAGGCACCGATCTTATCACAGTTTTTCTCAATTGCTTAAACACATTTGTCCACTCAGACATCACACTTTAACACAGGCTGAAACTGAAGCTCAATGGCCAAAATTACTAATTTCGTTTGCAAAATGCTCCAACACTTACAAAACATTCAAAGCAATCAACATAAGCAAATATTTCCATCAATCACTGCAACTTGTGGTCAAATTAATGTATTCTTTCAATCAATCATTACACAATGGACAACAAAGTACAAAACACAGCTATCAATATGAAATTACACTGTTCAAACTCAGAAGTGTTTAAAAAGCAAACAAAGGAGACTTATTGGTTGGAATATCTAAAAAACAATATAAAGAGTTGAAATACTCAGAACTTCACATTGGATGTTTTCCCTTGCAGTGTTGCAATGCACCAATGGAACTACCTCCTCGCATGGCAAATCCATCAACAGCCCTCTCTCTTTAGGTGAAACCAGTCTTTCATTTACAGTTTTTCCAACTGCTTACACACAAAATATTTTTATGTCACACATTTTTGAAACCACTCACTCAACGTGCAAAACTACACACCAAATCTCCAAAACCATAAGCTATTTCTCAGCCTTTGACTCAGTTTTCAAATGCATAAAACACTTTTTTCAAAACACTACACACAATTCTCTACCTAAAACACAAAAATCTAACAATGGATGCCAACAATGGACAGAGAGCAAGAGGAGTAGGAGGAAGAGGAAGAAGAGGACGAGGACGAGAGCAAAGAAGAGAAGGAAGGAGAGCCATCTCTGATGAGATTAGGGCAACACTTGTTGATCATGTGATCAACCACGGTTTGACCATGAGAGAGGCCCAACTTGAGTCGATTTACAGTGGCGTCCATAATTGGAACCTTCAGAAATCAGAACAGGTATGCAACTATCTAATGACTATTTTAGCATTACAGTAATATACAGTAAAATACGTAGGACTGCATAGTATTGCATAAACATTTGTAACTCTAATTACCAATGTCCCTGGACAGCGTGGGGGTAATGTAACTATGTGTGCTACCATCACTCAAAACGGGGTCCTCCATCACAATGCCACACTGGGTCCATACAACACCGGCCATATGCTCACTTTTCTGGATGCTTGTCCCAGATCCAGACCAGGAGCCTGCTAGATTTGTGGTTACATGGGACAATGTTAGTTTTCACCGGGCTGTTCTGGTTCAAAACTGGTTTGCCACCCATCCACAATTTGTAGTTTTGTACCTACCCCCATATTCACCTTTTCTAAATCCCATAGAGAAATTCTTCTCAGCCTGGCGCTGGAAAGTGTATGATCACCAACACTATGCCCGTATGGCGCTTCTCCAGGCAATGGAGGACGCATGTGGTTGCCTCTGTCTAATGTTGGATACGCCATGCTAGGAGATACTTCCCTCAATGTTTGGCAAGAGAAAACGTATCTTGTGATGTGGATGAAGTATTGTGGCCAGACCCAGCCCGGAGAAGAGATGAAGTGTAGCTTGGCACTGGTGACTGCCCCCGGCCCCCACCAATTCCTGGACTGCCCCCCCCGGGACCCCACACACACAATTGTGTTCTTTACTGTATTCTAAAGAATATACTTTTGGTTTACATATGTTTATGGTTTTGTTGTATGCTACTGTATACAACAGTAATGTTTGGCCTAATAATTATTGTCTGTTTCTACATTGCATTGGTGTTTACAGTGTACTTGTTACCCCTCTCAGCAGATTACTTTCACTGTAGAACATTGTATTGAAATGTAGATATAAGCCTATGAAAGACCAAAGAGCTTTAGAACAACAGTGTTTACATGGTATATCCAAGCATTTACTATTATGAAAGAAGTGTTTGCCATTTGCTGCAAATGCTTCATTCTGACATGCGTTTATGGCATTTTGAATGCTGTTACATTTTGAAGGAGATGTGAGGCATTTTGTGTGTGCTGTTTTGGGAACTGTGTGTAGAGTTTTGAAAAAAGGTGACAGTTTTGAAAACATGTGTAAGCAGTTGGAAAACACTGTAATGCATCAAAAAATATGATGAGGTGTAATGTGTTGTCATTTTGAAAAAAAGCCTGGCAATAGATGCCACAGTGCTCTGACTCAGAATGGGTTGGACTCTAAAGGACAAACTATAACTGATGACATGGTCAATAATTGCTGTCTGAATTTCATTTGAAACTTGAGCTGTAGTTTCTCCTTTTAAAATAATACAGCTCCATCACGTACACAAACTTCTCTTTCTCTGGCCCTCTGCCATAGTCTTTTACTTTCCTTCCATGCCTTTGGCCTCTTTGATCCATACTTGCAGAGGTGGAATCTTTTGTAGAGGGATGAAGATTGATTGCTGATTGAAGAGTTGTGCAAACTTGAAGAGTGTCACATAGGTGCAATAGAGATTCATAATTATGCAAGTACTGTACTTTCTATCAGCTGTTAATAGATGTTTTCCTTTTGTTCAACACAGTGAATCCAACAGAGTTTGGGGTGTTTCAATGAGATCTGTGGTGACTTATTTGGTTAATGGTTAATTTGCACTCCATCTAATGTTAATAAGTGCAATCATTTTAAACTTTCAGTTGACAGTACACAAATATCACCTTCTGCCCAGGTGCGTAATTTAGGCGTGACTTTTAATTCTCACTTCAAAACATAACTGAAGTTGCTTTTTTACATCTTCATAACATTGCTCACATTAGACCCTTTCTTTCTAGGCCTGATGCTGAGAGGCTTATTCACATCTTATTCATGCATCACATCACAATTAGTGTAATTCTCTTTTGGGGGGTTTACCAGCAAGTTCTGTTAAGAGGTTGCAATATATACAAAACTCAGCTGCGCGTGTTTTGACTTATACATCCTCACTTGACTTATTACCCCATGTGCTCCAGGAACTTCATTGGCTCCCGGTTCAATCACGTATTGATTTTAAAACTCTGATTTTAACCTATAAAGCAGTGCATGGGCTAGCTCCAGATTACATTTATAACTTGTTCACTCTTTCCACTCCTTCTCGCTCTCTCCGCTCTGCTGGTTGTCTCTCTTTGTATCAGCCTCATTGTAAATTAAAAACCATGGGAAGAGGGCTTTTTCCTATAACGCGCCTAAGTTATGGAACGCATTACCTGCGTTTATTAGGAATGCTGCTTCCTTAGATCGTTTTAAGAAATCTCTTAAGACACCTCTTTTTAAGTAAAGCTTTTAATTTATGATTATGAACTGTGATTTCTATTTTTGATATTATGTAGTTTTGTTATTTGTTTGTACATGTAGCACTTTGAGTTTAAGAAAGGTGCATTACAAATAAAATGTATTGTTAGTATTATTATTATTAACAAATACTAAAGTATTTTAAAATAAAAAGTATTCATTTTCTATATATTATTTAGTCACACAATGTATTGCTGAAATGTCTGCAGAACGTGCATTTGAGCTGCATCATGAATTGAGCTCAGACACAGAAATCCAGCTTGAGCAGCCAGATACTTCTGGCCATGACCTGTATGGGAGTGAGTGTGTGTGTGTGTGTGTGTTAGTGATGGGAAGTTTGCACCTGCATAAACCAATGGAATAATGTTATGGCCCACTCAAACTCACACCTGTTAGTGCAAACCAGCACACAGACACACACACACACACACACACAGCCTGAATGAATCAAATGTGCTCGTATCCCCTCAAATCCACTGTCAGCTAGATCTGCTATTCTCTGAATCTCAAAGCTCTCAGATGAACTTCTCTCTCGCTCAGCTCCAGGTGTGTTTTGGCCGATAGCGCAGCGATAAGGAGATCTGTAACAGTGTTTCTGCTGGAGGAGGAAACATGGCCTTGAGCGTCAGGCGGAGAGACTGAAAGGGAGGAAGATTTCTCTCTTTTCGTCTCACTCTCTTTGTCAGACACAGACTCCCTAAATATCTCTTGCAGCCGGTGCGACCTTGCATGTAAATAATTATTCAAGAAATGAAAAAAGAAAGGATAAACCGGGCAGAAAGCCTCTTTATTTTCCTCTAGAGTTTCTTGGGAAACATTCTGGTCACTTCAGATCAAACTACAGTAAATAGAATTGTATAATGCTATGTTTTCTAACTTGGAAAATGTGTGTGTCTATCTTGCCACTTAGAAAACTGCAACAGAACAACATTTGAGGATATACTGTCTTGAAAACGATAAACATTCACTTTGAAGCTGAAAAAAAAAAATGAATCCGTGAATTAAGGTTTCTACATTAAATGATTTTAGCATCATTTACCATATAAAACATGGTAAAACATAGTAAACGATAAAAGTATATGTGCAAATATTGCCTTGCATAGCCTTGTTAATTGTCTGCATTTTGGCTGCAGTATGCTAATCAACAGTAAGGAGGTTAACCAATCACATCACATGGAGCTCTACAATGACTTGATTCTGATTGGTCTGAATTCCACAGACAAATGTATTTTAAATGTAATAAAAAAAATAGGGTTTCTCAAATAGTAATTAAAAATAATTAAGTAAAGAACACATTTATTATGGTTAAGTGAAACAATTTCAAAACATTTGCTACTTTAAAAAAATACATTTTATTTCAGCTAGTTGCCAAGGCAACATTTTTTTTTTTACATTTTCATTTAGTTTTAATTGAAATACTAAAATAACTAAAACTTAAATAAAGATGAAAAACTATACAGACATTAAAAAAAACAGCAAAAACTAATTAAAATGACAAAAACAATTTCTAAAACGTTAAAATAAAATAAAAAATATAGAAATAAAAACTTAAAATTAAAACTAATAGTAGCCTGTCAATGATACTACAATAACACTAGTAAATAACACCTAATTAAATCAAAGATTTTCAATCAATAATTATACATCATTATAATAAATACTTTAAAAACTAAAATAATTAGCAATTAGTTAATTAATAATTAGTTTGAAAATACAAACAAGCTAAATATTAAACTTACTAAAATGAATATATATATATAAAAACAATTGTGTTTTATTAAAAATACTGAAGAAACAATTTGAAAACACAATATAAGATGCCATGACAGCAAGTTTAAGGCACTAATAATAAAATATATATATTTGTTTACCTGCATGTCATGTGACCGCCGTCAGAGGACTGTTAACATGTGAATGTGTTGTTAAATTATAAAGATATTAACTTTCCCTAAATTTCTAGGGAAACTTTGAATAAATATTTTAGGCCAAAGTGGTTCAGCAGACAAAAAAGTTTGGGAATCCCTGCTGTACATAAACCCGTAGCAAATGAACAGCTGCTTAAAAACGATCCTGAAACACTGAAACATTGACATTATAAATGCAGAATAGGGCTCAGTCCCACCCAACGCTTCACACACTCAGTGGTCATGCCTCTTCCTCGTCTTCTCAGAGAAAAACATCATAAGGAGAGTTTGAGAGCGGAGCTGATAAGAGCCCAGCGCTCCATTAGTCACTCTAATTAGTTTGGAATAGCTTGAGATTTCAGCTTCACATTGGCCAAACTCCACTGCAGAGTAAACTGACAGAACCAAACACTGCACAGACATCAGTGTGTGTGTGCGCGCATTATAGTGCTGCTTGTAATCTAGTGTGCCATCCACATACAGCTGCTCTCTTACTAAACCTCATCAGAGATGAATTCAGAATGCTCGACAGACAGCTAAAATCTCAAATCACAATTAAATGCAAGTTAATAAAGATACACACTCCAAAACATATTTATGCCCAAGTTTAAGATTTATGCATCTACATTGCATATAAAATTTCCATGCATTTTAGTTACAGTTTTAAACTAATACTTACCCCCAGTTTCACAGACAAGGCTTAAGCCTAGTCCCCGACTAAAATTTAAGTCTGAGCTGTTTTAACTGAAAGAAACTTGTACTGATTGATCTTGAAATAGGTCATTGCCCTTTTGTCTCAAGATGCACACCAGTATTGTTTTTTTCTAAGGCATGTCTATAAAAATTACTTTAAAATCCTAATTTAACTATGGCCTAGTCCTGGTTTAAACTAAGGCATGTCTGTGAAACCAGGGCTTAATGTGATGCACATTTGTCAGTCATACATAAATTAAAAAGATTTCCGCACTGAAGCAATCATTTCTATATGCATCTATTTGATTTTTATTTAAATAATCATTTTCAAAATACACTTATTGAAATGCTTCGAATCATGGTAATTATAGAAAACCATAAAACGTTACTTTAAAAACAAAATTTAAATTAATTTCAGTCGACCTTAATTTTATTTCATTTAATTCAGCAAGTTGCCAAGGTACCATTTCTCATTTACATTGAAATTATACATGCTTTCAGATGGGATTGGGAAAATATCTAAATATGGCTAAACAATCATACCAATCACCGTTAGAAAAGTGAAATACAATTATATTTAAATGAAAATGTTGAAATGTAAACAGGTGGAAACAAATGGAACAGGTAAATTCTTCAGTTGAAACTTTGTGCACCAGCTTTTGGCTCTTGGGGAAAAAAAAAAAAAAAAAAAAAAAAAAAAAAAAAAGCCTTTGTCCTAGCTTTCTAAAACCAGTTTGGGAATTCTTGAATTAAAAGTTACTATAATCTAGATATCTTATGCAATTATTTAAATTCACATAGCACATGGCAGCGGTTCTCAATCCTCACCCCCCCCCCATATTTTGCATGTTTCTCTTATTAACACCAGATTCAGATAACCAGCTCGTTAGAGGAGAGCTATGCGCATAAAACGTTCCGAATGAGATCCCTACACAGTGTTCATTGCTCCCTACTCCCTGAGCAGGGGAAATTCACTGAAGTTTTTCACGTTGGAACATTCATGGATTTGTGCTGTGCCGCTGCGTCTTATGAAACTTAGTATGACCATATACCTCTAAATGCTGCAATTTAAATTCACGTCTCGCACACGTCAATGCCCTTCGAATGGAACATACACATTTTGAACTGGAATCAAGGCAGAATATCCAGTGAGGTCCACTTTGCAGGGCAAATTACAAAAAAAAAAAAAAAAAAAAAAAAAAAGTCATAAGAGATAAGGGGCACGAGGACTGGGAGACGCTCGCGTATGGTATTCCATCCTGGTTTACTCTAGAAAATGCACTACTGGGACAAGTATCAAATTTAACCCAAATATTGTGCACCACTTATATTTGGTTTGGCCAAAGTAAAACTGAAAAGGGGCTTTGGTCATGACAGATAGTCACTGCACACCAGCCAGGAAGCAGGAATGGTTTTAACACTGGCCAGAGCAAACTCAGTCATAGCCTTTAATTTCATAAGGCATTGACAATGTGCTCATGTGTGTGTGGGGGTGTCCTAGGTCTGCAATTGGAGCGTAACAAGCAGTTAGCCAAATTAAGCAAGTTTTGTAGATGCTCAGCAAGAAGTCACATTGTTGGTGAGACCTTGCTAAAAGCAAACAGAGCTCCAGTTTAGTGCAGTGTCCCTTTAAACCAAACTATAAAACGGTGTTTGAGACGCTAACAAAAGCCAGAGAAACATGAATCTTGAAGTTTCACGCAGTTTATTAAAACCACTGAATTCACATGACCAGAGTAACTCCTCCACTAGAAACCACTGTCTGTCCACTTGAGATGGTCTTGGCATTAGTATCTCTCTCTGCAGGAGAAGTTCGTAAAAGCGTGAGGGGCATTTCAAAAACTAATTTCATCATCAAGTCATGTTACAGCAAGTACTCACTCTTCCTGGTGCAGCTTTGCTCACAGGAGCCGGAAGAGGGATGGCACACCTCTGTGCTACAGTGGATGAAGATCTGACAGAGGGGAAAAGGGTTAAGCCATAGAATCCATTTAAGAAAGTGTAATATTAAGGGTTCAGGAAAAGCTAGCGAGCATACGGTTTCCTGCAGAGGAGCCAGTGAGGCTGGCTCTACAAATGTGAACATCTTCACAACGAAGCGCTTGTAGTGGGTTGGAAACTGAAGACCAGATGATCCAGTCACTGGAACCAGTGTGGTCAGATAACGGTCATCCTTGTAAGGGCATCTGAAGGGGAAAGGAGGTTAGAAAGTGTCTCCCAGCAGACTAACTAGATAAAGATTGGCTCTACACTCACCCATAAACCAGAAGGTCCCACTGGGGGAGACTGAGTGGACTAGGGGTTGATGTTGCCCAACAACGTCCCAGCATCAGGACGATGTTGGGGTCAGTCCTCTCCATAATGCGCACCTCAACATACACAGGTTCCCGCAGGACTTTTGTGACGGGATAATCTGCGTCACTGTAGTAGGACGTGTAGGCCTCATCCCCTGAGGAACACTGGAGTTTAACCAGACTCAAGTTTGAAAGGCTTTAGGAAGACACAGGACATGACCTTACCTTCTGCGCACCCTTTGGTGACACATTGGCCATTGGCCAGTCTGAGCGCCACCCTGAGAGGTCCAGGAGCAGCTACTGGTGGAGGTGGAGGAACCTTGTTTACCTCCACAACCAGAGCTTCAACAGAAGTCCCAGAGTACCTACACTGGAAGAGAAGCCTGGACAACAGAAGGAGTGCTTGCAGCATTTATCAGAGATCACCAGTCGCATCAAGTCATGGATCACTTACTCAAAGTGACTGTCCCTTGTGATGGAACCAAATGGTCCAATCCCAACTTCATAGGAGGAGGTCATTCTGTTCTCATACACCACATATCCACTGTCCTCCTGTGAATAGAAACGCAGTTGGCATCCAGTCCAGCATAAGGAATGCAGATTAAAACCAGAAGCAGCTGCTCACCATCATGCTCGTGCCACATGCGGTCACAGGGAACTGGTATATAGCAAAAGAAGGTGTGGACTCCACAGGACCGCAAGGTGGGTCATTTCCACCCAGTAGACTAACCGAATCCAGACTTAGTCGAGGCAGAGTAACATCTCTAGACACCACTACCACAAACTGACCATCTCTAATACACTGGACAGTCACTGGAACAAAGTTACAAGAGCAGGTTAATGCTGAGAATATTAAACATGAACCGAATAAGACTGAGAACGCTTACCTGCCCTCCCATAGTAACACTGCTGTCCGTTAAAGCAGCAGTTGATAGCTTCACACTCAGCACCACTGATCCCAGGTGGTCCACATTGGATCTGCTCATAGTCAGCTACAGCACATTTATCAAGGGGCTCTGCCTGCGCCACTGGCTTCTGAGGAAACCGCTGGTCAGTTTGTTGTTGAACTGGCTTCTGAAACCACTGGTCAGTTTGTTGTTGAACTGGCTTCTGAGGAAACCGCTGGTCAGTTTGTTGTTGAACTGGCTTCTGAAACCACTGGGCAGTTTGTTGTTGAACTGGCTTCTGAGGAAACTGCTGGGCAGTTTGTTGTTGAACTGGCTTCTGAAACCTCTGGTCAGTTTGTTGTTGAACTGGTTTCTGAAACCACTGGTCAGTTGGTTGTTGAACTGGCTTCTGAAACCGCTGGTCAGTTTGTTGTTGAACTGGCTTCTGAAACCGCTGGTCAGTTTGTTGTTGAACTGGCTTCTGAAACCGCTGGTCAGTTTGTTGTTGAACTGGCTTCTGAAACCACTGGTCAGTTGGTTGTTGAACTGGTTTCTGAAACCACTGGTCAGTTGGTTGTTGAACTGGCTTCTGAAACCGCTGGTCAGTTTGTTGTTGAACTGGCTTCTGAAACCGCTGGTCAGTTTGTTGTTGAACTGGCTTCTGAAACCACTGGTCAGTTGGTTGTTGAACTGGCTTCTGAAACCACTGGTCAGTTTGTTGTTGAACTGGCTTCTGAGGAAACCGCTGGTCAGTTTGTTGTTGAGCTGGCTTCTGAGGAAACCGCTGGTCAGTTTGCTGGAACATCAGAGCTTGAGGGTTCTGAGGCAGATCACTCCACTGTGGAACAGCATGACAGAAAGCACAAACTGCCAAAATCTGAACCAAACACCAACTTCCAGCCATTGTTCAACAGCTAGTCACAAAGTGGAGATTCTGCCCTTTGGTCTTTTTATACACTACAGATAGATAGACTAATTAATGATAGCTCCTCCCTATTCATTAACTGTAATGATTCCCCAGACTTGCACAAGTGGGGGAATTGTGCAATGTCTCATTGGTTCTCAAAATTCAAGTCTTTTTTCTTATTTTTGAACATTAATATAGACACACACTTAAGCTGAATTCAGAAAACCTTACTAACTTTACCATTTCTGTCATATAATAATTTATGGAAGAACTAGTATGGTAGCATGCAGTCCAGAGTCAGCCTTGGCCATATACCAGAGGAAAAGATCTTAGAAACAAGACATCTTGAGTGTGTCTACGCTTCCTTAAAATGCTGCCCACATAGTTTTTGGAGCACGTGTCCAAGTGTGGCCTTCAAAATTAGACTAATAGTTTACTTAAAAAAAGAAAGTAGGGCACTTGAAAGTGTCATTGTAACATGACGTGCATCACTGATATAATGAGGAAGGAGGAGGAAACTTTCAAGAGGGTCGCCAGTGTTTACCTGGCCAGTTCAAGACCCGAGTGTGAACCCGCTGAGTCCACAGAGGAAAATAACACACACACACACACACACACACACACCACCCCCTATACACACCAACATGAGGAGGATTCTGCTCGCCTCATTTAACATTTTAAATCTTAAAATGAAGGATGGGAAACTTGACTCCGATGCAGATAATATGCACCAACAATAGTCTTTCCACTGGAAACAGAAGTAGCATATCCTTTTGAACTTTCTATTAATCTGTGAATCCTGAAAAATAAAATGCATCACTGTTTCCACAAAAATATTGTGACACACTGTTTTCAACATTGATAATAATCAGAAATGTTTCTTAAGCAGTAAATCAGTATATTAGAATGATTTCTGAAGATCATGTGACACTGAAAACTGGAGTAATGATGCTGAAAATACAGCTGCAGATCACAGAAATCAATTACATTTTACCATGCATTCACACAGAAAACAGCTATTTTAAATTGTAACAATATTTCACAATTTTTACAGTATTTTTGATCAAATTAATGCAAGTTTTATCTAAATTTGACTTCTCTTCACATCAGTTAAAGACTATTGACCTTCCAGAACTGTCAAAGGAACTGAATATCATGATAATCATTTGGCTCCAATATATATATTTTATTTTATAAATTCCCAACCCGACTCGTAAGAGCATGCGGATGGTTTTGTGTTATCTCCTGCGATGCAGTGCTGACCTGCGCAGTGGTCACTGGACATCCATCATAGCTTATCGTTCTAAGTAAACAGCATGACTGCAACACAGCAATACGCAGACGTGCAGCCAAAGATCAGCCGGGCTTCAGTGTGATCTGAGGCCTTCGCTTACTTAGTCAATTATTTGGAAATACCAGACTTGACCTACGTGTGACTGACTCAACTCTTTATTCTAAAGGAACGGCATTTGGCGTCTTTAAGCATCGCAGAAAAACTTTAAAACATTGAAGCCAAACACACCCTTACGAAAAATACGTTTATTCAAGTGTACTATTAGTATACTTCTTTTAAACAAAAAATAGGAAAGTATACTTTTACTCTACTTTTTATGTACTTCTCAAAAATGGGCTTTATGTACTTCTCAGAAATGCACTTAAAATGTCACTTAAGTATACTTGACTTATCTAAAAAATCTAAATATACAGTATTTGAGCAATTCTTGTGCTCCTAGAATCCGTGTTTTCATTGTGATATGGTAGGTGGTGCTAGTACACATCTTCTGTACAGAATTTCCCAAAAACGCAAGCGAAGAAGAAACCGAAACAACAGATGCTTCCACATGGAATTTAAAATGATTATCAGATATAAAACAGCATCAAAACTGTGTAACGTTATGGAATAAAATGTCGACCAATGAAGAGGTAATAATGACTGTCAAGCTTTGCGGTGTTGATCGACTTTTCAGCTTTTTGTTCAAAATGTTGTTTATTTCTTTATTTTTAATTATAAAATTTACCCACATTCAAGTGTTTAAAAAAGAATGCATGAAGCTAGAATAAAATGTTTTGTTTACAAGCAGATACCCATTTCGTTCTTTTAATGTTTTGTATGTTCAGATATTTATATAACACTATATATACAAATTAATACCTAAATAGGGACATAGCAGTATACTTAAAGTATGATGTAAAGTTTACTTAAAGAAAACTTACGGGTATACTTGCAGTATAAAACTACTAAACTAGTAATTTACTGAGACTATACTTCAAAGTGTACTAAAAATGCTACTACAAGTATTTAATGAGTAAACTATTAGTATACCTATGAGTTCACGTTTAGTATAGGTTCAGTACAAACTAAAAGCATAGATGTAAGCTAGTTGTGTACTCAAAGTTTACTACTTTTATACTTAAAGTATACTTAAAAGTATATTATATACTAAAAAGTGGGCCAAGGAGTATTGAAATAGTACACTTATGAGTATCCTACTAGTACACTGATATTTGTATACTTAGGTATACTTAAAAATATACTTTAACTTTACTTAAGTATACTTAATAAAATAAACTTATTTCAACTTCTTGCTAATTTTTTGGCAAAAAAAAGTGTGTGTGTGTGTGTGTGTGAGGAACTCACCTAGTCAGTCATCAATCACCGCTCATCAGCTTTAATAAATCTTACCTTTTTACAATCTCTCTTGTGTTGAGTCCCCTTCCATAACACTTTTCTTGTAAAACTAACATTAGCTTTATTTTTTCTATTCTATCTACTCGTTTTCTTTATATGTGTACTGCGTTAGGCTAACCAAGACTTGTAATAGCACTTGAATGTTGTTGCTCTTTTGTTGGTTTTGATTGCTTCATTTGTAAGTCGCTTTGGATAAAAGTGTCTGCTAAATAACTAAATAATAATAATCATATTTTATTTGATGGAATTATTTTGCTAAACTGTTTCTCAGGAGCTACATACACTTATTGGATACTTGTACTTTGATATAATGTTCATGATTCTTTAAAACATACTGTATCTTTAAGGGCTGAGTTTGTTTCTCTACTTCAGCTGCACTTATGCACCAAAATTTACAGTTGAACCATTTTTGGTTCCACAAAGAACTATTCAGTCAAAGAACCATCTCTTTCTTACCTTTTCATAATCTGAAGAACCTTCTTTCGCCACAAAAAGCTTTTGTGAAACGGAAAGGTTCTTCAGATGTTAAAGGTTATTTAACCATTTAGACAAAAAGGTTGTGCTACTGTATAGAAATAAATTCTTTCTTAGATAAAAATGCAAAAAAAAAATATGTGCAACAATGTGGCATAGTAGTGTATTTAATGTTGCATACTGTATTCATGCAACTAGTTTAAAGCAGCAGAATGCAGTATACTGTGCAGTAAACACAATGCTAGTATTTCATTCTAACTAAAACAGACAGACAGGGAGCGTCTCATTGTGTTGGTGTGAGTTCAGGCCTCTATCAGGCTGTTTACCGTGTTATCATGGTGTTGTGCTGACTGAAGGACACATCTGACCTCAGCGTCCAGATAGAAGAAGGAGTCTCAGCCAGCAGCGCTCGAAAGCTTACGTAAAACTGAACATCCCTCTATCTGGAAATAATCAGCACTGTATAAAACAAAAGCCAAATTTCAATTCAAATGAAATCTTGTCATTTTTATTATAATCATTTACCATCGTCTCTCTTTCTTTAAGTGGTCAGAGGGAGTTCGGGGGTCTCTGACTTCTGCCCGACCCCTGAGGTGTCTCCATCTCTTTAAGACATCACATATCAGACAGAGAACGGTCGGACCACCAGCGGAGATCGGCAGGCACCCTAAACCCAAGACACCCGACTATCTCCCAGTTCTCTCCTCTTTCATCTTCTGTCACGAGATCTGCCGCACTTCTGGTTACAAACCAAGCTTAGAACAGACTCTGTATTCTTTATCAACTTCTCACACCGTCTCCATCTTTAGAGTCCTCTTCTTATCGCTTCAAGACTAGACACTACAGGCACAGTAGAAAGAAAATATACAAAATACAAATTTAAGTGTTTATTTTATTGCTCTTTATCTATTTGTGTCTAGATTTCAATTGCAATATCTTTAAAAGTTTATAGATATCTTCAAAAAAAATAAAAATTCTACACTTCAGCAGCACTTACCAAAACTTACAGTTTTCTTCCTATCTATATTCAGAAGGTTTTTACTGAGGGTTTGTCCATATATCATTCGCCTGATTTTAATTCTTGCACTTTATCTACTTGCTTCTATAGATTTCAATTACAGCATCTTTAAAATGAGTTTTTTCCTCCACATCAGCAGCACTTACATACACCAAATATTACCGGTTTTTACTGAGGGGTTTGTTCAAATATCATTTGCCTAGTTTTATTATTGCACTTTATTTATTTGCATCTGCAGATTTCAATTACAACACATACGTATCTTTAAAAGCCGGTTTTCTCATATTTACTTTTTTTTCCTCCACTTCAGCAGCATTTGCATGCACCAAATTTAAGAGTTTTATTCCTATCTTTATTCTGAATTTTTTTATTTTTTTTGACTGTTGACTGTATTTTCTGCTTTATGGAGTGATAAAAAGAGAAATCCAAAATCCCTTCTGTAAAAACCATTTCCTAATATGCCCAAAAAAAATCACACAAGAAATTTGAACTTGGCTTTATCCATGTGTTCAGATTGTACACCGATTCAGAAATGTATGCAAATTAGCGGATATTTAATTAGATAAAGCCTCATTTCCATATTTAAACAGCATTTCTGGACACTCACAATACAAACAATGTGTGCAATACTTAATATAATCAGTCAACTGGTGAAGTTATGATTAAATCTGTTAGTTAGTACTATAGCATGTATCTCTTCCTCATTTGTGTCTCATTGAGAAGTCTGCACGTCTCCTGCAGGTGTTTGTATTTTGTGGCCCTCGTGTACTTGAGATTATCTTTGATTCTAGTCAAAGCTGTGCCTCGCTGACGTTCACATATGACTTTTATCAAAACCGTCTCAAGGTGACGAGCAAAACCCTCGTATCTCATGCAGAGATGCACATCAAGATCTCAGAAAAACAGTGTTAAGACTCGAACTGTGCTTATATTCACTCAAGACACCGAGTCAGAGATCTCAGTATAAACTTCTTGTAAAATCTAATTATTTGAGCTGCTCTACATCTGTTGATTAATATATACAAGATTAGAGTTTGTTTCTTCATCAGATTTGAAGAAATGTAGGATTACATCAGTGTCTCAGCAATGGATGCTCTGCAGTGAATGGGTTTGTCTTCTCCAGATGTTAACTGATGGACTGGAGTGGTGTGGATTATTGTGATGTTTTTATCAGCTCTCATTCTGACGGCACCCATTCACTGCAGAGCATCCATTGCTGAGACACTGATGCAGAGACACATTTCTACAAACCTGATGAAGAAACAAACTCATCAAGAGTAAATTTTCACCAACTTTTCCTTTAAGTACCATCATGAGTTTTGAAAAACAACTTCTGAGCAATAAACATTTCCGCTGGTGACAAAAATCTCGGATCTGGAGTCAGTCTAACGGTGCGGGACAGACAAATCTTTCAGGATGTTTCAGGATGACAGAATGTGTTTGTTTAGCGCAGGAAAACTGTAGGATTCGGAAGAAAGTTAGACAAGGAAACGGAAACACAAAGAGTGATTTTGAAAAGCGATGCAAACGGAGGGACCCTAGCAAGGGTGCGCAGGAGTTTTGGGGCTTTCAGTGGTTTAACAGGACGCTTCCCAGAACCCTGGGGTGCCGCCAACACAAACCCCGGGATGCCTGTCTGACCGAGGGAGGGACACAGCGGCGCCACGCCGATTCCCAAGACAACTTATCTCTCCTTCAGTGATAATACTGTCAAAATAACAGCCAGGATACAGCAGAGAGGAACTAGTTAAACCTCTAGTGTGTCCAGGGCCTGTCCATGATAGACTCTCTGAGGGACAATATGTTTGAACCTGTATCTCATTTTCTCATTCATTCAGTCATTCTCTCCGTTTAAATGTCCATTTCATTTCCCAAAATGTATCAAAAAGCAAACTTGCACATCATATTATGTCTGTGTCAATTTTTTTGCTGTATTGGCATGCACTCACAAACAAGTGAAAATAAAGAAAAAAGGGAAAAAATCCACAAATAAGGCCATAGTCAGTACACTGAAAAAACAATGATACTATTTTTTTTAAGTAAGTGGTTGCAAACAGCTACATTTAATAATATATATATAAATGTTGAAAGTTATATATGTTGTTTATTTAAATGTAGCTAAAATGTAATTATTGCAACCACTTACTTAACATTTTTTTGGTAAATTCAATGAATAATTTTTATCAGTGTATTAAAATTAACTACATTTTTAAATAAAACTGAATTCAACAAGATATTATTGTTTTTTTCAACTGCTTACACACATTTTCAAAATCTTGGCCTCACACACAAATCCAAGAATTGCACACAAAATGCATCTCTCAATATCATAAACACATCTCAAAACAAACATTTGCAAACACCTTTGCCATAATATTAATTCCTGTTAGATTTGTGTGTTACGTGGAGAATTGTGTGTTGTGTTTTGCAAAAAGTGTTTTATGAAATTGAAAACTGAGTCAAAGGCTGAGAATTAGTGTCTGGTTGTGCAGATTTTTGGTGTATGGTTTTTGTCAGCTTTCAGAAACTGTGTGACAAGTAAAGATTTTGTGTGGAAGCAGTTAAAAAAACAGGATACTCTATTGCACAGGCTATAATAGACTACAAATCGACTATACTATAATAGACTATAATAATAGACTACAAAACTAATTGACTGTACTTTACAAACTTGTTATATACAAAAAAACAAGCTACTGAATATTGAGTCAAATTTGTCTTTAAGGGTCAAAAGTGAACTGAACCGCAGTAAAAACACAAACAGCTCCAGCACAAATCAGACTCAATATATATGCGTCAGCGATATCTACAGGAAGTGACGAGCATTGCATCTCTACAGTTACTGCCTACAGGGGAGGTCATAAAGCATAAAGTCTATAAAGTGTAAAAATCGCTCTAATTAAAATAAATAAATAACGGAGATCACACCATAACTGTAAATATATGCAATATATATATTTATATAAATAGCTTACATAATGCCATATACTGTAATGATTTAGTACCATATCGAAATGCATATAACATGGCATTTTTTAAGTATGTCATTTCAACCAATTTAGCAGTGGATGGATATGTCGTAGCATCTCTACTACATTATACGCCTTTCAAAATCATAACAATAATTAAATATGAAACATGAAGAGGTCAAACAACAGATTAATGAGTTAATCCACATTTGACAGAAAGCTTATAGATGTGATTATAATAATATAAATCAGACACTGAAGTGAGTTGCTGTTTTGGTCTCTTCTGAGGAAGATTCATTCATTTGTTTGCCACACAGAGACATTTTGCTCATTTTTAATGTTCTTCCGATCTCATTTTGTAAAACAAACAAACAAATAATCAAACATGGTTAGGCTATAGCCTTCTACAGTTCATTTTCTTAAGGGATTTGTATTCGCGCATTCTTTCTTTCCTTCTTTCTTTCTATCTATTTTTTGTTTTGTTTTTATAACTGTACTGCCTTGGTTTGGTTTGGTTTTGTACTTTTTAAAGAAACAAAGAAAGAAAGAAAGAAAAAAAAGATTTGCGATACATGCTCTTAAGTCCCTATCTGAATGAAATGATTCGCGATCCGCGAAGTTCCGAATTGAATCAAAAGATTCATGAACCCGCTCTGAAGTTCCAAACTGAATCAAAAGATTCATGAACTCCGCTCTGAAGTTCCGAACTGAATCAAAAGATTCATGAACCCGCTCTGAAGTTCCGAACTGAATCAAAAGATTCATGAACCCGCTCTGAAGTTCCAAACTGAATCAAAAGATTCATGAACCCGCTCTGAAGTTCCGAACTGAATCAAAAGATTCATGAACCCGCTCTGAAGTTCCAATCTGAATCAAAAGATTCATGAACCCCGCTCTGAAGTTCCGAACTGAATCAAAAGATTCATGAACCCGCTCTGAAGTTCCGAACTGAATCAAAAGATTCATGAACCCGCTCTGAAGTTCCGAACTGAATCAAAAGATTCATGAACCCGCTCTGAAGTTCCGAACTGAATCAAAAGATTCATGAACTCGGCTCTGAAGTTCCGAACTGAATCAAAAGATTCATGAACTCGGCTCTGAAGTTCCGAACTGAATCAAAAGATTCATGAACTCGGCTCTGAAGTTCCGAACTGAATCAAAAGATTCATGAACTCCGCTCTGAAGTTCCGAACTGAATCAAAAGATTCATGAACCCGCTCTGAAGTTCCAAACTGAATCAAAAGATTCATGAACTCCGCTCTGAAGTTCCGAACTGAATCAAAAGATTCATGAACCCGCTCTGAAGTTCCGAACTGAATCAAAAGATTCATGAACCCGCTCTGAAGTTCCGAACTGAATCAAAAGATTCATGAACCCGCTCTGAAGTTCCGAACTGAATCAAAAGATTCATGAACCCGCTCTGAAGTTCCGAACTGAATCAAAAGATTCATGAACCCGCTCTGAAGTTCCAAACTGAATCAAAAGATTCATGAACTCCGCTCTGAAGTTCCGAACTGAATCAAAAGATTCATGAACCCGCTCTGAAGTTCCAAACTGAATCAAAAGATTCATGAACCCGCTCTGAAGTTCCGAACTGAATCAAAAGATTCATGAACTCCGCTCTGAAGTTCCGAACTGAATCAAAAGATTCATGAACTCCGCTCTGAAGTTCCGAACTGAATCAATAGAGCTCAAACTTTCGACCATATTGATTTAGGGAAATGCACCCCAGAAGAACGTGCTCAAAACTGCATAGCAACACACTAAAACAATCCTTAGCAACGCACTGACAACCGTTTTGGCGTTTTTTTCTCCCCTATAAACACTAGTAGCCTATTTCTTTCAAGAAATGAACATCTAGGTCAAGTTAACTTATCGGTCTAACACAAGGGCAAATATACAAGTCGACAAAAAGCAGCTGTGCCTGTTTTTATTCTCACTTCCTCGCAGCAGTAGCAGCAGCAGGTGTATTATTTTTTCAAATCGCTTTCTCGCTTGTGTTTTTTGTCCCAGCGCAGGCTCCGTCTCAGTCACATGATACAGTGTAGCGTTTGTACACAAGATTTCCGAACATAAGGACTCTCCTGCAGGCGCTCGCTGTGAGTGAGTGATACTTATTTGTTTCTTCCTCGAATTCTGTCAAATATCATCAATGTAATGTAGAAACTGTCTGATTTTAAAACGCGAAGGCCGTAAACAGTCCATATAGATGTACACCAACCTCTTCCTCATTTTGTCATTTGTTATTAACATTTAAATGCTCCTTCAGGAGGGCTTCTTCTTATTTTCATAGTACAGCGTGTCTGATTATTTCATTTTATATCAATATTTATAAGTAAAGATGCATTTTTGAAGAACCAACTTTAATTAATTTGTTCAAAGAAGCTGACGTCATTTTAAATTTTTTGTTTTAAATATCTCAATTGTGAAGAAATTAAATTATTATCATTGGAATTACCGATGGTTTATGAATAATATTATTATCCACTACCAGTGAAAAGTTTGAACAGTAAGTAAATAATTTAATTAGTCTCTTCTGCTCACCAAGCCTGAATGTATTTCATCTCAAGTACAGCAAAAACAGTAAAATTATGAAATATTTTTACTATTTAAAACAGCTGTTTTCTATGTGAATATGTGTTAAACTATAATTTATTTCTGTGATCTGCAGCTGTATTTTCAGCATCATTACTCCAGTCTTCAGTGTCACATGATCTTCAGAAATCATAATAATATACTGATATGATGCTCAAGAAACATTTCTGATTATTATTATTAATGTTATGATCAATATTTAAAACAGTTGAGTATTTTTTTCCCAGGATTCTTTGATGAATAGGAAAATCCAAAGATCAGCATTTATCTGAAATAAAAAGCTTTTATTATTATTATACACTGTCATTCAAAAGCTTGGAGTCAGTATAATTTTTTATTTTATTTTATTTTGGGGGGGGGGGGGGGATTATAGAAATGAATGCATTTATTTAGCAAGGATGCTTTAATTTGATGATAAAGACATTTATAATGTTACAAAAGATTTCTATTTCAGATAATTGCTGTTCTTCTGAACTTTCTATTCATAAAAAAAAACTGAAAAAATTCTACTGTTTTTTTTTTGTTTTTTTTTGCAGCAAATCAGAATATTATAATGATTTCTGAAGGATCATGTGACTGGAGTAATGATGCTAAAAATACAGCTTTGAAATCACAGAAATAAATTACATTTTGAAATATATTCAAATACAAAACAGTTATTATAAATAGTAAAATATTTCACAATATTACTGTTTTTGCTGTACTTTGGATCAAATGAATGGTGAGCAGAAGAGAATTTGACTGGTAGTGTGTTTTATGTAATTATATGTTTTGCTGTTAAAGTATAGTTGTTACATGCACCTTACAAGGATTCAGGCTGGAAACTGATCTGAACTTTGGGGGGCAACCATTTAAATATCTTGTGTAGCTTCTAAAGAGCAGACTAAATGAAAAATAAGTAAAAGTAAGATTTGTAAACAAAAATGTAATGTCTATTGTGTTGAATCAAGGCAGTACTACATAAAAACAAATACTTTTTTATGGTTCTAAGCATTTTGCTAATCCTGCAATGGTTGTGTAAAGTTGATCTGTAGTTATAATAGAGAAGTTTTGTCAGATGAGAGTTATCTGATCCCAGCATGTGTTGGATGGATCAGTTGTGTCTGTGTCTCAGCTGATGGATGGATTGAAGCGTCGTCATGCCTGTGAACGCCGCTGTGATTAGAGGAGTTCAGAAGCTGGTGCTTTATGAGACCAGAGCCGTAAGTCACATTTCATTCATTATTCATGGAAGGTTTTGAATTTAAAGCTCTTTTAAATGCAGGGAACAACATCATGTTTATCAGATCAGCAGCTCATGCATATTCAAATATGAATATATGCATATATTTCTGACTATATAACTGTGCATTCACTAAGCATCATATAATGTTGTCACAGCGATGTTAATGTCTCTCTGAGCTGCTAGATGGCAGTCTTCATCTGTCATCAAACTCTGTCTGAACTGCAGCGATCACATTAAATCTGGTCTATAGTTTGGTGCAATCGAAGTATGTCTTAATAAAAATGAAGAATTGATATTTTTGCACAAAGAAAATCAAGTCTGTTTTAAGACCATTAAGTTTTTTTTGCATTATGACATTACTTTTATGGCAATTAAAACACTAATTTTCCCAGTAAATTCTCATTACTGTAGCACACAGTATGCAATTCAAAATAGAATAATGAGAATTACAAATAAAAAAATAGAATATCTGGACACATTATAGTAATAATGAATAACTTTTGTAAGTGAAAGTGTGCTTAATCATAATATAAGATGAATAAGATGACATATTTTTAGTCAACAATGAACAACTAAAAATAAGCAGATTTATTTACAGTAGAGTTTATATGAATGCACTCTTACTGGTCATGAGTTTGGAATAATTAAGTTTTTTTTATTGTTGAAAAAGTCTCTTTTGCTCACCAAGGCTACATTTATTTGATTATAAATACATTAAAACAGTAATATTGTGAAATATTACCATTTAAAATTACACGTCAGCATATTAAAATGATTTGTGAAGGATCATGTGACTCTGAAGACTGGAGTAATGATGCTTTGATCACAGCAATTAATTACATTTTAACAGATATCCACATGGAAACACTTATTTTAAATTGTAAAAATATTTCACAATTTTTACTGTTTTTACAGTTTTTTTCATTAAATAAATGCAGCTTTGGTGAGCATAAGAGACTTCTTTCAACGAGATTTAAAAAAAATAAATCATATTTTTTCCCAAATGTCTGACCAGTAGTGTATAAAGGAAATATATTTTAGATGTTGTTACAACACACTATTTGTTGACCACTTTTTAGATCATATTTATTTTATTATTCATTCTTTCATTTAAAATTTAATTAGATTAGGTAATTAATTAATTACCATTGTCATTTTTTGTTAATTATTTACGTATTTATTTATAGATTTTTTTTCAACAGTTCAAATTCAGCTTTATTTTTAATTAATTAATGTTTTATTTATAGCTATTTTTTTTTTAATTTATATTTGTTTATTGTTTATTTAATAGTCCTGTGGTGTGACAAATGCAACTTTATGAATATTGTCAAATCATTCAAATCTGCTCTGTGAATATGGCTTAGGTTCCTCCTCCTGTGTGCCTCGGTGGGATTTTTGATGTGAAAATGATGCATCTGATCACTTAATAAAGTAGTAGCACACTCTCCTTAACAACACACATGATATTCTGCTCAATATTGAGTAATAAAACACTGAATAAAGGGCAGTGTACATCATTTACTGTGAGATGCAGACAGACAGACAGTGCAGTCCAGTGTGAGTCCATTGTGTCTCTTTAATTTCATGCTGTATTTTACAGTCTTTTAAAGCACAGGACAGATCGGACCGTTTATGAGCGCAGCAGAATACAGACTATAATAACAGAGAACAAGACCAGCTGTCTTTATCCTCCGTGTGTCGATTTCACTGGGAGTCTTTAATGTGTCTTACCTGGAAATCTGTCCAAATAAAGAGCAGAATGCCTCGAACCCTGCTGTTTTTCTTCATATTCGCTCAATAACTCTCAGGAAAATTGTCAAAAACTAGTCCGGTTCGTATTTCACTCCAAAATCAAAACACGGAAGTCAAATTGTTTTCTTCCATAAAGAAAATAAAGGCTGTTTTAAGTCCATTTTGTTGCTATTTTACATTTTCATGTTAATAAAACACATTTTACCAATCTCAAGGCTGGCTGTGATTTTAAATCTTATTTGCTAATTATTATTATTATTTTAATCATATTACAGTAATTACTGTAGAAAAAATGTGAATCACAAAAAAACTTGAAAGTTCAGACACAATATGGTAATGAATAATGACAATGTGTAATTGTTCACTTTTAAATGGCTTCATTTATTGTCCTCATGCAAATATGAATATAATAAATATGGATATCATTTTGTTCTTTCAGTATTAGGGTGTAATGTAACACTGGCATGTTTTCCTGAGTTTCACCCATTTTAAAATGTATTGATGAGTTTGTAAAAACGAGTATTTATGGTTTGTTTTGTGTTATTCAGAGGTATTTCCTGGTGGGCAGTAATAATGCTCAAACTAAGAACCGCGTCCTGAAGATTGACCGCACTGAACCACGAGATCTGCTCATTATTGATGATAAGGTGAGCTGCTTACAATCTTCAGAAACGAGTCCACATGAAACCATGTTTGCAATCTGTTTCATTCATTGTGGTGGAAATAACATTTTAAACCTTTTTGGAATAAAACAAACTAACTTAAATTTTATTCCTTGCTGAGAATTTATATAATATATTTATTTATTTTAGTTTATTTTAGTAGTAATTTTGTTACGTGCTTTTGTCATTTTTATTCATGTTTTATATTTTATATGTAGAATTAATTTGTTTATTTTTGTTTTAGTGTTAGTAATTTTGGTATGCACTTTTGTTATTATTTAAAAAAAAAAGTTTAATTTATTCTAGTTTTAGTAATTTTATGTGCTTTTGTCTTTTTAGTTGTAGTTTTTTCTATGTATGTATTTTTTCTATTTTTTTTTTTTTTTTGTACTTTAAGTACTTATTTTTTTCATAATTTTTTCTTCTATTTAGGTTTAATTTACATGTATTTTATATCAGTTAGTTGGCAACATTTTCTGTTTCTTTTCTTTCTTTTCTAGGTTCCCATCTAATATTATATTTTATTTGATTATTATTATTTAGTAAGTCACTGTTTACTCTGGTGGAAATTACATTTTAAACCTATATACATATAAATTCCTTGTGGATATGTAAAGTTTTGCTTCAGTGTAAATGTGTGTGTTTATTGTATCTAACTGTGTGTGTTTCTGGCAGCATGTTTACAGTCAGCAGGAAGTGCGGGAGCTGCTGGGCCGTCTGGATCTTGGCAATCGCACTAAGATCGGACAGAAGGGATCCGGTCTTTCCAGAGCCGTTTCTGCCCACGGCATTGTGGGTAAGAGCCTTTTTTTCCCCTTGGATTGCTCAAAGTTTCATTTCCTTTGTTTATTCATCTCCTCGTCTGCCTCCGTCTGGTCAGTGAGCTGTGCACTAATGCAATTAGCCGTCATTGTAACGGTACGGTTGTAGCGCAGGCACGTGTGTTTTCTAAAGGTCAGGTGATCGCTTCTGAAGCGGCTGATGCCCACGCGGTTTACCTGAGACGCCTCGTCGCCATGGTAACCACACACCACCCACACGCTGGAGACTTGCACCACAACAATAACACAAAATAACAGCGACTGTGTCTGGAGCGGTCAGTTTTATTTTCTGGAATGAGCTCAGGAGCCTCGTTTGAGTAACGAGCACACAACACTGACACATGACAGTCAGCTCCATTATTAACGTGAAAAAACACAAACCTTTCATCAGAAAATGAGTCTTTACACAGTCTGTGTATCTGCAGTGTGTCTTTTTACTGCTCAGTTTTTATAATAAATTATTTTAGGATTATTTATATTAAATTATGGTATCTTTGTAATATATTGAATTTGCTTTTGTTTTTATATTTTCATTTTAGTTTACGTTTTAATAATTTTATATGCTTTTGTCTTTTTAGTAGTTTTTTAAAATAGTTTTTGGCATTTATGGGCTTTTGTCAATTGTATTAGTTTTTTTTTTATAAAAATATATTTATATTTAGCTTTAATTTAGATTTATTTTAGTTTTGTTATGTTATGCAGTTTTGGCATTTTTATTAGATTTAGTTTTGTAATATTTCTATTAGGATTTAAGTTTTTTATTTTATTTTAGCTTTAGTAATTTTATGTGCTTTGTCATTTTTTATTAGTTCTTTTTTTAATAAGTCTATTTAGCTTTAATTTATATTCTGTTGTAGGTTTAGTTGTAGTTCTGTTGTAGTCTTTTTTTATTTTTATTTTTTTTATTTAGTAATTTTGTGTTTTTGTCACAGTAGATTTTTTCAAATATTCCTATTTAGCTTTATTTCACATTTATTTAGTTTTGTCATTTTTATTCGTTTTAAAAAAAAAAATCTATATTTATTTCAGTTTTAGTAATTTGTAATTCTGTTTTTTTTTTTTTTTTTAGTTTTAGTTTTAAATAGTTTTTAAAAAAAAATTGTTTTAGTTTTAAATTTTATGCCTTTTTGTCATTTTTAGAAGTTTTTTACTAGTTCTGTCTAGCTTTAATTTGTATTTAGTCCGTTTTAGTAATTTTGTTATTTGCTTTTGTCATTTTTGTTATTTTTTAAATATTTCTGTTTAGCTTTAGATTTATTTCAGTTTTAGTTTTTTTTTTATCATTTTGGTAGTTTTAGTAATTTTATGTTTTTGTAATTTTTTATATTTCTATTTAACTTTAATTTATATTTATTTCAGTTTTAGTCATTTTATTCATTTGTCAGTTTTATTATAATCTAAATTTATTTCAGTGTGAGTTTTAGTAATTCAACTTGTTTCATTTCAGTAAGTTTTTCATCTAATATTTATATTTTACATACATTCATGCATTTGCAAGATGCTTTTATCCAGAGCTATAAATGCATTCAAGCTATACATTTGATCACTTCATGCACTCCCTGGGAATCAAACGCATTACTGTTTATGGAATGTTTATTTTGTTTCTCAATAGTTTTAGTTACCAATTACAGCACTTTTCTGTGTCTTTGGGCTTGTGTTTTTCTGTCTGCACACACTCGTGTTCATCTGAAGCTGCTTGGATTCGTGTCAGACTGAACCTGCAGGTCAGAATCAGCGTCTCCTCACACAATCACGGCCGGCGCTGTGAGAAACTGAGTGATGATGGTCTGAAGGTCATGGCCTACTTCTGCTGACACACATCGGGTCACACCTCACTTTTAGTTGTGTTAGTCACTGAAATTGTGTCTTATGCAACCTCCATACGTCTCTAATCACCTTCTGCTGAGGGAGCGGCGTCGTGGAAGTAATCAGAAGTGCAAATTTAGTGCATAAACAAGTAGACCAGAACATTGATGTGTGTCATGTGTTTACGACACACCTGATAGATTCATGACAAACACCACGGCGTGTTGTTGTGTGTCAGCGGTTGATTATACTCTCACTTCTCGTCATTAGAGTGATGTGTTCACTTCTGCACTTTAAACCTGAAAGAGAACGGAAATATTGCTGTTTATGAACATTTGAACATTTGCTGAAAATATCCTCTCCCTCCGGTCATCCGAGATGAGTTTGTTTCTTCATCAGGTTTGTATAAATGTGTCTCTGCATCAGTGTCTCAGCAATGGATGCTCTGCAGTGAATGGGTGCCGTCAGAATGAGAGCTGATAAAAACATCACAATAATCCACACCACTCCAGTCCATCAGTTAACATCTGGAGAAGACTAAAGCTGAAACACATCCAGCATTAAGACGTTTATAACTAAAATACAAGTCCATAATCCATAATAACTCTTCCTCCAGTGAAAAAGTGCATCTGCTGTTGTCTCTCACATCAAAATCCAGCCACATATTTGTTTAGAGCTGTTTTGATCTGTGCAGATCTCTCTCCTGATTCAGACCAGAGCACTTTTTCACTGGAGGAAGCGTTATTATGGATTAAGCTGTATTTTCAGCATCATTCCTCCAGTCTTCAGTGTCACAAGATCTTCAGAAATCATAATAATATACTGATTTATTATGAGTGTTGAAACTGTTGTGCTGCTTCATATGTTTTTTGGGACCCGTGATATTTTTTTGTAGGATTCTCTGATTAATAAAAAGTTAAAAAGAACTGAATTTATAAAAAATAAAAATAAAATTGTATTACAATATACAATGCTATTCAAAAGTTTGGGGTCAGTACATTTTTTCTCTTTTTTTTTTTTTTTAAAGAAATTAATATTTTTATTCAAGGAGAGATGTGTTTAATGATTAAAAATTCATAGGAAAGACTTATAATGTTAGAAAAGATTTCTATTTTTGAACAAATGCTGCTCTTTTTAACTTTGTATTCATCAAAGAATCAAAGAAAAAAGTATCACGTTCCAAAAAACAATATGAAGCAGCCGTTTCAACACTCATAATAAATCAGTATATTATTATGATTTCTGAAGATCATGTGACACTGAAGACTGGAGGAATGATGCTGAAAATACAGCTGCAGATCACAGAAATAAATTACAGTTTAAAGTAAAATAGGAAATATTAAATTAATAGAAATTGCAATAAGATTTCACAATATTATTGTTTTTTTCTATATTTTTTGATTGAATAAATACAGCCTTGATGAGCAGAAGAGACTCCCTTAAAAAACATTAAAAATCTTACTGATCCCAAACTTTGGAGCGGCAGTGTGTGTTTATATGTATATATATAATTTTTTTATTTCAGTTTTAGTACATTAAGTTAAAGCAAAATGTAAAATGTTGCCTTTTATGTTTTAATTTCTTTTCAGTATTAGTTTAACTTTAAAAATCCTGCTAAACGTTCAAACTAATTAAACTTAGATTAATAGCTGCTGTGCAACAATTTTTTTTATATATATAATAAAAGCCTAAATGTAAGATTTATGTATTTGAATAGCATATTAAATTTCCATGAACTTTGATTACACAGTTTTAACAAACTAAAAAACTTATTGTCAGATTCATTAATAAACTGAATGTGTTTTAAATTCACCATAACCAGATTTATTTTTATCATCAATAAATCCAGTTTGTTTCGATCTCATGCATTAAATGAGAATATTTAATTTAGCTTGTCCCACATATTAATCCATGCTCGCTCTTTTCAGCTAAATACATTTTCTAGTTTCCATAACAAATTTTAAGCAATCTAAATAAATGCATTTTGAAAAATGATTATTTAAATAAAATTGAATTGCCAGGTTTTTTTAATCGCAGAAAACTTTAATGTGTTCCTGACAAAAATGCATTGTTTATTAGTTTATGTAAAACTCTGTAATCCAAATGCATGGAAATTGTATATGCAATTCAAATACATAATACTTCAATTGAAAGTATTGTCCATTATTAGTTCATGTTAACCGAATCAGTTAATTTATGTTTTAATTGATTTATTTGAATTATTGTCTCTCACCATTTTATTAGTGGTGGAAGCTGATGGCACAAAATCATAAACAAACAAACTAATGTACTGTAGTTAACTAATGAGACCTTACTGTAAAGCGTAAAAAAAGCACGATTTACTGTCTTCTCTCTTTCAGGTTTCGTGCGGTTTCTGGAGGGTTACTATATCGTGTTGATCACGAAACGGCGTAAAATGGCAGATATTGGTGGCCACTCGATTTATAAGATTGAAGACACGACTATGATCTACATTCCTAATGACTCGGTGAGAGTCACACACCCTGATGAGGCCCGGTGAGTCCGTTTATACATATTTGATAACCATATGTTAACTTTGCTGTAATTATTGTTTTTAGTGTGTTCTGCTGTTCAGTTCTACAGAGAGTGACCAATAAGATCATTCTGAGCCTGTGTTCAGAAAGGACTGCTAGTGTACTGCGTACTACATTCTTAGTAGGGCTCTAAATGATCAACCTGAAGAAGTTGTCATCTGATTAGTTTAGAGGGGTTTTTACCAGTTAAAGCTCTTTTAGCGTAATTATAGAAATGTCTTTTTTTCTGTCAAATCTTGTCTGATTTTGATCAAGTAAGCGTCAGAATAACTGCAGTCATATCTCCAGATGACCTCTTACTGGACTGAAGCAGCTCAGCTTTACTTGATTCTCCATCAATCATTTTTTTATAAAAACATTCCCCAAATTGAATATTTTTGAGTTTGAGTCTCTAAATAAATTGACATATTCTCACGTGTCATATAAAACCTGATGAATCCCAACAACAACAAAAAAACACACATCAAAACTTTTTTTTTTTTTTTTTAGATTATTTAAAAAATATTTTGTACAAGGTTATAACTGTTACATTAAAAAACAAAAATATTTTTTTCTGACTTATTTCATACGTCAGGCTTTACAGGGTTAAATAGTTAATTATTTGTAGTTGCTATATTGGTGACATTTTATCCAGTTATAGTATAATTTTGCATCCAATTTTGTGTTAAAAACTTTATGCATTCAGAATAAATGAGTCTTTTGAGGCTCTTTGCATTCAGAAATCTCACACACAGTATGTTTTGAGCGTGCATACTGCAGTAGTAGTGATAGTTAGTATGCTATTCAGACTGTTTCTTCAGGTTTTCCTGCTGCGGTCGGTCACTCTGATCTCTGGATGCAATTCACACGTGTGTGTGTGTGTGTGTGTGTGTGTGTGTGTGTGTGTGTGACGACAGTGACGTTTGTTATTCGTCACTCCTGATGTGTGTTAGAGCTTTACAGTAACACACAGTACTTTCAGAAGTACAGCCTGTAACCGTTGACTCATGTAACATGAGACGCAGTTTACGTCTTTGTGTCCAATTTAGGTCGAGCGCTTCAATAACATTGTTTTTCCTTCAGATCTACTCATATTACATTGTATCTGAAGAATCGGAGTTGTTTCTTGCAAGCCACTTTCTAATAAAACAAAAACACCCAGCAACAAGTACATTGTTATTATCTTGGTACTAGTAAACTCTAGTGGTCAAGAGTTTTAATGATTATAAAGTCTCTTCTGCTTACCAAGGCAGCATTTATTTGATCCAAAATACATAAAAAAATTATGACAAATTATTACAATTTGAAATAAGTGAGTTATATGTGAATATGTGTTAAACTGTAATTTATTTCTGTGATCAAAGCTGTATTTTCAGCATCATTACTCCAGTCTTCAGTGTCACATGATCTTCAGAAATCAGTCTAATATACTTATTTACTCAAGAAACATTTCTGATTATTATCAATGTTGAAAACAGTTGTGCTGCTCAGTATTTTTGTGAAAACGGGATACATTTTATTTTTCAGGATTCACAGATGAATTGAAAATTCTGTATTTATTTGAAACCGAAATCTTTTTTAACATTATAAATGTCTTTACTGTCACTTTCGATGAATTTAATCCTTCTTGCTGAATGAAAGTATTAATTTCTTTCAAAAAATGGTAATAATATTATCAACATTGATAATAATCAGAAATGTTTGTTGATCAGTAAATCAGTATATTATTATGATTTCTGAAGATCATGTGACACTGAAGACTGGAGTAATGATGCTGAAAATACAGCTGCAGATCACAGAAATAAACTACAGTTTAACACATATTCACATAGAAAACAGCTGTTTTAAATTATAATAATATTTCACAATTTTTAATGTATTTTGGATCAAATAAATAATGTCTCTGTGAGCAGAAGAGACTTCTTTAAAAAAAAAAAAAAAACATATCACAATCATTCCAGACTTTGTTAGTGTTGGCCCAATTATTTAATGATTATATCATGATTTAATGTTTTTCCACAGATACGTGAGAATCTTCCAGAACGTGGATCTGTCCAGTAACTTCTACTTCAGGTGATTCTTCATCTGTCTGTCTTGTTGTTTATCTCTGAGCCCTTTAGAAAGCGTCTCGTACTCACAATGCCGTGACCTCGAATCACTTTCAGATCATTGTAATGGAAATACACCGCTCATGTGGCCTTATTTGTCCTTTCCCCCTGTTTCTTTCCACCAATCTGGCAGTAACGTTTTCTTCTCCATCTCTTGGTTTTAGAAGTGTATTAAAGCAGCTGAATTCATTTCAGTCGAATAATAATACTGATAATCAGACAGCAGTCCTAAAACCTGTTTGAACATTTATAAATGTCTGCATGTTGTATTAATCACAAAATATATCAAGTGTCATTTATGGAAAGATTTGACAGACAAGCATTCGACAAAACATGAAAATGAGAAGTAAATCAACCTTGCACATGCACTTTCTTTCTTATTGGGTTTCATCATAGTGAAAAAAGTGCATTTGTAAGAACTTTAATCCCAGACTTTGAGACCTTCGTTTTATATATATATATATATATGCATATTTAATTCTGACAGAAAATTGTTGGTAAATAGCAGAAATAAAATAAGTTTAAGGTTATGTTTATATTTTATTTGTCAACATTTATTTTGTTTCAAGTAACACATTTTTTTCCTTTATTTTTTTTATGGTTTGAGTAAAAAAAAGGTGTGTGTGTACAATAAGTGTATAAAATTTTGTCATGAAAATATATAAATTGCTGTAATATGCATTGCATTTTTTGTGTACTTTTGAATAAATAAGCAGATCTGGGAAAAAATATCATATATCAGTTACAAAAATGATTCACCCTTATTTAACTATTGATCTGACTTCATCATCACTACTGCTATATAAGCCCTGAAGTTTCATGTGGTTCTGTGTTTGATTTTTTAACGAGGGCATTGCATACGTGCTATTGATCAAATCAGCTCATCAATCTTATTTCATTTCTGTCATGTTAGCTGTATTTTAATCTTCTGTTGGCATAACTTTCACGTTAATACAGTTTAGTCTACAAAACAGCAATGCAAGCAGAAGTTAATTAGTTAGTTGGTTGTGTGATTTCAGCAGGAAATGTAATTTCTTCAGAAGTTTGTTGTTTTGTGTCCCGCTGGTGAATGAGGAAAGAAGAGCGTTGATAAATTGAACGAGTATTAATTTTGCATGTGGACGGGCTCTGAAAATGAGACGTCGTCTTGTGGGAAGCTGAAATAATTGCATGTGAGCGCTGATGAACTTATGCGAGTTCATTTGGTGCCCTTCATCTCTAAGCAACATGCTGCCTGTCGCCTAGCAACAATGAAAGCTGCATCCCGCTGCTCGACACACATGAGTAGCGTGATTATTTCTGCCATGAGTTCATGTGAGGTTTGACCTTTGACCTGTAGTTACAGCTACGACCTGAGCTACTCGCTGCAGTATAACATGACGCTGCTGCAGATGCCGTGTGACGCCGGAGAAACAGAGGAGCTCAACACCAGCAGACAGGACAGCTTTGACATCTTCGAGGAGGAGGGACTCCCCACTCAAGGTATGCTTTCTAACCAGTCTTGTATTTTATTTTTTTAATTAAATTAAAAATTTAATAAAAAATAAAAAATTAAATTATATTAAAAAATTTAAATTAAATTACATTTATTATTGTTTTATACTTTGATTATATATTTTATAGTGTTTTTGGTTTTTATTTGCTTATTTTATATTATTTGTAATTTTATATTTTATTTGGTTTGATTTGTTTCTTTCTTAATTTACATATTTAGATTTAGTTTTTTAGCATTTTCAGTAGCAATGTATTGTTAATTTATTTTGTATTTTCTTTCCTATTTTTCATTTCACATTTAAATTATTTTATTTTCCTTTATTATTATTATATCGTTATTATTATGTAATTATTGCATAATCGTATCCAAAATAAGTTTTTGTTCACATAATATATATGTGAGTGTACTGTGTATATTTACTATGTATATATAAATACAAACTAACATAAATTTAATTGTTATTTTTTATATTTTTATTTTGTTATTTTGATTATTTTATAGGTCTCAACTCTTTTTTTTTTAACCCTTTTTTTTTTTTTTTTCTTGTTATAGAGAAAGGTCTTGATTCCAGTTATTTGTTCTCTTATTGTCACTGTGTGTGAATTATTAGTTGATGTGTTTGTGTTTCAGTTGTGCACAGTTTAACTAACGAGCCGTATGCTAAGTATGTGTGGAATGTTCGTCTGCTGGAGAAGGTCAAAGACATCGTCCATCCTGATTGGCTGCTCTACATCATTCACGGATTCTGCGGCCAATCCAGTATCCTCTTAAATTATGTTTTTATAAAAGTCGTCGTGACGTATTGTCAAGTATGGTGACCCATACTTGAAATTGGTGCTCTGCGTTTAACCCATCCAAGTGCACACACACAGCAGTGAGTAGTGAACAAATGCACGCGCACACACACACACACACACACACACACACAGCAGTGAACACACACCCGGAGCAGTGGGCAGCCATTTATGCTGCGGCGCCCGGGGAGCAGTTGGGGGTTCGGTGCCTTGCTCAAGGGCACCTCAGTCGTGGTATTGAGGGTGGAGAGAGCGCTGGACATTCACTCCCCCCACCTACAATTCCTGCCGGCCGGGGACTCGAACCCACAACCTTTCGATTACGAGTCCGACTCTCTAACCATTAGGCCACGACTTCCCCTTATAGATAATTAGCGGGAAGTCGTGGCCTAATGGTTAGAGAGTCGGACTCGTAAGCCAAAGGTTGCTGGTTTGAGTCTCCGGCCGGCAGGGATTGTAGGTGGGGGGAGTGAATGTCCAGCGCTCTCTCCACCCTCAATACCACGACTGAGGTGCCCTTGAGCAAGGCACCGAACCCCCAACTGCTCCCCGGGCGCCGCAGCATAAATGGCTGCCCACTGCTCCGGGTGTGTGTTCACTGCTGTGTGTGTGTGTGTGTGTGTGTGTGTGTGCGCGTGCATTTGTTCACTACTCACTGCTGTGTGTGTGTGTGTGTGTGTGTGTGTGTGTTCACTGCTGTGTGTGTGTGTGTGTGTGTGTGTGTGTGTTCACTGCTGTGTGTGTGTGTGTGTGTGTGTTCACTGCTGTGTGTGTGTGTGTGTGTGTGTGTTCACTGCTGTGTGTGTGTGTGTGTTCACTGCTGTGTGTGTGTGTGTTCACTGCTGTGTGTGTGCACGTTGGATGGGTTAAATGCAGAGCACAAATTCCGAGTATGGGTCACCATACTTGGCCGTATGTCACTTCACTAATGTAGTGCGTACGAATATTTTCATATAGATGAATCTCTGAGCCCAAAGTCAGACAAAACAAAGTCTGTGCCCGTTTCACACTGATGCACATTGATGTGTGTTTGTGTGTGTATGAGATACAGAAACGGCGTCCACAAAATGAATGTAACAGCAGCTGATGCGCACAGCGTAGTCAGCATTGTTTATTTATCAAGGCAGTGATCTAGTTTTACAATTGCTTTCCACGTCATGCTGCAAAAATACAGCTAAAACCTACTTACCTTCATTTTTTTTATTTTTGAATTTTTTTGGTGTATCGTTTTGCTAAATATTATTAAAACATATTTATTTAGTTATTTATTTGTTTGTTTAACCTTATGCAAAATTTTTAAAAACAACTATTTTATTTTATTTTTCCATTATTTTTGTTTTTGTTATTTTGTACCCTTCAGCTAAATAGTTAACACAATTTTTATTTTTTATTATTATTTTTATTTTTCTCTTACATTGTGCCCATTTTGATAAATAATACATTTTATTTTATTTTTTTATTTTAATGTACTCTTCTGTAAAATCCAATTTTACAAAACTTACTAAATAGAAAACCTTTTGAAATATTTTTTATTTTACATTTTTATTTCATAGTCTTTTTTTATTTACCCTCCTGCAAAATACAAACTCAGTTAATTGATTTTTCATAAATTTTTAAAAATTATTTTAGTTTTGCACCCTTAGCTAAATACATGAATCACTCTTTTAAATAAATAAAATAAATACATTATTATTTATTTTTACAATTATTTATACATTTTTTTTATTTTTAAATATGATTTGTTTTATCCTTCTGCAAAATAGTTGAATCTATTTTATTTTATTTTATTTTATTCTACAGCTGAAACTGCCTTCTGATAGCATCACATGGCTTCTAGCTGATCAAAGCTGCTCTGGAGGGTTTATCATACATTTTTTATTTTTAAAGGGTGTACTAGAACATGCTCTCATGCTCGGTGGTTCGAAAATCGCATTATTTTTCACATAATTTACATTTACATAATTTACAAACGCTGCTTTATCAAGATTAAATGAAAATGACATCCAAAATTTTCTGAAAAGAGTTGGTTTCCATCAGAAATACAGTGATATAAAAACACCCGCACCGGGTTTTGATTTTGAAGCGTGCAGTGCTCAACCAAGCGTTCTCCCACCCCCCAACCATTCAAATTTCTGTAGGCGGGGTTTACAATTTGTGATGTCATAAATACAGAAATGCAACTTTGTAGTCCAAACGAGTCGTTCGCTGTAGTTCTTGAAAAGGGACTTTTAAAAAACGAAATATCTCCCTTTGGAGTGGACTTTGAGATTTGAAACTTTGTAGATCGTTTTATGCCCAAACATACACACTACACACTGACTAAATTTTGTATTTTTTTTATGTTTTACCCTTCTGTAAAATAGTTAAAATCCATTTTATTTTATTTTATTTAGCAAAATACAGCTAAAACTCCCTTCTGATGGTATCACATGACTTCTAGCTGATCGAAGCTGCTTTGGAGGGTTTATCATCTCAGCTGCTTGCTGGTGAACCTGATCTTGACCCGCTACATCACTTTGAACCGGCAACAAACTAGTTACCGTGTTCCAGAAACCCGCTCGACATCAGCTGTTTTTCCCAGCAGAGAGTTCAGGAGGGTCAAAACTGAACAAAACGAGCTAAAAGAACACAAGAGAGAGAAATGATCATCCGGAGAGAGTCTGGAGCTGTTGATTGCTGTGTGGCGTAATGGTTTCTCTCTGTGAGGAGCCTGAAGCAGCGGTGAAGGGGTTCACGGATGTCAACAGTGTTTTCACAGAGCGATGGAGACGCTGAATGATCTCAGAGCCTAATGCATTCATACGAGCAAGATAAGAGCTAAGAAGCACACAAAACACTTGAGAAATCATAGGCTGGGGTCAATAAGATTTGTTTTCTATTTAAAGTAAGCTGTTCATTTATTACAGAAAAAATGCAATCAAAGCCATCAGAGTCTAAAAACATACAAAATGTGGAGAATCAAAAATTTTTTTTTTATTTTTATCAGACTTTTCTTCATTCATTATTTTATTTTTGATTCAGAGCTAAAAAAAAACTAATGTCTGAATATGTGTACTTGTCTACCATATACTAAGCAAAAAGTAGATTGTCAAATCCCTAGGCTGTCCGAAAACTCAATTAGAGTTCGAAGTCAAAAGTATTTGGATGCTGTTTGTATACTAAAGTAGAGAAGTAAGTGTATTTAGCCAACTCTAATTGTAGTACGCACTTGCAGCTCTTCACTTAAATGCAGAGATTCCTTTATTTAATTTTAAAATAATTGTTCTTATTTTTTATTTCTTACCCTTCTGGAAAATACAGTTAAAACCTGTTTATTTCATTTTATTTATCTTTTGATCTTCAGAGCTTTTAATTATTTAAAATTTTCCATTATTTTTTCATTATTTTTTATTTCGTACCCTTCTGCAAAATACAGTTAAAACATATTTATTTTTATTAATTGTTATTTTATTTTATTTATCCTTGATCTTCAGATCTTTTAATTATTTTAAATTTTTCATTATTTTTTGTTTGTTTTATTTATCTTTGATTTTCAAAGATTTTATTATTTTTATTTTATACCCTTCTGTAAATGTATTTTATTTTTTAGTTTATTCATATCTTTGATTTCAGAGCTAAAAACATACCCCATGTCTGAATATGTGTTCTTCTCTACTGTATAGTATGCAAGAAGAGTCTCGACTCGAATCCTACTTTGATTTGATTTGATTTTAATAATTGATACTTTTTTAAAACCTATTTATTAGTGCTGTCAAACAATTAATCACAATCATTCTCATCCAAAATAAAAGTTTTTGTTATGTGTTTATACTGTGTATATTTATTATGGACATATAAATACAAACACATGCATGCATATATTTAAGAAAAATGCTTTGTTTATATATTAAATATATATATAATATGAAATGTAAGAATATCAATGTATATGCATGTAAATATTTTCAAAATATATACTGTATGTGTGTGTATTTATATATACATAATAAATATACACAGAACACACATATATTATGTAAACAAAAACGTTTATTTTGGATGCGATCGTTTAACAGCACTAATTTTTATTTAATTTAATTATTCAAATTTTTGTAGCCTTCTGCAAAATACAGTTAAAACCTAGTTATTTAATTTTTCGTTGGTGTTTATTTTTATTTACAGTAACATTCTATTGCAGATTTCTGGTGGAATGGTCATGTGCTGCGTGTTGATATCAGATGCTAGTAAAATAAAAAGCCTTTAACTGGACATAGATCACTTTTAACTATTTTAATGACTTAGCCCAGTTAATTAAAGGCTTTTTATTTTTACTAAATGAGTGCCTTGGAATATTTAATTTTCTCAGTTTTATATTTACCTCTAAATATTCAAAGAGCAGCATTGATTACGTGAAGAGCATCATTCTTGGCTCCTGTTGTTTTGATCAGATGCTAGTGTTGTGGTTCTTTAACGCTGGCGCTCAGAGCTGTTGATCTACGGCCGGCCGGTGCATGTCACGCTCATCGCCCGCCGCTCCAGCCGCTTCGCCGGGACACGATTCCTCAAGCGAGGAGCGAACTGTGAGGTACGGACCATGTGCTCTTTTGTCCAACACGAGCCGTGCTTCTCCTGTATTTATCTCTGTGTGTTCAGGTGTGATTATGTAACGTTTGTTTGCTCTAAAGCTGTCGGCCGTTAAAGCTTCGCTAAGCTCTCTGTGATGCTTTATGATGGGGAAGATACTTCAAAACTGCAGACTGACGTATTTCAGCTGCTCATTTCACAGTTAAACCTCAGTCAAGCTCTCTTTGAGAAAGTATTTCACCACTACAGGATACTTACAAAAGTCTGTGTAATTGTGTTGAAGCTACTTAAGGGAATGTTGTATATTATTTATAAATCTTTGATTTTCAGAGCTGAAAACATACTCCATGTCTGAATGTGTGTACTTCTCGACTCAGAAATATGCAAATAGTAGTATGTCAAACCACTAGGCTGCCCGAAAACTCAAACACAGTTTGAATTTATACAAAACTCAGGTTTTATATAATTTTAATTTTATTTTATACCCTTCTCCAAAATATATTTTATTTTATTTTATGTATATTAAATGTTTTTTTAATTTTATTTAATATTATTTTTTAATTTTATTAAATGGTTTTTGTTTTATTTAACTTTATTTTAATACATTTAATTGATTTTTATTTACATTTCCATTTTTTTAATCAAAAGATACGTATTTGAATTTCCATTATTAAATATTATTTATTATTTCATTTTATTTTTTACGTTTTTTTATTTAAAAAAATATTTTAAATTAAAAGCTACTTATTTTATGTTATGTCTTTGATTTTCAGAGCTCAAAACATACCCCATGTTGTAATGTTTTTTTATTTTATCTTATTTTTTTACATTTTATTCAATTTAATTCAATGTTTTTTATTTTATTTAAATATTTTTTTATTTACATTTTTAATTTTTTTAATATTTGTTTTTAAATTAAAAGCTACTTATTTTAATTTCCATTATTTATTTATTTTGTACCCTTCTGCAAAATATAGTTAAAACCTATTTTTTTATTTCATTATTATTATTTTATTTTTTATTTTTTTTTATTTAATTTAATCTTTGATTTTCAGAGCTGATAATATGTCTGATTATGTGTACTTCTCTATAGCATGTAAAACGAGTATGTCACGTGATTTGTGCTCGTATTTTCAGGGTGATGTAGCGAACGAGGTGGAGACGGAGCAGATCATCCACGACGCCTCGGTCATGTCGTTGACGGCGGGCAGTTTCTCCTCCTGTGTTCAGGTCCGAGGCTCGGTTCCTCTGTACTGGTCTCAGGACATCTCCACCATGATGCCCAAACCGCCCATACGCCGTAAGAGCCACTTCCTGTCCATTACCTCACCACTACTTCCTGTTTATCAGCTCAAAACTGAGCCTTCACCCTCCTTCAGGACAGGGAGGGATGTTTTCTAGAAGAGAAAGGCTGTGTTTAAATGCATTTATCTGCTAAAGGTTTGTTTGGAAATTTTTCGGAGCTCAATGCTTCAGACATTAATAGATTCTTTAAATGTGCAATGTTCGATTTGAAAATTCAGAAAGTGTGTCCTGTTTAAAAACATCCAGTTAGACCCTGAAATGCCAGATTTTGCATACGGATGTTTTCATGATCCTGGTTTATATACTGTAGATGAACTGCCTCTGACCCCAAAGTCAGACAAAACAAAGTCTGCACCCGATTTACACTGATGCACATTCATGCGTGTGTGTGTGTGTGTGTGTGTGTGTGTGACTCTGGACTGTTGATTTATCATGGGTGTGATCTAGTTTTACAGTTGCTTAACACATGCCATGCTGCAAAATACAGCTAAAACGTAATTTTATTGTTTATTTTAATACATTTAATTACGTTTTATTTTATTTTAATGTTTAAATTTATTCATGCCAGTGATCAAGTTTCACAGTTGTTTTCCACATACCATGGTGCAAAATACAATTCAAACCTACTTTTAATTTTAATTTAATTTTAAAAAAATGTATCTATTTATGTATTTTATTTTGTACGGTTACAAATACTGCAAAATAGTTAAACCTACTGATATTTATTTTTCTTTTTTAAATTATTTATTTTTTCATCCTGCTGCTAAATATAGTACTACTTTTTTTATTTTATTTATTCATGGCAGTGATCAAGTTTCACAGTTGTTTTCCACATACCATGGTACCTGAACATCAGTTGTTTCTTCTGGTTTTTCGAGGTTTTAGCAGATTCTTCTTTGTCGGATGACATCACCCGGGCCGTCTGAGGATCTCTCATCTTCTCTTGCTTTATCTCTATCCTGAACCCATTTCACCGCTTTTCAGCCAAAGCAAGATGACATTTCATATGTACAGCGGCTCACGCTGATCCAACTGCGCTTGCGGCTTATCTTAGATTGGTTATCGCCAGCGTCCTCAACCGTGTGTGTTTCCTCGGGTTCGACATGTCCTTTTTGCTTCAAATACAAAATTCCTGTCCAACACAAATTCTGTCGTGCTTGTGATGCATCAGTATCTCATAATTTCAGCTTGATATCATAATTGTCTTTTTATGCCATCATGACTTTTGTCTTTGAAAGATGACTTGGTATCTCTTTATGATGTAGTACCTGTGTCACCAATTTTGACTTAATATCGTAATTAAGAAATTTTGTCGTCATAATGACTTATCTCATAATTCTGACTTAGTGTTATAATTGACTTTTTATGTCGTAATAATGACTTTTATCTCATAATAATGACTAGGTATGTCATAATTTCAACTTATCATAATTAGGTCTTTTCATGTCATTATGACTTATTTCATAATTATGACTTCAGGGCTCGCAAAATCGCTAATGTATCACTGCCCTACTCGACGAGCTACCTTAAAATACAGGGCTCCTGCAGGCCCTTAAAACTCTCAATTTAGTTGTATAAAATTTAAGGCCATACAAAGGTTTAAATACGTAAAATGTATAAGAAGAGTCTTAATTACAATTTCAAGAGGTCTTGCAGTTGGGATGTAACGACAAGAACCGCGATACAGCTGATTAAATGATGTCATTGAATAAATGAGCGCTGCACATTTCAAAGTCAAAACGCGGCGCAGATGTTTTTATGTGAACGTGTCTCTGAAGGGAATCGTCTGTCTTCAGAAACGTATCGGTGGCATCTTCATTTTCAATGCCTGTTAAAGCAGCGTATATATGAGCGCGGTGCTGCTTGCTGTTAGCGTACCGGAGAAGCCGCTATTTGCTCCTAAAGCGCCACCTCGTGGCGGAGAGTGAATTTGCATTTACAGTGTGCCTCTTATGTTCAGATCAATGTGAATATCCACCCATGTTTTTATGCAGCAAACAGAGTTGCAAATGTGAAAAGTTAATGTGCCTTCTAAAAATCTAAACAATTAAGACAGTAATATTTATGTTTTAAATTAATATAATATGTTTGACTTGTCCCTTTTCATAAAAATGGTTTAAAAGCTGAAATGCCATTTTATAAGATTTCGTTTTGTGTGTGAAAACTTTATTAAGCTGTAAATCATGTCATTTTATGGCTTAAAATGTTACCATAGACATTGTCCAACCCCACTCATACAGTGTTCATTTTACTTGTGCAGCGCTAAAACGGTTCATATATTGCCTAATTTTATTTAATTATTTACAGGGTATGTGCTGAATTTTTAAAAATCAATTTATTTAATTGGTATTTGTTGATATTTGTGCATTGAAAATGTTTTTGATTGACATTTAGACTTATCTTATTTTCTATATTTAAAAAATGGTCTTTTTTATTTTGGCTAGTTAAATTAATTTTCGGGCTACCAAAATCTGAAGAGTACCTGCCCGAAGGGCTACCAGGGATTTTTAAATTTTGCGAGCCCTGGACTTAGTATCTCATAATTTTGAGTTAATATTACGATTATGGCTTTTTATGCCATAATAGTGACTTTTGTCTCTGAAAGATGGCTTGGTATCTCATAATGATGATTTAGTATCTCAATTTTGACTTAATATCATAAGTAATTTTGTCATAATCATGACTTATCTCATAGTTATGACTTAGTGCCTGAATTCTGACTTTATTATAATTAAGTATTATAATTGACTTTTTATGTCATAATGACTTTTATCTCGATCACTTGGTATCTCATAATTTTGACTTATGATAATGATTTTTCATGCCACAATAATCTCATAATGATGACTTAGTATCTCATAATGTTGACTTAAAAAGTCATAATTATAATGTTATGTACTAATAATAACTTTTTTCTCATCTTAGTACCTCATACCTCATTGTATCCCATATCTGTAATAGGGCTGTGTATTGGCAAGAATCTGGTGATACGATACGTATCACGATACAGGGGTTGCGATACGATACATTGTGATACTGTAAGCAAGACGATATATTGAGATATTTCTTATTTTAGAAATAGGATATATATTTTTTAGGAAAGCTGTCATTAAGAACACACCACCATATGCAAACCTTAGCAAAAAATAAATAAATAACAAATAGTTTAACCAGAACACACTGGGATCTGCATTTGCAATAATCAGTCCCTGTAACATTCAACATTATTGAACCACTTTTTGTGCAGTACGAGTAAAGGGGGAAATATTCAAGTGCTTGCATGATTCTTTAGTTAAATGTATGTATAAAATGTATTTTATAAAAAGAAAAATATATATTTATAAACTACTTTAAAGGTTCACAGTTTAAGTTTACAATTGTAACATACAATGTCATAACATTTGATCTGAACAAAAAATTAATTACATCTGCTTAATATCAATGAAAAATAAAGTGCTTGCAGGATTCCTAAAGAAAACAAAACAATTGTAAAACAATCAAATAAATACAGATGTTAAGCATTCTGAGAACTTTTGAACTTGGATTTCACAGGTTTTTCAGTTTGTATTTATGTTCCGCGTGGAATCGGCGAGACCGCGACGCGTGAACCGCCCCAACTCTACCGCCAGCCGCGCCCCAAAGGCTCTTCAACACGGGACGCGGCAAGCGGCAGAACCGAGGTTGCGCCGCAGTCCCGGGGCGGACATTACCCATAAGCCCAAATGGCGCCACACTTCAGCTTTGCACATCGAAACGAGAACTGGAACAATTCTTTCATCCTCCATTACTGGCAGCGAACTATATTAACGCTAACATTAGTGGAGTGCCCTGATGCTAGTATTTCTCACTGTTTAAGTTCAGAGATGAAGACCGATATCTAGCGGTCGGGATATGAACTCAAAACGAAACAACTGCCAAGAATCTTGTATGTTTTGGAGAATCAATACAGTATCGCCAAACAAAATATCGCGATGCGTGTATCGATATTTTCTTACACCCCTAATCTGTAAGTAAATAAGCACAATTACTAGTATAGTAACTTTTAAGACAATCTCTTTGACTTTTTCGCACTTTTTGTCAAATTAAACTGGTCCAATAACACAAATCTGGACAAAAACAGCATTTTGATCTATTTTTTTAAGGAACCAGTTTTCTCCTGTGCATTTTTATCAAAATGACACTCGGATATGACACTAAGTTCTTAGTTATGATAAATTGTATGTGATTTTCTTCATTTCCAGACTCGTCATCCTCTGCACTTACTCATCTTCCTAATACATTATGCAATTTGCCTGCAAATGTCCTTCTGTCAGAAGATGATGAGGGTTTATGAAGAATGTTTTCTGTAATTAGGTCAGGTTTAAAACCGCACTAACACAAAAGGCTTCCAGGATAACAGATATCGATTTTCTGCTAAACAAAAACAGGAGAGAAGTTGTTATGCAAAGCTCGAGTCTCGGCCATCTTTCGTTGATTGTTTGGGGTGCTGCGAGAAGATGAGACACATTTTTTCTCTTTCATCACTAACATGTGTCATGCTGCCATTTCCATGAGCTTTGTCTGACCTTCTGAAGGACTTTTCTATACTCAAGTGTTTGATTATGCTGACTTTGTATACACTTTGTGTGGTGTTAATGAATCCATGCAAAAAGGAGATTTGTGTATGCGAGAGAACCTCGTTCTCATAACCTACTTCCAGGAGTGTTTTGTGTGTTGTGCTCTAATCTGTTTATAGGTTTGTCACTGCACAGTTAGATTGTAGCCTGCTGCTCAGCGCAGACTTATGACCCACATAGTGCACATTGAGTTGTCTTAAATGGTTCATGTCATATTCATATGGAAGCCCATTTCAAGTAAGAACAAATGTCAAAATTATGAGATACTAAATCATAATTGACATACAGTATCTCACAGAAGTGAGTACACCCCTCACATTTTTGTAAGAATGTGAAATAGTGAGTGTACAGCTTGTATAACAGTGTAAATTGACTGCTCCCTCAAAATAACTCAACACATAGCCATTAATGTCTAAACCGCTGGCCACAAAAGTGAGTACACCCCTAAGTGAAAATGTCCAAATCGGGCCCAATTAGCCATTTTCTCTCCCCAGTGTCATGTGACTCGTTAGTGTTACAAGGTCTCAGGTGTGAATGGGGAGCAGGTATGTGTTAAATTTGGTGTTATCGCTCTCACTCTCTCATACTGGTCACTGGAAGTTCAACATGGCACCTCATGGCAAAGAAGGATCTGAAATCGGAGGATCTGAAAAAAAGAATTGTTGCTCTACATAAAGATGGCGTAGGCTATAAGAAGATTGCCAAGGCCCTGAAACTGAGCTGCAGCACAGTGGCCAAGACCATACAGCGGTTTAACAGGACAGGTTCCACTCAGAACAGGCCTCGCCATGGTCGACCAAAGAAGTTGAGTGCACCTGCTCAGCGTCATATCCAGAGGGTGTGTTTGGGAAATAGACGTATGAGTGCTGCCAGCATTGCTGCAGACGTTGAAGGGGTGGAGGGTCAGCCTGTCAGTTCTCAGACCATACGCCGCACACTGCATCAAATTGGTCTGCATGGCTGTCGTCCCAGAAGGAAGCCTCTTCTAAAGATGATGCACAAGAAAGCCCGCAAACAGTTTGCTGAAGACAAGCAGAATAAGGACATGCATTACTGGAACCATGTCCTGTGGTCTGATGAGACCAAGATAAACTTATTTTGTTTCAGATGGTGTCAAGCATGTGTGGCGGCAACCAGGTGAGGAGTACAAAGACAAGTGTGTCTTGCCTACAGTCAAGCATGGTGGTGGGAGTGTCATGGTCTGGAGCTGCATGAGTGCTGCCGGCACTGTGGAGCTACAGTTCATTGAGGGAACCATGAATGTCAACATGTACTGTGACATACTGAAGCAGAGACAGTATTCCAACATGATAATGACCCCAAACACACCTCCAAGACGACCACTGCCTTGCTTAATAAGCTGAGGGTAAAGGTGATGGACTGGCCAAGCATGTCTCCAGACCTAAACCCTATTAAGCATCTGTGGGGCATCCTCAAACAGAAGGTGGAGGAGCGCAAGGTTAGAGTAACATCCACCAGCTCCGTGATGTCGTCATGGAGGAGTGGAAGAGGACTCCAGTGGACACCTGTGAAGCTCTGGTGAACTCCATGCCCAAGAGGGTTAAGGCAGTGCTGGAAAATAATGGTGGCCACACAAAATATTGACACTTTGGGCCCAATTTGGACATTTTCACTTAGGGGTGTACTCACTTTTGTGGCCAGCAGTTTAGATATTAATGGCTGTGTGTTGAGTTATTTTGAGGGGACAGCAAATTTACACTCTTATACAAGCTGTACACTCACTACTTTACATTGTAGCAAAGTGTCATTTCTTCAGTGTTGTCACATGAAAAGATATAATAAAATATTTACAAAAATGTGAGGGGTGTAGATCACTTCTGTGACATACTGTAAGTCTAAAATGTGTCATAATTTACTAATTCAAAATTATGAGATACTGGGTCATAATTATGATATAAGTCAGATATAAGATGTGAAGTCATAGTTTTGACGTACTGTAAAATTATGAGATACTAAGTCATAATTGACGGTAAGTCATAATTTTGATACCCTAAGTCATAATTATGATGCAAAAATTATGAGATGCTTAGCCGTTATGCCATAAAAAAGTAAAAATTATGAGATATTAAGTCAGAATTGTGAAATAATCGTCAAAAATGGAAGGTACTAAATGATGAATTATGAACTTAATTATGAATAATCATAATTATGACTAATCTCATAGTTTCAATCTTTTATCTAATTATATAATGTTATGTCACTTTGACTTGAGTTTTATTTCTGGCGTAAAAAGTCAATTTTGACAGTCATTATTATTTACAAAGTCATAATTGAGATAAAAGATTAAAATTGAGATGCTAGGTGAGGACAAAAAGGTCATAATTATTCTATAAAAAGTCATAATGTCATATCATAATGACAAAGTAATAAATTATGAGTTACCATTTTTTACTTTTTATTTAAAAGAGCTGATTGAAATATTATCTCTGGCATCAGCTGGTCTTTGAAGGACACATTTTGTAGGACCCAGGAAAACATTTGCAATTTTTATCACACATAAAACAGGAATATTTTCTAGAGTTGGTAATTTGACACATGATGTGAAATGTGAACTCATTTGCTTTAAAATGACTCTGGATTTATGTCATCCTGACCATGAATCTTATGACTGAATCATTTGTGTGAAGAGCTGTTCTTATTAAAATGCTCTTTCTCTCTCTCTAGTGGACCAAGCCGACCCGTACGCTCACATTGCTGCTCTTCACTTCGATCAGATGCTGCAGAGGTTTGGGTCGCCCATCATCATCCTCAACCTCGTCAAGGTGAGATCCAGTATTTCCCGTCTCCACGTCCTCCATTTCACCCCAAAATCAGGAGGAAATTATACTTTGCATAAAGAGAAATCACCAAAATATCAATATTGTAGCACTGTAATATTTATTGTAAAACATGTTATTGATCAGTTCTATTTTTTATTCCTTTTATAAGGACCAAAAAACGAAAGACGTTTTGTACGATGGACTCAAAAGTTAAATTTTTAACACGCATACAACTAAAGAATTTTAATAGTTATGACATAAAAAGTCAAAATTATGAGATACAAAGCCATAATTATGACAAAAGTTTACATTTTGTGATACTAAGTCATAATTATGAAAAAAAAGTCTAAGTTATGAAATGCTAAGTCATAATGACAAAGTAAAAATTATGAGATACTGAGTCATTATGACATAGTCAAGATTATGAGATAATAAGTAATAATTATGAGATGTTAAGTAGGGCTGAGCGATTAATTGCATTTGCGATAATATCGTGATATGAAAAACATGATTTTTCAACTGCAGAGGCTGTGATTACACTCTGTTCAACTTGAAGATCGATCGGTGTATGACATCAAAGTACGGCGAGAGAAAGCCTAAGGAGACGCCCGCTCTCTTATAGCTCTCACAGTATTTGATGACACACAGCGATCGGTTTAGCAGCGCTGCTTCAAGTCCAACACATCTAAGCAGTCTTCAGAGGAAGCATCAAGTTGGCACGCTATGTTACCAAGTCTGCAGTTTTGCAGAATTTATGCGCTACATGTAAATTATATCCTTTGTTGTATTTTCCTGTAAAAATAACGGAGTTCCTTTGGAATTCTTCAGCTTTTAAGAACTGCCGGGTTTTCTGGTAGTGGGCGGGACTAATGCGCAAACAGCAATCTCATTGGCAGGCGCTCACCTATTATCCTCCCTGTTTTGAATTCAGCGAATCAGTTCGAGCGAACGCAGACAACCTGATTAATATTCATGAACCCAGCAGCTCAATAATCCTTAGTGCGTTTTATATTGTTCTTATTAATAGTAGAATTCGTAGTAGTTTTATCTTATCAGTATTATTTGTATTTTTTTCCCCCTATTTATATATTAGTATATCAGATAATTAATATTAGTCTGGTGAGTAAACTAAAAAAAAAGACAAGCCAATGAAGATTAAGAGAATAAGAATTGTCCAAACTTTTATAAGCTGAATTTTATTGAATGTTTGATTCTAATCTGCAATGAAGTACAAACTAAATATTTGCATAAGGCAAATAAGGCCTATTTATTTTTTTTGCATTATTGCATTAGTAATATTAATTACAATTATCACTGCATCATATCACCTTGCATTATTTCACATTAAATATTTTGTTGGACTGTCACGTTGTGTTGCGAACACACAATTTTTAGCTCCTTTTTTATGTTTCTTTTCATGGGCATTCAATTTTAAAATTTGGGGGTTTGGTATGTTTTTAGTTTTTTTTTATAATCTTTTTTAGACTGCATTTATTTGATGAAAAATACAGTTAAATTGTAAAATATTATTACAATTGAAATGATCTGTTTTCTTTAGGAATATCTGTTAAAATGTAATTTATTGCTGTGATCAAAGCTGAATTTTCTTCAGCGTCATTACATTCTAATATGCTGATTTACTGCTTAAGAAACATAACTGATTATTATTAGTTTTTGCGGAAACTGTGATACATTTTAATTTTCAGGATTCTTAAATTAATATAAAGTTCAAAAGAACAGCATTTATTTGAAATGGAAATCTTTTGTTACATTATAAATGTCTTTACTGGCTCTTTTGATCAAAATAATGCTTGCTTGCTGAATAAAAGTATTAATTTCTTTCACAAAATGCTATTGCATGCACTCTGTGTGCTTCACATGAACACTTTTAGCATCTAATACACTTGCTATAGATGCAACAGACTGCACACATGAAGAAACGCACATGATGTTTTTGAGTAAAAGCTACTGTCCAGATTTCCCATCTCTCACGTTGGTTGTCATGAGATATGACAAAACAAAGACCCAAATCACAGTTTGAGCCAAAAACACACACACACAAGCCATGTGATGTCCATGTGAACACCAGGTGCCAGAAAGGGACTAAATTAAACACAAACTGTAGCCTGACAGGTTGAAAACACATGTGCATGTGTGTTTGTGGCTTTGTTGCAGTGTGTGAATCACCGTATATTTTCCGTCCAGTTAAAAGCGTGTGACAAAAGAGCCTTAATGACCCAAATGAGGTACATTGCATGCTAAGAATGTGGTCTAATTAACTCCACACGCTTGTTTAGTGCGCTGGACCATGCAGTCGCAACACGTGTGCGGTTTGTGTGTGAAGTGCATGTGTGTTTGACCTCCAGCATAGACTCTGTGTTTGTCAGTGGCCTCCAGTGGAGTGTGTGTGTTTGTGTGTGGGAGGCAGACTGCATTGTGGGCCGCAGGAGGACTCGGACGGCCACAGAATGATTTCTGTGAATGCTGGAGTCGTTTAGAAGCACGTGCAAATGTGGCAAGGATTGAGTGTGTAAATCACACATCAATCACGTGTGCTTCTGCCTGCTGGCGTGTGCGACGCTCAGATAATATCTTACTAGTGTTCATCGTGGATTAGTCATGGCTCCCTATAGAGGAGCAGGAGGACGTGTGTTTGAGTCATCGTCCATCATCTACATCCACATCTTGCACAATACAGCGTTTCTTATGCATTCTGATTCATTATTTAATTGTAGGTGTAGAAATGTGCTTTTGAAAATGTAGTGCCTTGGCAAACCTATGATGAACGTGGCTGCAACGTTTCATGTTTTTTTCTCACAAATATATAAAGTTCTTAAAAGTAAAAATGCAGTATTTATTAATTCTGATTATTTAATTTAGCATTTTAGAAAAGGGAGAAATGATTGTCAAAGTTGTGTTTTCATAAAAAGTGCATAAGATGTATGCATTTAAATGCATTATTGAGAGGAAATAACTCTTAACGTTGTGTTTCGTTTTCATGCAATCTCTGATGTCCTTCAAAGTAAAAAAATAAATACAAATGCAGTGTTTATTAATTCTGGTTCATTTAATTCAGAACTTTAAAAAAAGAGAGCAAATGATTCTCAAAGTTGCATTTATTTTATCAAAAAAACTTTTAAAAAAGGGACAAAATGATTCTCAAATTTTGTTTAGTGATGAAATGCATATAATTTACGCATTAATTCTTATTAATTCTGGTTCAGTTTAGCATTATATAAAAGGGAGTAAAAGATTCTTAAAGTTGTGTTCCTATGATAAAATGCATTCAAACTTATTATTTGTATAGAAATATTCCTTTGTTTGTATAGAAATGAGCTTTGTTGTAGTGTCTGCCAAACGTTACCAACATAGTTTTACTAGAATACTGTATTTTCCACAAAAAAAAAAATTTTAAGGTTTACTTTGAAACAATTTCCACTCAGAAATTGCTAGTAAATTTAATAACAATGAATCGTCACAATGAATTAAATGTGAAATTTTGAAGTAGTAAGACTGAAATAGTATTTTCTTGTGATTTAATTGAACATTTTTTAAATTTTTTTTTTTACTCCGTTTTTGCAAATTGTCCGTTGTTCCCAAAGATTTGCTGTGTTTTTGTTAGCCGCATATTTACTAAATGTTAGCAGCAAGTTTGTCACCAAGAAATTGCTGTTTCAGGGCTGGAGAGCATCTATTGTTAGAAGTTGAGGTTAAATTGTTGGAATCAGTGTGATGATTGTTAGTTTGGTGGTTTTGATTTTGTCAGAAACGAGAGAAGCGGAAGCATGAGAAGATCCTGAGTGAGGAGTTTTACCCCGCCATCATCAACCTGAACCAGTTCCTCCCGCCGGTGCACGGCATCGAATACATCGCCTGGGACATGGCACGATACACCAAGAGGTGTGTAAAACTGTGTAAAGTGACTTTTATATGAACTGATATAATATTTACAGCTTTGAAGACCTGGAGCACAAAACCAGTCTTAAGTGTCAATTTTTCAGCATTTATTTGGTCTATAAATCTTTTGTGATGTCTCTTCTGCAGTAAACTGTGTAACGTGTTGGATCGTCTCAGTATGATCGCTGAGAGCGTGGTGAAGAGGACGGGATTCTTCGTTAATAGACCTGACTTTTATTGCCACACGTTACGTCCTGATGAAAGGTAAATGCACACATTTAAATGACCTTTACATCAACACATCCGTTTGTTTAATGTGAGCTTTATTATATAATAGCTTTATTCCACAAAAGCAAAGTCTGTTTCAGCAGCGGCGTCACATGATAAAGGTGCAAGAAATAAACTAATCAGTCTTAAGCTTGTGTAAATAATGTTGTTTATGTATTTAATAACAAATGTGACTCATTTAAATTCACATTTATGTGATAGAAATGCCCTCAGAAAAAAACTGTTCTGTCAAACGTGTGTTTTTATATGCAAATGAGTTTTGTTTCACATTTTTAGCAAATGTTCATTTTTGGGTGAACTATTCCTTTAACATTTTACTTGAAGCTTTTATATGTAATGCATTATAAAACATGTCTTGAATGCATTAATAATGCACCTCATAGTGCGTTGTATCATGATTGCTGTAATGCATTATAGTAATCATGCATTAATTGCTATAATGCATTACAGCAGATCTCAAATATTATAATGCATTTTACCTTTATTTACAGTTATTTATTGTGCATTACAATGCAAATTATGAATATCTTTATAATGCATTGCATTATACATAAAAGCTTCAAGTAAAGTTTTACCTGAAGTTGTAGTTGTTGAGTTTTCTCTAGGTTTTTCACTTCTAGAAATGGATTCATGTGACAGATTTTTATTTCACATGAAGGCAGAATCGGTTTCTGCAAGGCCATGGTGCTCCAAACACTGAATGAAAGACTGAGGGAAGAATAGCATTATGGATCAGAGATACTCCAACTAATATACCGAACCAATAGACAACAACAGCAGTTTCTATTTTGACGTGTTCCTTCCTGATGAGCTGCATATGTGTACAGTGCTGCAAACGCTGTCTCTGTGCTTCTCATAAGAGCTCAGAAAACCTCCCGTCTGAGTCACAGCTGAAGTAAATGGCAGCACTTTTGTTGTTTTCCAGCTCTTGTTGTTGTAAAGCACCGATGGTCCACGTGTTTCACTGATTGGTTGTCAAACACTCGAGGTGAAAGTGTGAGGCGAGCAGCAGTTTTAAAGACTCTCTTTGTTGTTCAGGTGGGGAGATCTCGGAGGGAAGGTCACACCGAATGGCAGGTTACAGGTTTGTCTCGACTCTCAGCTTCAAATCTGCTGCGTGGTGCTCCATTCAGTGTCTGTTCAGAAATAAAGCGTCTGTCTGACTGACATATTAAACAGCAGCCACTCTCTGTTTCTAATAGGTATTTGATTTACAGAAAAATAACTGAAAAAATCCTGTTTTTTGCATAGGTTTTTACATTTATAAAATATTTAAAACACATTTAAAACCCATCTTAAGACATATCTTAGAGAAGCTTTTGATCAGTAGGTATTGAACAGATTCACATATTTTTTATGAATTTGAATTCATTGTTGAACACACACTAAAACTAAATGTTAACTATTACTAATATAAATGTTAATGTTAAATGTTAATTAAAATGAATCAAAACATTATATATACACACACTTATATATATATATATATATATATATATATATATATATATATATGTGTGTGTGTGTGTGTGTGTGTGTGTGTGTGTGTGTGTGTTTTTTAGATATTTCTAAATGGCAGCACATTTTTTTTAATTTTTGTATCTTTTTTTGTCATTTTCATTTTTTTTATAATTTTCTATTTAGATTTTTCTCTTTTTATACAGTTTTATTTTACAATATTGTAATATACAATGTAATTTTATTTTTATTTTTTTTAAATGCTTTAAAGGTTTTAGGAATATCTGCCTTGAAACTCAAGTTATCATTGCTTTTTTCTTGTTTTTCTCATATTTCCAAATGAATTGCCCATTCAGAAAGCATATATATATATTTCTAAATATAAATAACACATTTAAAGCCCATCTTAAGAAATGTCTACTTAGTGAAGCTTTGATCCCTAGGTGTTGAACAGACTTACTTTTATGCATTTTTAATTCCATTTTTATTTCTCTCTTTTTTAAAATCTATTTTCCATAAATTAATTTGTGCTTTTTTTATATATATGTGTAGTTTCTTGTAATTGCACTTTGGTACGCTCTTGAATACATTTGAATTTAAACAATATATATGAAATATTTAATTAAATTCAAACTGCACTTTTGAGGGTAGTAGGATGTTTTAAAGTTTTTGAGTCTCTTCTGCTCACCAAGGCTGCATTTATTTGACCAGTATTGATCAGAAATACAGTAGATATTGTGAAATATTGTTACAAGTTAAAAAAGCAGTTTTCTATGTGAATATGTGTTAAAGTGTAATTTATTTCTGTGATGCGCAGCTGAATTTTCAGCATCATTACTCCAGTCTTCAGTGTCACATGATCCTTCTTTTTTCATGTTGTTTTGACAGACGGGCGTTTTGAGGACGAACTGCGTGGACTGTCTGGATCGAACCAACACCGCTCAGTTCATGGTGGGCAAATGTGCTCTGGCGTATCAGCTCTACGCTCTCGGGATGATCGACAAACCCAAGCTTCAGTTCGACACAGACTGCGTCAGGTATCTGCGCAAACACGCATTACAGCAGTCAGACTCTGTTTCTGTCGACTGATGATGTTTCTGTGCGTGCGCAGGTTATTCGAGGAGCTGTACGAGGATCACGGCGACACGCTGTCTCTACAGTACGGAGGATCTCAGCTGGTCCACCGAGTGAAGACGTACCGTAAGATCGCACCCTGGACACAGCACTCCAAAGACATCATGCAGACGCTCTCCCGTTACTATAGCAACGCCTTCTCAGGTAAAGAGCTGAGCACCTGGATGCTGCTTTCATCTGTACCCTGGTACTAGTTGAATACTATGGTATTCCAAGGTGGTACAGCATGGTATTATGTCCACTGTAAACAACTCATATAAATTATATATAATTTTATTTGTTTTACTACAATACTGGTCAAAAATTAAGAATAATGAAATGTTGTTTTAGACGTCTCTTCTGCTCACCAAGGTAGCATTTATTTGATCCGAAATATGTTAAAAATGATGTAAAATATTACAATTTAAAATGTGTGAATATCTGTTAAACTGTCATTTATTTCTGTGATGCGCAGCTGAATTTTCTTCTTAAATTACAGTTTAACAGATATTCACATAGAAAACAGCTGTTTTAAATTATAATAATATTTCACAATTTTTACTGTATTTTTGATCAATGCAGCCTTGATGAGCAGAAGAGACGGCTTTCAAAAATATAAAAAATACAATTATTCCAAACTTTTGACCGGTAGCATAATTTATAATATTTTTTTTATTACTTATTTTTTAATTTCTAATATAATTTTTCTTGATTAAGCACATTTAAACAGATTCTCATTACAGTAATGCAAAAAAAAAAAAATTTCACATTCTTAACTAGATTTTCAAAGATTATTCAGAATATGATGTTAATGTGTCACGTTTCATAAGTTAATGATGGTCTGGAGCTGGAGAGAGAGAGAGAGCGGGCGAGAGACCTGTGTGAGCCATTATATCCTCCACCCACATTCTCTCCTTCATGAATTATTCATATCTGGCTTTGTGTTGATGGCCCACTCTGTATGAATTATAATGATTACATTTATAAACGGCCGATCTCACATGTGATTTGCCCCGTGCAGAGCCGAATCGATCAGGAAAGGTGCGTGGCTTATTGTCAGGTTTTGCTGTATAAGAAGTGATTTTCTGAAATCAAGACATTGTTGTGTTTTTCCATGTTTATTGCGTTTCATTTATTGTATTTCCTGACATGATTGGATCTTTTATAGGCCAGTGTGTCGGTATAGCAACAACCCAGTTCTATTCTCCGTGGTTACAGCGTCTCCAAACTCGAATCCTATTGGCCGATGGTGAATATTATTGGGTCACACGGTTTGTTTTCCTGTAATTCTGAGTTTGAACGTTCACCGCGTCATTGCTTCCTCGCGGGAGCTCGGTTTGCGCACACAAACGCTCATGTTGTGGTCTAAATTGCTTGATGTTCTCATAATAATGTTATGATTTTAGGATATGAGTGAAATCTAATGTAATTGCCGTTTGGTTAATTGGCGAAGGCGCCACATTTCAATCAAGCGCTGATTATATTGCACCCGCGTCAATGCTTTCGCCATCAGCGACGCTGCATGGTTTACATAAACAAACAGTGGTGTGTGTGTGTTTATATTCCTTAAACCTGAATACACACAGACTCATGGGGACTCTGTGTCACTGTGGGGACCTAAATTGAGGTCCCCATGGGTAAACAAGCTTATAAATCATACAGAAAGAAGTTTTTTGAAAATCTAAAAATGCAGAAAGTTTCCTGTAAGGGGTAGGTTTAGCTGTAGGGCGAAATAATAAACCGTATGTACAGTATTAAAACCATTACACCTATGGAGAGTCCCTGCAAGGATAGCAGACCAGGCTCTGTGTGTGTGTGTGTGTGTGTGTGTGTGGGGAGGAAAATAATTAGTGAAAAAAACAATCTTGGGCAAAGCTGAAACTGAGCTGAAAATGATTAGTGGAAAAAATATAGATATTTTCAGAAAGTATAATTTGCATCTTAATTTTTAGCAATGCAAACGTATTTAACAGTAATATATATATATGTCCATGATAGGATGGGCATGTCTTATGGTGTATGCTTCGATTAATGGCACATAATTATCTAAAAATAAAATGTGTGGGAGCTCAGCTAATATGTTTCTATTATTTATGACATGACATAAAGCCAATGGGAAAAAATGGGAAATAGATATTGATCTATCCATCATTTTTATTATATTTTATGTTGCATTTTTATATTTTATGTAATATTATACTATTTTTATTATTAATTTTTAAATATATGATGTATTTAATCTCCTTTACATATTAAAACTAAATGTTTGGCTAATAAATATAAAGTACATTTGTAAATTTTTACCCTATGAAGAGAATTAAACATTTATATAATTATTTTATATAATAAAATATATAAGCACCTATAATTTATATAATATTTTTTTTTATTTAATGTTTTTTCTGAATTATTCATAACATGTATACCTTAATTTATTTTTTTATTTAAATTATAATTGTATTTTAAAATTCTAAATTTTAAATCGTTTAAATTAAATGTTTGTATTGCAACAATCTTTTTATATGTTAAATATATTATGCATATGTATATATACTGTATAAATTAATATTCAAATTTAATTTTCTTTTAAATATATCCCACATTTATCGCCCGCCCTATTTTATAATAACCATTTCTATCATCAGATCACCATATAATCAAAACGCTTGGCCTGTCAGGTTTGATTCGTTCAGATTTGCTCGATGAGTCCAGAGAGGCTTGTTTTTTCTCTGATATGAGCAGAGAGATGAAGTTTATTAAAGGAGCGACAGGCATGGATGAGTGACTCATTTCTCAGCGTCTCCTGTCATGTTAACCTGGACGTCTTCACCTGGTCTCCGTCTCCGTCTCATTTCAACACTAGATGGATGCTAACATGGTGTTTAAAGCGACCCGTTTGCTGGAGGACACTGCGACATTGTCTGGAGTTATTCGAGGAGTAGTTCTCCCAAAAATGAAGATTCAGTCAAATAATTCAGTTTTAATATGCCAGATAACGCTCATGCATCTCAGACACGTCTAATGATTTTCATCTGGAAAACCTGTATGAACCGGTTCCTGTCTGATCAAATATTACATAATGTTTAATAACAATATCTAAATCTTGTTGCATGTAAAACTGCGTTTTAAAGGATTTTTTTTTTTTTAGCTTATAACTGTGGTATTTTAGTATCATTGAGAGACCATTATAGCTTCTATTAATATTTACAATTCGGTTATATTTTTAGTTTTAATTTTAGTAAAACTAGCAAATTAAAGGTTTAGTAATTTTTTAGCTTTAATACTAATAAAATGTAATAAAAAAAAATTTAGCTTTTAAATTAGGTTGCTATTTTATATATATGTGTGTGTGTGTGTATGTGTGTATATATATATATATATATATATATATATATATATATATATATATATATATATATATATATATATATATATATATATATAATTTATTTTTAGTTTATTTTAATATGTCAGGTTAAACTAAATCAAAATCAGACATATTTTGTCCCATAAATAATAAATTTAATTGTTGCATGTTTTAATAAAATATAGTTTTAAATGTTTAATTTTAGTTATTTTATTTCATGTTTTATTTGAGGTACATTTTGAGGGTTTTTTTTTGGGGGGGGGGGGGGGGTCTTTTGTTTATGTTTTACAGTTATATTATTTCAGGTAACATTATTTTTGGTTTTGTTTTAGTTTGTTAACTATAATAACCCTGACTTATACCATGTCTATAATAAAGACAAAAATACCATAAAAGGAGACATTTATTTATTTATTTATTTATTGGTAGAAGTTTCATTTTTGAGTGAGCTGTTCGTTAATATTAATAAAACCTTTTAGACTCGCTTAAAAATACAGTTTCACTTCAAAAAGGATTTTTTTTTATTTTTTTGAGAATTTATTTTTCTTACCTCTTTGGCAGTTATTTGTTCTTGTTTTAAGCATAAACCTCACTAAAGTTAGACCCCCCCCGAAAAAAACCTGACGTTTTATCTCGTCAATTTGCATCTCCTGTAAATTAATCTTGGTTTAAGAATATTTATATATTTGTACTGGAAAGCGAGATGAAAATGCAGAGAAAGAACATCAGTTTTTGTGGCGTGCTGGTTAATTAAAGGAACAGGTTTGTGGTTTGATTGAACGGCTCATCATTCATGTTTCTACCTGTTTTAGAGCTTCTTCAGGCTCTTTTCTTGTTCTCCGTGCTGTATTTATAGCCTTGTCTCGTTTAACCTCTCCTCTGGTAAATTCTGCTGAAATGAATCATAGTTCAGCGCACATGCTGTTCATCAGGGCAGTCTAATGGAGCCGCGCTCTTATATTTCGATATAACACAGGTGAATCTCAAGCACATGTTGTTTTTCACTCAAAATCAAAAGAAAGAAATGCATTAAAACTGATGCCCATTTTAGCACCATTAAACTTTTTTGCATTGTGACGTTTTCATGAAGATTGTTGTCATTAAAAAGAAACCTGTTTTAGAACCATTACGGTTTGTTAGTTTTTTGGACTATTTTTAAAGTATAATGTAATGTTTAATTTCTGGGTTTCGGAGTGAGATCTCGGCATATTCTTGAGAGTCACCTTTACTCCTCTGAATCTTTTTATTAAAATGTCTGATTGATAAATCTGGTGTAAATGTAAAAGGAAAATAATAATACATTTAATTAAAATAATATAGTATAAAATTACGAATTAAATTAAATTATAAAATTAAATAAAAAATAATGCACTTAAATTACCTTACTCTAATACAATTAATTATAAATTAAATAATTTAAAAAATATATAAGTAGTCTTGTAGCTCATAAAGCTTTGGTTAACATGTCTGCCAAAGGGATAAATGTAATGGAAATGTTAAAATAAAATAAATAATTAACTATAAATTAATATAAAATACTCTTGTATAATAATAATAATAATAATATTAAGTTAAATTAAATTATAATATTAAATACAATAAAATTAGTAAAAAACTTTCTAGAAATTAAAATGTTTTAATGCCTTTATTAACTATAATAACCCTACATGTAGCTCATAAATCTTTTGTTAAAATATCTGCCAAATGGAAAAATGTAATGTAAATTTTAATAAAAATAAAACATTTTACTCCTGAATCTTTTGTACAAGGTTTCCTGCACTAAAACAATTATAATGTATTATTTCATGAGCATGCCGGAGATTCGCTGGACTATCAGGCGTTTCCATGTGATGTTTTGTGGATGAACGTGTTTGTGCATTAATGTTGCTCATCTCAGTTCTCATCTCAGCTTTATTTAATTAGAAAGATGCTGAAATGGCCTTGAGGATAACGAGGAACAAGTGTAATTGCGCTCAGTGCTTGTCGATTAACTCTTAACTACGCTGAGCCGCGGCACATGCAGAGGACGATCGCTCAAACACACACTCGTGATTATCGCACCTTTAACCTGTGGATATTCTCAAAAACAAAGACCTGGCAGCTGAAAACAGAGGCAAACCCTGCTGCGCATATGATTCTTTCATTGTTTGATTGCTCTCACATGCTCTCGCTCTGGTGATCAGGTGACTCTCTCAGCTTCAGGTTTAGTGGTTTGTTTTTACTGGCATCACAAAAACGGTGTTTGAAGTTTGGCTGTATACAAGTAAAATTAAAGGACAAAAATAAGTACTGTAAATAAAAAAACAAGTAATATTTACAAAATATTTAATTACATAATGTTCAATTATTTTATAAATAAATAAAATAAAGTAAATAATAAATAAATAAATAAAAATTATTAAAATGGTAAAAAAAACTTTAAATAATTTAATAAAATAAAATTATTTGTAGCTAATGAAGTAAAAATGCCACTAGCAATGGTAAGGTCATGAAATGATAAAATATGTACCTTGCATATAGTAAAATTCATTTGGGTAAATATAATGTAAAACATTTATTTAAATTAAACAAAATACAATTAAATAAAAATTATATAAAAATAAATTAAATTAACAAAATATATAATAAATAATTCAATAAAATACAAATATTAATGTAGCTCATAAAGTAAAACAACGGCAATGTCATGGGTTTGATTTCCAGGAAACTGGTAAAATGTATACCTTGAATACAATCAAATTTGCTTTGGGTAAAATGACTGCCAAATGAATACGTTAAATGTAATAAATAAATGCAATTAAATGAAATAAATAATAAAATAAATGTAATCACATAAAATAAACAAAATTAAAAGAATAGATCTATAATAGTACATACAATTAAATAAAATACAATAAAATAAAATATAAATAAACGTATTGCTCTAATAAATAAAATAATGAAATCAAATACAATACAATACACTAAAATAAATAAAGTAAATTAAACTAATATTCCCAGTGAATGCATGAACTGATAAAATGTATACCCCTTGAATGTACTAAAATTAAATTTGGATAAATTAAAAAATAAAATAAAAAATAAAGAGAATAAAATGCATCCTAATCTAAGAATTGGGCAAAGAGGAGTAACTGTCAGAAGTAACACTGATGGTTTGTGTGTCTCAGATGCAGACAGACAGGACTCGATAAACCTGTTCCTGCAGGTCTACCAGCCGTCGGAGTCGAAGCCTCATCTCTGGGAGCTGCCTACAGATTTCTACCTTCACCACAGCGATACCATGATCCTCCCACACCAGCGGCACAGGTGCTGTCCGCTCAATACTGTCTGAATATCAACCTGTGCTGTGCTTTCTCCGGAGACTTCAACAGATGAGCAAAAAAACTCCTGACACAGATTTACCATGTTTTGCCTAATCCTCATAATGCATTCAAAATTTGTACATTATTTTCAAAGACTCGTTATTTTATGAATAAGTCTTAACTTAATATTTTCAGCTAAAACCATGTTGTATCTGATCAGCAAATTCTCATTGAGTGAATCTGAAAAAATGTCAAGATTTTGAATATTACCACATGCTATCTCAGCATTTACAAATTTTTTAAAATTTCAAATACAGATGAACAACACCAAAAAAACTGATGCAAAATTGATATGTGTATATATATATATATTTAAAATATTGATGATAAATCTTATTTCAATATGTCCTTGTATGAAACCTGAGAATTGCCAGCATTAACCCCAATGGAATGAATAGAGTTGAATTCTTTTGACTTTATAACTCATGCTTGCGTAGAAACCATATTTATGAAAGCTACATATTTATTTCTAACAAAACATAAATATTACTCTGAAAAGTTTTCAAACAGAATAAATTAATTTTACGGGCATTAACTTTCACTTTCAGTTAAAAAAAGTGATAATTTTTTTCATGCTCCACCGCTTCATCGATAGACGTACATATTAATGTTCATCAACAATATCCAGTTCCAAGAGTTGCGAGAGACGTGGAAAAAAATGCTAAATATATTTTATAAAAGTTTTTGACACTAATGGTGTTCCATACACACTCGGGTCAAAAAGTGTGTATTTAAATGTTATTTTAAATGTTTATATCTCCTAAAAAACAATTGCAACAAATCTGAAAAAAATTAATTGTGTATTGTGAGACTCTTAAAGCATTTGCAAAGTTTCGTTGCATTACAAAAACTGTGTATTTTAGAAATTCGTATGCATCTCTTCTGGGTCAAAATGGACCGAATGCATTATGAGGATAAGAAAACATGATGTGACATGAATGCATGGTGAAAAATGTAAGTAAGATCATCTAGAAGAGTAATAGCACAACTAAGTACAGTATAAGCTCTAATACTAGTGGTCTTTGCCTTAGTAAACAGCATTATGAACAGCTACTGGTTGGTGTTTCATCGCCTTTAAAAACATCAAAAGGGTTTTCCGCAGCACTTCATTTCTAGCATCTACAGCTTCCAGTTTCTGTCCGTTTGTGGTTTATTCTTTTATTGCTGTAATGTAAAAGAAGCGTTAATGTGGCCCGTGACCCACTTTAGTTTCCTCCAGCCGTCCGGCACGTGGCTTTGTGACGCCGCTTGCATAATAAACACAGGTCGATGTGACAAAGAACTATTATCAGACACAAAACGAAATGAGAGGAATCTGACCCGTTTAGGGGAATTGTCGCATCAAATAGTCTCTGAAATGACAATTGATGTTCCAGGACAAATAGGATGTTCGTGTTTGCATGTATTTCTGTTCAGTTCACCGATCACCCAGACAGTTTGCGCATTCATGTGGGTGAATCTCACAGACACGTCGGAGTCTTTATGAATTATTATATTTTTCAATCAAGACTTTTGCATTGACTTTATATTAATATAAATTAAACACATTTTCCCCTCAAATTTTATGCATGCGTGCATGTATTTTGCATGTATATAAAGTTGATTTATGCTGGGTTTAATTAAAATATTTCATATATTTTAATGAAACCAAATATTTTATATATGTACAATATATGATTATATAATATTACAACTTTTTTATTATATATTTATTATTTTATATTATATGTAATATATATTTTAAGTAATTAATATTTATTTATTTATCTTAAATCATATATAATAAATACAGTATAATACTTTATTATATAATTTTTTTTATAGTTATATAAATTATATAGGTTTTTATAATAAAATCTGAAAAAAGTGTATTTTGAAGGTCTTAAATCATTTGTAAAGTTCCGTTTCCTTAGTAAAATAATAATATAAAATAATAAATATATAATATTATATTGTATATAGATTATACAGTATAATGTATTATATAATATTATATGTCAATTGAAACATTCACATTATTATGCACATGTATTATTCGCTGGCTGACTGTAATCTTTATTTGTTGTAATAAAATGAATTTGCTCTGGGTTTAATTAAAAAAAATTATATATAAATATATACTATATTTGATGGATTATTTACAACCCGAATTCCGGAAATGTTAGGACGTTTTTTAAATTTGAATAAAATGAAAACTAAAAGACTTTCAAATCGTATGAGCCGATATTTTATTCACAATAGAATATTGAGAACATAAATGTTTAAACGGATAAATTTTACACTTCTATCCACTAAATGATCTCATTTCAAATTTGATGCCTGCTACAGGTCTCAAAAAAGTTGGCACGGTGGCAACAAAGAGCTGAAAAAGCTAGAAATTTTGAAAAGATTCAGCTGGTAGAACATCTAGCTACTAATTAAGTTAATTGACATCAGGTCTGTAACATAAAAGGGATGTATTAGAGAGGCAGATTCTCTCAGAAGTAAAGATGGGCAGAGGCTTTCCAATCTGTGAAAAAATTGTGGAATACTTTAAAAACAATGTTCCGCAAAGGCTTTGCAAATCTCATCATCTACAGTGCATAACATCATCAAAAGATTCAGAGAAACTGGAGAAATCTGTGCGTAAGGGACAAGGCCGAAGACCTTTGTTGGATGCCCGTGGTCTTCGGGCCCTCAGACAACACTGCATCACTCATCGGCATGATTCTGTCATTGACATTGCTAAATGGGCCCAGGAATACTTCCAGAAACCACTGTTGGTAAAAACAATCCGCCGTGCCATCTGCAGATACCAACTAAAGTTCTGTCATGCAAAAAAGAAGCCATATGTGAACATGGTCCAGAAGCGCCGTCATGGGGTGCATACGGTATGGACAGCTTGCTTGTTTTGGAAGGCACTATGAATGCTGAAGGGTATATAAAGGTTTTAGAGCAACCTATGCTCCCGTTCAGACGAAGTGCATTTCAACAGGACAATGCAAAACCACATACTGCAGCTATTACAACAGCATGGCGTCGTAGTAGAAGAGTCCAGGTGCTGAATTGGCCTGCCTGCAATCCAGATCTTTCACCTATAGAGAACATTTGGTGCGTCATTAAATGAAAAATACATCAAAGACGACCACAAAATCTTCAGCAGCTGGAAACCTTTATCAGGCAAGAATGGGACCAAATTCCAACACCAAAACTTATGAAACTCATAACCTCGATGCCCAGACGTCTTCGAACTGTTTTGAAAAGAAGAGGAAATGCCACACCATGGTAAACATGCCCCTGTCCCAAATATTTTGAGACCTGTAGCAGGCATCAAATTTGAAATGAGCTCATTTTGTGCATAACATTTCTCAGTTTAAACATTTATGTAATGTTATCTGTGTTTTATTGTGAATAAAATATTGGCTCATGTGATTTTGAAAGTCTTTGTTTTCATTTTATTCAAAATTAAAAAAGGTCCCAACATTTCCGGAATTCGAGTTGTAACTAAAATATAACATTTTGTGTATGTGTGTATGTGTATGTGTATATATATGTATGTATATTTATGCTGATGTGTTTGTGTTTTTCTCTGCAGTTACACACACTGGTGGACTGACGGAGTGCTGACGTTCCTGCCGTTACCGTATGATGAAGGTAATCACTTTACACATCCATAAAGACAGATAAAAGAGATATGAGCTTACATATTAACCACAAACACTGAGCTGAAGCAGCCGTCATATCAGTCAGTCCTGATCCAGCGGAGCCTCCTGAGCGGAAACTGATCCGCACCCGGCTCACGTGAAACACACCGGAGACTCTATAATCACTGTTTATTTATTTATACGAATACATATTTAAGTAAATATTAATTTAAACATTTATGTACAACTTAAAGTAAATTATTAATTCATTTGACTGAATATTAAAGGGGTCATATGATGTTGCTAAAAAGAACATTATTTTGTGTATTTGGTGTAATGCAATGCGTTTATATGGTTTAAGGTTAAAAAATCACATTATTTTCCACATACTGTACATTATTGTTGCTCCTCAATGCTCCGCCTTTCTGAAACGTATCGATTTTTACAAAGCTCATCGTTCTGAGAAGCGAGGCGTGCTTTGATTGGCCAGCTATCCAGTGTGTTGTGATTAGCCGAATACCTCAAGCATGAGACGGAAATGTTACGCCCCTCACTGTATTGTGATGGCCTTTCCCGATGAGACGACACAAAAACAATAAAACCCATTATAAACGAGGCATTTGTTGCATCCATTGGGGACATAATTATATATATAATTATAATGACTTATACTGTCTTTTTATATAGTAAACAGTTTAAAAAGTAAATACATATTTAAGTATGTATTAAAGTAAATATATAGTTGTTTATGTGAATAAATATTTAAGTAAATATTGAAGTAAACTAAACGATTGAAAAAAATAAAGATTCAAGTGTATTTTAAAGTAAATATTTATGTGAATGTTTATTTAAAAATAAAATAATGAATAAACATTTAAGTATGTATTATATAAATGTATATTAAAGTAAATGTAAATCTAAAAAGTAAATGCTTGTTTATTTATTTATTTCTGCAAATGATGATTTAAGTTAATATAAATTAAAATATTAAAGCCAAAAATATTTATATATTCAATATTAATGTAATTATTAGTCATAATTGACTCATTTGGAACACATGAGCATCAGTTCTGTACGGCACACAAATAACGCTTTTTATGTTCAGGCCGTGACTTAATTCATGCAGTGGAATTTACTGTATGAAAATACATTCTACACACAAATATCAGGAACAAATAGTCCTTTTTTTTTTTTTTTTTTTTTACTTCATATTTTTTTCCCCCACTGAACTAATCACATTGCAATATGGGATTGACTTTTTCATAAATTATTCATGTGATGCATGTTACAAGCAAAATGTTAATTTATTAATTTAAGAATGAATTAATTTCCCTTTCAGCTTGTTTTTCCAAGTTTCTGTTTACAGCCTCAGACATGCTGTACGTTATAACTGGACTTCTGCATGTTGAATCGTAAAGCTTTTCTGCATGTGTTTGTGTGTTTCAGCTCCGTGTGAGAAGAACAGGAGGAAGGTGGCGGTGAAGCGTGTGAACCGATACGACGAGAGCATCGACATCTACACAGAGTTCTTCAAGCCGTATGAACTCACCTCGTTCGACGACACGTTCAGCGTCGCTATGACCAACTCCGCGAGGTCAGCACCGACACACACCTACACAAACACACACTTCTCAACACGCCTTTGTCATGCTGTGCTCACGTTTGATACAGGCAAAAATAGTTTATATATTTAAGAAAATATTAATTATTTTAATTTAAGTAATAATAATAATTAAATTGATTGATTTAGTTGAATGAATATGTAAGTGAATCTTAATTTAAATATTTAGGTAATTATTATTTTATGCATTTATTTTTTATTGAATGAATATTTGACTAAATATTAATGTAAATATTGAAGTAAATATTAATGTGTTTATTAAAAATTGAGAAGAAACATATTTCATGTTAAACAGGTTGTTTTTGAAAGTCGGTGCTTGAAATAAAAGCTTTTTATTTCATTGATTTTTTTTATTGACGACTGCAGTGTTAATATTTTAATTATAGGACTATAATTTATTGTATAGCCTAATAAACCTGTTTTAAAAGACCTTTTTAAAAACATTTTAATTGAGGAGTAAGTAGCCTTATATTATCCTCGCAGCGTGTCAGTTATGCTTTAGCCTTATTATTGCGGGGCAAATTAATTGTACTTTTGATTTAATAATAAAAGTAATTTCATATTAATAATAGGCCTAATAAAAATAAGAATGTAACAGGCCTACATTAATTGGAAATGCCAAATCCTCTTAATATTGCCAGTAAGTGATGTTTTTGACAATATCTCTGGCTATCATAGTCTTTCGAAGCACCCCAGCAAGGAGAGGTTACAGCACTCTGCCTCTTACGTCATGTGGGCTGCGTTGTTGAGCAGTGGCGCTGATATTTCACACACTTTAAGCTTTTTTATTTTCCAGAAGTAATAGGATTAGTCCAACGAATCGTTCAGTTTGTAATGCGTACCGAACCAAAAGCCTCGTACCGAACGGTTCAATACAAATACGCGTATCGTTACACCCCAATATATATATATATATATATATATATATATATAATGCACATACATACACACACAGATATATATATATATATGCATACGTTAGGGGTGGCACGGTACATGTATTCGTGCCGAACCGTCACGATAAGGACATCTCGGTTCGGTGCATGAGGCCTTACAACGAATACAAGCAATTCACCCCCAATCCAGAAGGGGGCGCCTGCAGTAATGCAACGCTGTTTGATAACCGCCAGCAGAAGAACAGCGAATGCCATGTAGCGTCATCCGTATCCCTTCTAGCCTTTACCATGAGTTGCGCACTTGAAAACAAAGCCAACTCGACCATGTGCTGATTCTAAACGCGTCTCTCACATAGACTGACAAAGGAGAATACTTTGGAGTATACATGGAGCTTTGTGCTCGTGTATCCTACCTCTCTCATTCGTCACAAATCCAAATATTCCATAATATGTCCATATTTGCGATGTAACGTATCTGAATGCTAAACTATTATTTATTATGTAAATTATAGGCTTTGTACTTCAGTCGCGTTCCAACGGGGACACAGAGGCGGGTGCGCTGATGTTTGGCTCACTGTATTTTATTTTGATAAAGTACCAACTGCGCTGTCAAGTTAGCCATGCTGGAATGGATGTGTTTTGTTTTTGTTTTTTTTGTGTTTGCGCGCTCCGGCGCGATCACTTCAACTGTTTCCTTATACCAGCAGAATCAACTTTAAACACTTATTGTCTTATTAATAATCACTGTATAAAGGTCTGCTTTTATTTGTGTACACTCACAATGAAAACAAAACAGATTTTATATACATAACATGTAATAATATTTAGTATTTTCACATCTAGGTGGAAAAAATTGTAATTTGCACTACTGTCTTTTCAAAATAAATGAAAAGAAACTGAGAATAGTAGATTTCTTATTTGTCCCTATTGTACCGAAATCGTATCGAACCGTTACATCTGTGTACCGTGCCACCCCTAATATAAATATATATATATATACATAGATAATAAATATTATTATTATTACTATTATTAAATTCATCAGGTTAAACCAAACTTTTAATTTGACATGTTGCTGTGAAGAGCTTTTAGAGTTTAGCTTCAGCATCTTCAAACACTGTTTGTGCACACAATATATTTCTATATTTTGCAAATACAGATGGATATTCAAGCTTCTCATGATTTCTCTCTCTCATCTTGTCTTTCAGGGAGTTCATGCCGAAGACGGTTGGCCTCGACCCGAGTCCATTCACCGTCCGCAAACCAGACGAGAGCGCGAAGTCAGTGCTGGGGTGAGTCTGAGAGACCGATCTGTTTGTTCATTCTAGCTCTGCTGTCCTTCAGGTGTGACCATCAGCTCACAGCTCCACCTCATGAAAACAAGACCATTTGTGCTTCGATATGCGTTTATATCATGAATATTCAGAGCCTGAGGCCTGAGCTTCTCATTTCCAGCAGGAAAACTCAAAAACAACGATGCAGACATATACACAATAATCTGGAGCTGCAGAATCTCCAGTGGCTAAAACAACAAATAAAAGTTTTATATTACAATATTTCAATGCTAAATTTTATATTTATGTTATTTAATATATTATTGTGTGTGGTTATGTGTGTGTGTGTGTGTGTGTGTGTGTGTGTGTGTGTATATATATATATATACTTTTAACAGTATGTTCTATGTAGTATGAATATCGGTAGTTTATTTCATTAAATTGTTTTAAATTTAATTTCTGTTAAATTTTTTGTAATTTTGTTGTGTATTTTTCCTCGTTTTTATTAGTTTTAGTTTTTTTTTTATATGAATTTTTATTTCAGTTTTAGTTTTACTGTATTTTAGTACATAAATTTAAGCTATATGAAAAAGAGAAATGTTCTTGTGGCGACTAGCTGAAATAAATTTTTTTAAAGTTGTATTTTATTTCAGATAGCTTTTTTATTATTGTCACGTAATGAAAATGAAAAATAAATTAAATTAAAACAAAAAGCTCAATAAACCTTAATAAAAACTATATTTAAAGAAAAAAGCCCTAAACTAATAAAAAAAAAAAAAAAAAAATATATATATATATATATATATATATATATATATATATATATATATATATATATATATATATATATATATATATATATATATATATATATATATATATGAAGAGTGCAGATGCAAAAGCATCTAAGTGTCATCTGAAATTTTCTTCTAAAATGACTATTTTTATGAGGCTCCTATATTTATGTTCAGTTCTTTCACTTTAATTGCATTGAAAATGACCTATACATTGCCATTACAGTAAAATTACTAAACCTAAACATAGGACCCTAATAAAAATGCAAATTTTAGATTAAAAAACAATTCAGACAGCACTATATATACAGTGCCCTCCATATGTATTGGACAGTAAAGACAAAATTGCTCTGTTGGCTGTGGAGTCAAGACATTTGCAAACATAATTAAAAGATGAATATGAGACAAAACTACAGAATGCCACATTTTATTATTAGCCGTTTCAACACATACATGTTTTACCAAATAAAAAGAACAGCACTTTTAGAGTTCATCCCACTCATTGATGTGTGATAAGTATTGGGACAGTTGAACATAAGGCAGATATAAAAGATTAAAAGCTATTATTTAGTTGCAGATCCCTTAATAAATTCCTTGACTGAACTGGCAGGGTGTTTTGGGTCACTGTCCTGATGCAATATGAAGCACTTCCCTATCAATCTGGTGGCATTTTCTTGAATATTGGTAGGCAAGATGGTTTTGTACCCTTCCAAATTCATTCTGCTACTGTCATCATACATTAAGTCATCAGTAAAGTTGAGAGGGCCTGTTCCAGAGACAGCCATGCACGCCCATGCCATGACACCACCTCCACCATGCTTTACAGATGAGTCTGTATGCTTGGGATCATTGCAGTTCCCTTTGTTTCTCCACATTTTTGCTTTCCCATCACTTAGATAAAGGTTCATCTTTGTCTCATCGGTCCATAAACACAGTTCCAAAACTCTTCTGGCTCACCTTTGTGCTTTTTTGCAAACTCTAATCTTGTCTTTCTATGTTTGGTGCTGGTCAGAGGTTTGCATCTTGCTGTGTAGCATCTGTAATTCTGTGTCAAAGTCTCCTGAGGACAGTAGATTGTCAGAGCATCACCCCAGCTTTCTGGAAGTTGTTGCTGATTTTACAGACACGTCTTTTAGGGTTCATTTTCACAGCTTTTATGATCTGTCTGTCATCAACTACTGTTGTTTTCTCAGCCGATCAGGTAGTTGTTGGTTGCTGGTGTCGTTGGTGGTTTCCAAACTCTTGATTTCTCCATGCCCTTTGTTTTTGCTAGAGCTCTAACTGACTTCCTCTTTTCTTTTAGCATCCAAATTGCTTGCTTTTCTCTCAAAGTCAGCTCCCTCGTCTTCATCCTGGTTTGTGTGTCATCATCGAATGCAAGATTCAGAATACAGAAGTAATGGATATAACTGATACGACACATTCCCTGCTTTTAATATCTGAAGAATTAATGCAACAGGACACAGCTGATCACTTAGAAAGACCTGTGAGGCAACTGCTCCAATACTTATGCTCACATCAGATAGAGGGATGAAACTATAAAAGTGCTGTTCTTTTTATTTGGTAAAACATCTATGTGTTGAAACGGCTAATAATAAAATGTGACATTCTGTAGTTTTGTCTCATATTCATCTTTTAATCATATTTGTAAATATCTTGACTCCACAGCCAACAGAGCAATTTTGTCTTTACTGCTCCAATACTTTTGGAGGGTACTGTAGTTACCAATAATTTTGACCTTGACTGTACATATAATATTCATTTTCCAAGTTGAGTACTGTATCAGTAGCTTCACAACATGCTAACACCAAACTCTATAGAAATGAGTGGAGTTTCCACACATTGTGTGAGGAGAGCTACAGGAAAATGCATAAGCCACATTTTCCTGTTGTAGCCTATTTTATCCATCCATCCAATTTCTATCTATCTATCCATCCATCTATCTATCCATCATCTGACTATTTCCATCCATCCATCCATCCGTCCGTTCATCCGACTTTATCCGTCTATCATCCGACTTTATCCGTCTATCATCCGACTTTATCCGTCTATCATCCGACTTTATCCGTCTATCATCCGACTTTATCCGTCTATCCATCCGACTTTATCCGTCTATCATCCAACTTTATCCGTCTATCATCCGACTTTATCTGTCTATCATCCGACTTTATCCGTCTATCATCCGACTTTATCCGTCTATCATCCGACTTTATCCGTCTATCATCCGACTTTATCCGTCTATCCATCCGACTTTATCCGTCTATCATCCGACTTTATCCGTCTATCATCCGACTTTATCCGTCTATCATCCGACTATTTCTGTCTGTCTGTCTATCTATCATCTGACTATTTGTATCTATCCATCTATCTCTGACAGACTGTATTGCCTTAAGCTTGTAATACTACTTTAAACTTTTTTTAAACTTTCAAACTTTCTGGTCCGTCTTTCTCAAGCCAACTTAAAGTTTGTCTCTACTAACTTTTTTTATCTAGTTAATTGTTAATATAATTCATGTAAAATGTGTTTATGGTTTTAGTTTTAGTTAATGATATAACCCTGGCTCTGGTAGTTCAGCAGGTCAGAGTTGATTTGTTTCCATTGATTGCAGTGTTTTTCCTGTTCAGAGTGACTCTGAGTGTTTTATGAGTGTGTGGATGAGATGCTGATCTGGTTTCTTTGGTCTGGTCTCTCAGCAGTAAGTCCAGTAAGGAGGACGCGGTGTTGCAGAGGAAGACGGCGGCCAGCGCTCCTCCTCCTCCCAGCGAGGAGCAGATCTCCAGCAGCTCTGAGGATGACTCCGAGGAAGAGCGTGAGGAAGATGGGACAGTGTCTCAGCGTTCCACACCGATCAAACTGTCCGAGCCAAGCGACAGCGCCCGCGCGCATGAGGTACAGCTGCCATGCACAACTCATTTATAACATTATCATGCAAAAAAAATCTAAATCAGCAATGATATGTCTCTTCAGAAGAGAATACTAGCATGCTACTTTTACTATTTCTATATTTTGTACATTGTATACAGTATGCAGATGTTTTGTGCACTAGAATACATTTGATGAGATGCTGTATCCCACAATGTAACAGTGTAGTGTACTGGTGTTTGAATGCATACTGTTTTACATGATATTTTTAAACAAATATTATATAAATAGTAGGGATGCATGATATGAAAAATTTTAACCGATAACCGATAATTAAGTCCTTCTCATGGCCTTCTCATATTTTTATATTATAATTTTCATATAATCTGCAGTTTGTGCACCCAGGAGAATACACAATACTTTGTAACAGAAATGGTTTAACAGAATTATGACAGAACTATGGTTTATCTGCAATTAACAACTCATTAACAACAACATTAACAACATTTCATGCATAAAGAAATGCATCTATTCAACGTTTTTAGTGCATGAGGATGAGAAAGTTATATAGTCTTTAAGCAGTGTTGGGAGTAAGGCGTTACAAAAGTAATGCGTTAAAGTAACGTATTACTTTTTTCTGAAACGCAGTAGTGTAAGGCATTACTAATCAATTTTCAGTAATATTTTACTCGGTACATGTTCAGTAATGCTTGCATTACAACACACTTTTAGCCCCCAATTATTATTATTTTAAATTTAATTTAAAGTCGGGCTCCTACTTTTTTTATGTCCCTAGGGCCGGTCTTCAGGCCAATATTCACGTCATAGTTCGTAAATGTAAAAAATGTAAAAGCGCCTGTTTTAAAAATATTTTTGGATTTTGAAAAGCCTGTTGACCTGCCATTTATCTAAGGTGATATTGGAAGGTCTATTTATTTATTTATTTTTTAAACATTCGTTTCTCATTTAGCCTATTTGGTTCCACAGTATTTGCTGATTTGTATTTTATTTAAACTGTGATATTTCTCCCATTATTTTACATCAAGGTGTATGCAGTCCTTGCCTCAAAACTTCCCATCTCACTAATAAACCGATAAATATCGTGCATCCCTAATAAATAAATATACATTAGTAGGGCTGAGCGATTAATTGAAATCAAATCGTGATTTGAGATGTTGTAATATTCGAATCGCAACGCCTGCGATGTGGATGCGATATGACTCTGTTCCAGAGCAAATGCATGCATCTTATTAACCAACTAAGTGAGCGCACCTCCATTCACTTTACAAGTTGTTTGAACATAAATGTGTGTTGGAAGAGTGTGTACACATCCATCCTATAATGATAAAAATCCACCCAGTGGTTTTTTTAAAATCCCCTTTCTGAAATCAGGCTGTTCTGAGGTTCCTGTCAGAATTACGTAGTTCTGTACAGGCCCCTCCCCCACGATAGTTGATTGACACTAGACATCTGAGCCTCTGAAGATGCAGAGGATTAACGTTACTTTCGCTTTGAAGGGAATGCGCCGATCCTGATCTGCCTAAATGCGTCTATGTTCGCGCAAATCGTTAGTGATCCAGCTTTGTCTACAGTGGGTTTTCATGAATCTTTGCAAATCGCCTTTCCTAATAATGTGCTAGTTAGCCAGTTTCACAGCTGAAGTTTAAAGTCTGCTCGTCACTCCACGGAAGAGAGGGGCGGAGTCAGCAGAGCTCATTAGCATTTAAAGCAACATGGACTAGAATAGTGTGCTGAAAACAGAGCTGATTTTGACATGGTAAAAAAGGTGTTTTTTACACTACCATTGAGAAATTTAATTAAAGTATGTTATAGACTTTTCATTAAGACCCTAAAGAATCATATCAACTTGTGGGAGCAGGAGGCTCTGTTGGAGTGATAGAGAGCGAGGTTTCCCCGGTAACGCTGTACACAAAGCAGAGCTCCGCTCACAAACGCTGCTTTATCAGACATTATATGCAAGATGAAATGAAAATGACATCCAAAATTTTCTGAAAGCTCAACCAAGCGTTCTCCCCAACCGCCAACCATTAGAATTTCCGTAGGCGGGATTTATTTTAATGATATTCTAATGAGCCACTTTGTGATATCACAAATACAGGAAAACAACTTTGTAGTCCAAACGAGCCGTTCGTTGTAGTTCTTGAAAAGGGACTTTTCTTTTAACAAAATATTTCCCTATGGAGTGGACTTTGAGATTTGTAACTTTGTAGATTTTTTTTATGCCCAAACATACATACTACACACTGACTAAAATTCAAAAAGTGAAAACGCATAATCGGACCCCTTTAAAACAGAAAGAATAAAGGCATAGTTACATTTGTTTACTCTTCTTTGGATTTTCGGTCTATATCATTGTTTGCTGTGTATCACAATAATCAGTCGTGTCATCGCGTTCATGGTCAGACGTACCGCTGGATCAGCGCCTTTATTCACGCATATTTCATTTGAAGAAGACATGACATGTGCGCGAGCACAGTGCTGGTTCATGTTTGGAGCACGAAAGAATATGAAATATACTCACAAACACTTGAAACATGCCTGCTCCGTTCCGGATATGGGATTTATCTTAATCATTTCAGCTATTTTTTTTTTTGTCTTGTGGATTATATGTAAACATCTTTTATGTAAAATATCTTATTCAGGACAGTACTAAACAAAAAATAACATGCATTTTGTATGACCTCTCTTATTTTAAAATTATTCACATTTTCACAGATCCTACGAGGGGTTCACAAACTTTCGCATGCCACTGTATATTCTGATGATTTCTGTGTACAGAATCAAAATCAAAATGTCCAGATTTTGAAATCATCCTGCGGACTCTAATTTTAATAAGCGTTTAAGTCAACTAGATGATTACAGCACATTGAAAATATACATAACCGGAAATAACGGAGCAGTATTATTTCAAAATAGAAGTGCGTCACGAGGCTCAGTGCAAGTAGTCCATTACCAGTAAGAAACTACTAAACTTTGGGGGGAATCATGGCACATGCTGATTGGATCATAATTTTAAAAAAAATTAATGTTGTTTATACAGTTTAGTTTTTATTTATTTAGTTTTTATTTCAGCTGATTGTGGCACAGTTGTTCAAAAAAGTAAAATATGTATATTTTGCCTCAATTTTTAATATTAGAAAATATTAATATAAATAATTAATACATTTGCTACATTAATTATATTGACAGTTAATTATGCAAATTGCGCGTTAAGTCAGAATTGCGAGAAATAAAGTCAGAATTGCGAGATATAAACTTGCAATTTTGAGAAAAAAAATTTCCTCTTCAAAATTGGACTTTATAACTCGCAATTGCGAGTTTATATTTCACAATTATATGATTAAAAAAAAGTCAGAATTGCACGATATTACCAAGCAATTCTGGCTTTATATCTCAAAATTCTGTGAAAAAAAAAGTCAAAATTGTGAGATAAAAAGTATCAATAACCTTTTTTTATTTTTTTTATTCAGTGGTGGAAACAGGCTTCCATACACATATCATGCTGTAATGGGGTTTATATTCTGGAGAAATGTTACCTGAGGAAACCTTGTTGCATGCATAGAGTCAGTGAGTCTCATTGATAAAGACTCTTTTCACACTTTTATTTCTTTCTAATTTGTAGCATGCAAATTACTTTAACTGACACAATGTTGCTCATAATGCAATGCATAGAGAACAACAAACAGTATTTATTGATTGCAAAATGTCATCAAAATCTCGTCTTACTGTCGTGAATCTTTTGCTTTAGTCAAACAGATGGCACTAAATATTTGTTTTTTTTTGCATGTTTAAAAACACTAAATGACTTAAATGATGTAGCAATGAATGAATGGATAACATAAATGCTACATTAATATATATAGGGCACAACGGGGCTAAAGGCGCCTTTCATATTATTTTCATCTAAACCACTAGATGGCACAAAAACATGGCGTAGCACTTTGCAAAACATCCGCTTTTCAACATGCATGCGTTTATTTGTCTGATCTTTGACGTGATCGCGCGCAGCAGGGCAAAGTTGATCCTGTGCTTACTTGATCTAATATTTTATATTTTTTTAAATGTTGTAGAATTGCTAAAATTAATGCATATATTTTGAGACAAAGGTCTTCATAATTTTCAGTTTTGTTTAAGATAATTAAAGCAACAGTTTTTAAATCACAAAAGAATATGTAAAAGTATGGTATTTGGGGTAAAAAGCACCCCGGCACACATTAATTAACATGATAATTAATAGATCGCTGACTTTTCCATTTGTTCACATGACATGGTTAGATTCAGATGGTAAATATCATATATTATGTTGTTATAAATATAATATATTGTGTTGAGTGTCCATATTAGAGATAATCACCATGTTTAGAATGAAACCATCATATTGAAATATTATGATAATAAAATATCATTTGTTGTTACTACTGTAAATATATTTTCAATTATTATTGGATCTCCTTCAATACTTTCAGAATCTTTTCTTATTAAAATGATTTTATTTCTGTTTTAAAATATTTATTTTTATATGACATATTTTATATGATAGTTGGCCTATATTTATTGAACTTTCTTTTCTTTTTTTTCAAATTAAGCAGAAAACAGTACAATCTTTGCTAAAGCGATTGTTTTTAACAAGTATGAACTTTACATTATTAAAACATAATTTTAGCTGAAGTATTTGTCAATACCGTATGCCTTTTGCCCCGTGTCTGGGTTAAAAGACCCCCTTGCCACCGCATACATTTATAAGATTTTAAACTTGAATGATATATTTTCACACAAAATCTGTTGCTCCATTGATGTTCAATACAACGTATATATTTTTTCAGCAATTATACATTTTAGGCGCAGTGAATAGCACATTATTTCTTAAGGTGGGCCTTTAGCCCTGTTGTACCCTATATATATAGAGAGAGAGAGAGAGATTATTTTTGTTTTTTTATTTCACTTTTATTTCATTTTTATTTTTTTGCATGTTTTACATTTGGCCATTTCTAATGCATTCAGCAGGTGAATGAACAACATAAATGCAACATAAAAAAATATGCATGTGTAATTTGTATATTTTGTTATACATTTTTAGATTTATTTTATTTATTGCATATTTCACATTTGGCAGTTTCTAATGCATTCATTAGTTGAATAAACAAATGCAACATTAAAAATATAGTATTGTTGATATTTGTGTGTGTGTATATATATGCAGTGGTGGAAATGGACAACATTTACTGGGGGGACTCTAACTTTGGGTAACAATGGTCATTTTAGATTACCTTTTGGATGCATTTAATCATAAAACCATTTATAATCTATGAAAACATTTATTAACAACATATGTCATATTTTCTCTAAACCTTCTTGTACATTAAGACAGGCATCTGCAATTCTGCCCATATTAAAGATGCGTTGTGTTTGAATTTGTGCATCTTATAATATAATTATTATTAATGACCTCTTGTGTTTAATAAAAAAAAACATTGATTAGTGAAATGAACTAATGACATCATAAAATATTAGAATGATTGTCTCTCATTGGCCTGATTAGCTAAGCCCTCAAAACACGTCTTATTTAGCGGTACAGTATTGCATGATTTGTAGATTATATTTAATAGTTTACACTTTGCATAACGTTTTCAATTAGTTTTAAAAGGTAACATTACATTCTTAAGGACTCTACACTTACGTTTCTTTACAGGAGCACTAGTGCTTTTACTTAAATAAAATAATTAATTAATTAGGAACACCTTCTGATCAATGACAGAAATGAACCGTACTATTATAAGGTGTTTTGTGACTCCTTGTGTTTTTTTTAACCTTTGGAATGCCATTTTTAACTTTATTAAATGTATGTTATATGTTGTGCCAAAAATAGATTTATTAACTTTTTGTAAAAAAAATATTAAACAATAAATTCATTTAAAATAATAAGATACAATCAGGAAGACCTGAAATCAGCAACAATTAATCTTTGCACGGAACAGAAGAGCACAAATATGGAATATTTACAGATTTTAACAAGACTCAGAGGTGGCATTAATACATAAAAACAATGTTATGAGATTGAATATAGAAACATTAAACAATTAAAATTGATACTTTAACAATGAAACTCCCACTGTCTGTCACTGAATCATTCATCTAATCGATTCGTTCAAACGGCTGATTCATTAAGGAATGAAGCAAGTGACTCTCTTTATGAATGGATCATTGAATCATCGACTCACTAGATTTGTTCAAAAACAAAGATTCATTCATAATCGAAACAGCGCTGTGTTTTCTTGGAGATGCGCAGTGGCTGGGATCACTTTTGTAGTCTTTTGAATGGATAAAATATAGAAATCACTTTAATTTTCAAATAAATCTAACCGGTTGGAAATGAAACGCCGTCCCCCCCTCGAAATCCCCCCCTCCATTTCCAGCCCTGTATATATGTACATATATGTATGTATATGTGTGTGTGTGTGTGTGTGTGTGTGTGTGTATATATATATATGATAATGTATGATGATGGTGTTTGCAAGTGGATGAAATGAGGAAGGTCCAAACTGAAGGATGGAGATATTAATGATTCTGAATGAAAGCGTCACACAGATCTGCTTCTGTCCTCTGATTGTTTGTCACAGTCACACTGACCTGTTGCCATGGCAGGACACACACACACACACACACACACGTGTTGATGTGTGAGTGTATGAAGGCAGTGTTGTGTGTGATTTGTTAGATGTCAGGAGAGCAGAAGTGAGTATTCAGTCAAGGTTTCCTGCACTGAAATCTGTAGTAAACATCTGGAAACAGCAGTTACAGACACGGCTGTGACACGTGATCATGACATGCAGCCAGCAGAACTGACGGATATCCCTTTTAATAGTTTTTCTTCTTTTTTTGGGGGGGCGGAGAAATTTTTCTTCCCCATTTTTCCTTTTTTACATTTTTAAATGTTGTCCTATTGTTTTGTTTTTTTCTTTTTAATTTCTTTCTTTGTTTTGTTTTTTGGAAAAAGCTTTCTATTGTTATTTTTTCCCTTTTTATGCTTTCTTCTTTTGGCTTTTCTTTCTGAAAAAATATTTAAATGTATGTATTTTTTAACATGACCTGGACATGTTTCTGTGAGATTAACCTGAAGCTTTGACACGATTAGACACCATTTGCTCATGTCAGCACCAAACTAATCTAAAAAGTTACTCTAAAAGGTTGTTTATTAGTTTTTTTGAAAAACATGTTTTCAAAAATATTTATATATCGCATTGGACAGTCTGAGTATTAATCTGACCTGAATTATATCCCAATTTCTTGATGATAAAATCATAAAAAAATCTACATTGTCATTTACAAACATGGCAGATATTTTATCCTGAAGTGACTTGCATTGCATTTTAAGTGTATATCAATATGAATTGAAATCAGCAAGTGTGTTCAATTTTCCACGACACGAGTCTTCTGGCCTAAAGTCTCCAGTCTGTCTGTTGAGTGTTTTTGTTCTGTCACGTTCGTTTTTCACTCATGTTATTCTCGAGCGGAGCTTCATTTCTCATACGGCTCACGTGTAAGGCTTCGCTCGTCGCGTGCAAAACTCAACGACCGCAGCTGATGAAATATTTAAGCGTGAAAACCTCATTACCTGCGATACTGTAATTACCCTGGTGCGTGGGAAATGTCGCATTAGTCACGTCTTGAGTTTAATCAGTATGTATACGAGTAAAACAGCAGACGCGGGGCCGCCGGAGGGAAACACCCGTCAGTCGTTACGTAACAGCGGCTCGTTAGTGAAGGGAGACCCTTCAGTTCACTTCTCAGTGTTTGATGTGTTTGGACGGACTCTTAAACAGCTTTATGCTGCTTTAAAACACATACAGCACAATATATTTTCCTTTAAACAATAACCTTTAAGATTTTACAATAAGATTTTTTAAGTCTCTTCTGCTCACCAGGACTGCATTTATTTGATCAAAAATACTGTCAAAATTTTGAAATATTATTATGATTTAATGTTTTCTATGTGAATATATGTTAAAATGTCATTTATTTCTGTGATCAAAGCTGTATTTTCAGCATCATTACTGCCGTCTTCAGTGTCACATGACCCTTCAGAAATCATTCTGATATGCTGAACTCTGTCTGCCATCTGTGTGTGACCTTTGCCCTCACTGACCCTTTGACCTGTGTGACCTTACAGGATCAGCCTCAGCAGCGTCTGCCGCCCGTGAGAGAGACATATGGCCTGAACCTGCTGGCCAACCCGCCGGATGAAGACATCCTCATATACCACAGGTCAGAAGATCAAAAATACAGTAAAAATTATGAAATATTATTACAATTTAAAATAGATATCTTCTATGTGAATATCTGTTAAACTGTCATTTATTCCTGTGATTTCAAAGCTGAATTTTCAGCATCATTACTCCAGTCTTCAGTGTCACATGATCCTTCAGAAATCATTCTAATATACTGATTTATTGAAATATGCATTTCTCATTATTATCAATTAGGGCTGGGCGATATGGCCCAAAAAAAAAAACAAAAAATCAGATTTACGATTTAAATCGACCCCCCCCCCCCCCCACACACACACACACACACACACTTAAAATCAATCTGCAGACGACAAAGAAATAGTTCAAAACAAGTTCTAACTTTACGGAGTGTCTCTTTACACTAAGTGCAAATAGCCCGCCTTGTTGGCAAAGGCTATTTACAGTAACTCCGCCCACCAACCTGCGATTGATTTAGTCAACAAAAAGACGCCCATATAGCATCAATTTCAGTGGCGTAGATGGTAAGGCTCATGCAGTTCGAGCCCGCCTTTTACCAAACTTTTTTCTCCGTTTTCAAATCTCATATCGCATCAAAAAGGCATTTATTTTCAATAAAAATGAAGGAAATAATAAAAAAGTTGAAAATAAAGTATCAGGTAGGTGTAGGGAGGGCTTTATTGTCCCAATAAGGTGGCATCCATTTAATAATTTGAATTAAGTAAAAAAAATGTATATAGCACCTTTCACTGCAAGGAGTCACAAAGTGCTTTACAACACTATCAGTAAAACAAATCAAACATGCATTCAGTCAAAAATAAAATAAAAACATAAAAACAAAACAAATTAGAGACCGAATATCTCTAATGTATGTATGTGTATATATATATATATATATATATATATATATATATATATGTATGTATATATGTACATGTATTAAAAACATTTTTGTCAATTAAAAAAAATAGAAGTATTAAATGAAAAACTTAAAATTAAATGAAAACTCAAAATAAAAATAAATAAAAAAGTTTAAGATGAAGCACTAAAACTACTAAACTGGAAATAAATAAAATCTAAAACTGAACTAAACTGAAATAACAAATTAAACCCAAATAGTAATATTTAGCAAGAAAATATAAAAAAACTCAATCCAAAATATTAATAAAAACAACAATAGTATATATATAATTTAATTAACAAGCTGAAATAAAATACGTTTTTCATGTTTTATTTGATTTCAGTTATTTCAAGTAACAAAAATGTGTTTTATGGCTTTAAATTTAGTTAAAGGGTTAGTTCACCCAGAAATGAAAATTAGTCCATGTTTTACTCCCCTTCGATGCATCCTAGGTGTATGTGACTTTCTTCTTTCAGACGAATCCAATCGCAGTTATATTAAAAACTGTCCTGGCTCTTTATTGGCGGATGTTTTTGTTCAAAAGTAGTCAAATAAAGCGCATCCATCCATAATAAAATGTGCCTCGCACGGCTCTGGGGCATGAATAAAGGCCTCCTTTAGCGAATCCATGCGTTTTTGTAAGACAAATGTGACCCTGGACCACAAAACCAGTCTTAAATGACAATTTTTCAAAATTGAGATTTATACATCATCTAAAAGCTGAATAAATAATCTTTCCATTGATGTATGGTTTGTTATGATAGGACAATATTTGGCTGAGATACAACTATTTGAAAATCTGGAATCTTAAAATCTCCTTTAAAGTTGTTCAAATGAAGTTCTTAGCAATGCATATTACTAATCAATAATGAAGTTTTGATATATTTACGGTAGAAAATTCACTAAATATCTTCATGGAACATGATCTTAATATCCTAATGATTTTTGGCATAAAAGAAAAATGTATAATTTTTACCCATACAGTTTTGGCTATTGCTACAAATATACCCCAGCGACTTAAATCTGGTTTTGTGCTCCAGGGTCACAAATATCCATATTTAAAACGATATAAACCCCTTTCTTTCGCTTCTGCTAACTGTCGCCTTGTGGGTGAGTAAGACTTGGACCAGTTTTTGGGTGAACTAATCATTTAATGAGCTGAAATATAAATGTTTACATTCATGGAGTTTTATTTGATTTTACTTAACATTTATTATTTCAAGTAACAAAAATGTGTTTTGTAGTTTTAATTTAACGAGGTGAAATAAAATGCGTTTACTTTTTTGTTTCAGTTAACATTTATTTCAAGTAACATGCTTTTTCTGGTTTAGTTGTAGTTACTCTGTCAGTGTTTCTCAGAAAGCTGTGTTCATTCGTGTCACGCTGTTCTCCACACGCGGTCTCTTTCTTCAGAGAATCCCTGAAGCCGTCTGAGTCAAATTACTTCCATCAGCGGCTCACACACACACACACACACACCTCCGTGGGTAAAATGCAGAAGTTTCTAGGAAACTGTCATCCTTTAATCTGCATTTTTCATAAGTTTCAGTATCTGATACCAGTGAACTGTGAGGTTTCTGTTGCAGCTGCTCTGACCTGTGAATTGAGTATTGAAATGATTTGTTGCTGCTGATTCTGTGATTCTTCATTCATACACTGCTTTCATCGTTTATCTGTGTATGTTTATAGATTTGCTCATCTGGGTCAGAACCAGCACAAGGTGGAGAGAAATGATGATACCAAGAAATTAGACGCCGTCATCAGCCTGTGAGTGTGTGTTTTTATATATATATATATATATATATATATATATATATATATATATATATATATATATATATATATATATATATATATAATATAATATAATATAATATAATATAATATAATATAATATATATATATATATATATATATATATATATATATATATATATATATATATATATACATACATATAGATTCAAGATTTGTCACATACACAATTATACAGAGTATAACCAGCAGTGAAATGTAGGTCAGGTCCGCTCCAAGGACAATGCAATTATATAGAATACAAAACACCGAATGTACATAAATATTAAGAAGAAGAAAAGTAGAAAAAATAAAAAGAATAAAATAAAAGATAAAAAATATAAATGTGCAGGTCAGTATGTTGTTGACTTAATTAATAATAAAAAAAGGAATGTGCAAAAAAAGTTGTACAGGGTATTCACATAGCAGTAATACGAGGCAGAAAAAATTATGAATAGCTTATTGATATGGTGATATTTACATGGAGTCAAGTGATGTTATGACACAGAGTTAGAGTTTAGGAGCCTGATGGTACTAAGTTGGTAATAAGTAAAGATTCTGAAAGCATTGAAGGAGATCCAATAATAATTGAATATATATTTACAATAGTAACAACAAATGACATATGATATGATTAATATCATGTTTTTAAATATGATGGTTTCATTATAAACATGGTTATTAACTCTAATATGGACACTCGACACAATATATGATATTTACCATCTGAATCTAACCATGTCATGTGAACAAATGGAGAAGTCAGCGATCTATTAATTATCATGTTAATTATTGTGCGCCTTTAGCCCCAACAGCAGGGGCGCTTTTTACCCCAAATACCATACTTTTACATATTCTTTTGTGATTTAAAAACTGTTGCTTTAATTATCTTAAACAAAACTGAAAATCATAAAGAAGACCTTTGTCTCAAAATATATGCATTAATTTTAGCGAATCTCAAACATTAATTAAATCTACAACATTTTAAAAAACATAAAACATTTTTTTGCATTTTGTAGCCATAGTTAAATATAATCATAATCATTTTACATTTTTTTCTCTACCATTCAAAAATGTTTTTAAAGACGTCTCTTTTGCTCAGCAAGGCTGCATTTATTTGATCAAAAATACAGTAATAACAGTAAAAATTGGGAACAATTATTAGAATTTAAAAGAGCTGATTTCTTTGTGAATATATGTTCAAATGTAAATTATTTCTGTGATCAAAGCTGAATTTCCAGCATCATTATTCCAGTCTTCAGTCACTTTTGATTATTTTAATGCGTCCTTGCTGAATAAAATTAATTTCTTTCAAAACAAATAACTTTCAGTGTGCATATAAAATGTGTAGTTCAATATTTATTAATTTATGCATTTTTGTATAATATTTTACTAAATATTTAGCATGTTTGGTAAATCTGTGTAAAGTTTAATGCAGTCATCAAAACTTTGTTTCAGATAAATATTTAGATTTTTTAAATCATCTATATAACCTGTTTTTAAGTTTAAAATAAGGTTTGCTGATTGAGATATTTAATATGTTGATAATATTCTTAGGATTCTGTTGAAGTGTTTTTAAGAGTATGAATTTTAACTACTTTTAAAGTGCAGTTGTCGCTTATATATAAACATTAGGTCAAATGTGTTTTTTAGGTGCTTGTGTGTTGTATTGTGTGTATGTTCATACTGTGTGTGTGTGTGTGTGTGTGTGTGTGTGAGAAAATGCATGCAGCAGGTGTGTATGTGTTTCCTGTCGTTATGTAATGTTGTTTTTCACACTACATTGACGCTGGTATTGAAAACATGCTATTGTTTTGTTCTTGTTTTGACATTTGTGTTGTGTTTACGCTGACGCCTCATTGGTCCCTAAGGCGGGACACAGTTATGGGCGGAGTTTAGCAGAGATCTTGTGTTTAATTGGCTCGTTTGGAGCGCGGTCTGTTTGATAGGTGTCAACTTACACATGATTATAAAGGTCACGCCTGCACTGGACGTGTGTGTGTGTGTGTGTGTGTGTGTGACAGTGTTCTAGGTCATTACATGCAGAGGTTTTTGGTCCTATAATTAACACCTCTTTTTTTCAGAATTTAACAGTAACAAATTACTAGTCATCCTGTTTTTCAAATCAATTATGCATTCTGTGAGTTTTGCAAATTGGTATGTTTTGAAATATAGAGCTGAGTATCATCAGCAGAAGAGTAAAAGCTAACACCATGTTTCCTAATAATATCTCCCAAGGTAACTTGTAACATGTAAAGCGTGAAAAGTAACGGTCCTAGTACTGAGCCTTGAGGTACTCCATACTGCAGTTGTCATTGGTATGATACCTCTTTATTCACTGCCACGAATTGATGGTGGTCAGATAAGTACGATTTGAACCATGCCAATGCACTTCCTCTAATGCCAACATAATTATCTAGTCTATTCAAAATTATGTTGAATGAATCTTCCTCAGAAGAGACAAAAACAGCAACTCTGACTTATAATTAAATTCATAAGCTTTTTGTGCAATTTGGAGCATTTCATTAATCTGTTGCTTGAGCTCTTCATATTTATGGAGAATATAGTTTCCGAAGACATCGCTTATTATGATTTTCAAGGGCGTAGAGTTTAGACACAATCAGCCATTACTAAATTGTCCCTAGCAGTAATGTTGTCTGCCAGTATGTGTCCACCAATGCCAAAATCAAACCTACTCCCTTATATTATGATGAGAAGCAGCTGTTGGAAATGAATCAAATATTAATGAATGTTTTCTGTGAAGTCTGTTTATATAGCATTGTGTTATTTATAATGTATGATTCTTCATAATGGTTGTTTTACAGATGATTTACAGTGAAAGGTGTTGAGGAATGATGCCTGTGGCTTTGGTTTTCACACACAAGGCTTTATGAAGATTTATAATGCTTTATGAATGTGCTGTATTATATATCCAGGCTTCACAGGACGCGAGTGAACGTTTAAGATGAACAAATGTTTGGTTGAGGCGCATCACACACACATACATGCATGTCTGATGATGTAATGCTTCCTGTCTGAGTGTGTGTGTGAGTCGAATGGACACTCACTGCTGTAACTTCCTCAGGAAGCAGGAAGTGTCACATCTAGATGTGTCTGTCTGTCAGATAATAAGATGAAGGAAACTGAATCAGACAGACGGATGAAATCAAACTCTTCAGCAGCATGAGTGAAAAAAAAAAAACTGACAAACTAATATAAAAGTTCATTTGTCATTTAAATGAGACAATCTGATCATTTGAGGAAAGTAAAATATTCAAATTATATACATATGTGTGTGTGGGTATATATATATATATTCAGACCCCCTTCACTTTTTTCAATTTTGTTATTTTGCAGCCTGTTACTACAATTGTTTAAAATCACACACTCTGTACCTCATAATGATAAAGTGAAAACAGAATTTTAGAAATGTCTGTAAATTTATTAAAAAGAAAAGGCTGAAATATTACATTTAGATGGGTATTTAGACCCTTTGCAACAACACTTAAAATTTAGCTCCGGTGCCTCCCATTTCTCTGGATCATTGCTGAGATGTTTCTACTCCTTGATTGAATTAAATTGATTGGACATGATTTGGAAAGGCACAAACCTCTCTACAAAAGGCCTTACAGCTGACAAAGCATATCAGAGAGGAAACCAAGCCATGAGGTCAAAGGAACTGCCTGCAGAGCTCAGAGACAGGATTGTATCGAGAGACAGATCTGGGGGAGGCTACAAAATCATTTCTGCTACACTGAAGATTCCCAAGAACACAGTAAATAAAGAAGTTTAGCACAGCCAGGACTCTTCCTAGAGCTGGTCGCCCAGCCAAACTGAGCAACTGATGGAGAAGGGCTTGTCTAGACTGGTGACCAAGAAGCTGATGGTCACTCTAGTTGAGCTCCATGATAATATGTGGGGACAGGAGAAACCTACAGAAGGACAAACATCACTGCAACACTCCACAGATCTGGGCTTTATGGCTGTGTGGCCAAACTCAATCCTCTCTTCAGTGAAGACACATGAAAACACACTTGGAATTTAAAAAAAGCACCTAAAGGACCCTCAGACTGTGAGAAACAAGATTCTCTGGTCTGATGATGCTCAATTCCAAGCATCATGTTTGAAGGAAAGCAGGCACTGCTCATCTCATGCAGAGCAGCATCCCAAAAGTAAAGTGTGCTGGTAGCAGCCTCATGCTGGGGGGTGTTTTTCAGCGGCAGGGACCAGTGGTGGACGAAGTACACAAATCAAGTACATGAATAAAAGTACAGATCCGTATAATAAAATATGACTCCAGTAAAAGTACTCCGTTTTCAATTTTACTCGAGTGAAAGTACAAAGGTACTTGTTTTTTTATGAAAGTACAGCTGGATGAATGTTTATTTTGCAGTTTTATATAGGCTACTTATATAATTACATTTTATATTAGCATATTTTTTTTATGATCCTACTGCTCAAAATACCTGGGATTTTCCCAAAATAACGAATAAGGAAATAAAGAATATAATAAGGAAAATGTAATTCGATTTTCATAATGATTTTTTTCTTATCAAACGCTGTCTGTGGTGTAAAAATATCCCTGGCCAAATGTCCCCAGAGGGCATCACTTCCCACTTTGATGATTACTGTAGTTACCATGTTCTGAACATCACATCCTTTCTTTTTCCCTCAGATGTGATCTATCTTGGTGGTTGAATAAAAATATTTGGACTTTATATTTAAAAATGACCTCAACTTAGCACCAGCAAGCTTGTTAGCTAGACACAGGGCTAAATGCATAGCATTTTAATAAAACTGCTAACGTTACAGCAGCAGGGAAGATGACAGTGCATGAGTTATTTGATTTATTCTGTGTTATTTGAATGTTTTTTGACCTAAAACATAGAGATGTGTCTGTATTCAAGTATTTCAGTGGGCTTAAACAGATCACCCTTTACAGCAAACAACTGACAGTTTTGACCTAAATATGATTTTCAGTTACAATAATTAATCCTAAAATTAGTAACTTACTTTTCGAACCATCAGTCGCGCGCACGCTCACAGGATCTCCTGGTTCTTACTTGTTTAGTTCAGTTCACTGGAGACTCGCTCTAAACGGTTCATTTGAATCAGTGAATTGAGTTCACTGGAGACTCGCTCTAAACGGTTCATTTGAATCAGTGAGTTCAGTTCACTGGAGACTCGCTCTAAACGGTTCATTTGAATCAGTGAGTTGAGTTCACTCGAGACTCGCTCTAAACGGTTCATTTGAATCAGTGAGTTCAGTTCACTGGAGACTCGCTCTAAACGGTTCATTTGAATCAGTGCGTTGTCGACTCGAGAACAGATGCAATCGGATCAGTCCAATTCGTGAATGAATCGCTTAGTTCGAAGCAATTTAACAAGTTAATTGAAAATAATCAGTTTGTTCATGAATCAGACACCGCTTCTGCGTCTCGGAGCACGTGATATATTATAAGGTGTAACGGTAGTGAAGTAAAAAGTAAAAGTTATTCAAAATAAAACTACGCCAGTAAAGTACAAATACAGTCATGGCCAGAAATATCGCCACCCTTGCAATTCTGTCAGAAAATTGTTCCAGTTGCAAATGTTTTGGCATTCAAGTGCTTATTGTTTTTGTTTGCACTGCAACAACACACAAAAAAAAAAAAACAGAAGAAAAGTCAAACTTGATCAAATTTCGCACAGAACTCAAAAATGGACTAGACAAAATTATTGGCACCTTGTCAAAATTGTAAGAAATAATTGCTTTTCAAGCATGTGATGCTCCTGTAATTTGTATTTAGACACACCTGTGGCAATTAAGAGGTGTGGGCAATATAGTAATCACACTTGCAACCAGTTAAAATGGAGAAAAGTTGACTCAACCTTTGTGTTGTGTGTCACACTGAGCACTGAGCATGCAGAAAAGAAAGAAGTGTAAAGAGTTGTCTGTGGATTTGAGAGAAAAAATTGTGGAAAAACATGGACAATCTCAAGGCTACAAGTCCATCTCCAGAGATCTTAATATTCCTGTGTTCACATTGCGCAATATCATCAAGAGGTTTACAGCCCATGGCCCTGTAGCTAACCTCCCTGGATGTGGACGGAAGAGCAAAATTAATGAAAAATTACAACGAAGGATTGTTCGAATGGTGGATAAAGAACCCCGATTAACTTCCAAACAAATTCAAGCTGATCTGCAGACACAGGGTACAACAGTGTCAGCTCACACTATCCGTCGCCATCTGAATGTAAAGGGTAGGAGACCCAGGTCTGACACACATTCATAAAAAAGCAAGACTGGAGTTTGCCAAAACTTATGTGACAAAACCACAATCCTTCTGGTAGAACGTACTGTGGACAGATGAGACAAAAGTAGAGCTTTTTGGTAAAGGACATCATTGCACTGTTTACAGAAAAGGAAATGAGGCCTTCAACGAAAAGAACACAGTCCCTGCAGTCAAACATGGTGGAGGTTCAAAGATGTTTTGGGGTTGCTTTGCTGCTTCTGCCACTGGATGCCTTGACTGTGTGAACGCTATCATGAAATCTGATGATTACCAAAGAATTTTGGGGCGCAACGTAGTGGCCAGTGTCAGAAAGCTGCGTCTCCACCAGAGGTCATGGGTCTTCCAGCAGGACAATGACCCGAAATGCACTTCAAAAAGCACTCAGAAATGGTTACAAACAAAGCGCTGGAGAGTTCTGCAATGGCCAGCAATGAGTCCAGATCTGGATCCCATAGAACACCTGTGGAGAGATCTCAAAACAGCAGTTGGGAGAAGGCATCCTTCAAATCTGAATGACCTGGAGCAGTTTGCAAAAGAAGAGTGGTCCAAAATTCCAGTAGAGAGGTGTAAGAAACTCATTCATGGTTACAGGAAGCGATTGATTTCAGTAATTTTTTCCAAAGGGGGTGCTATCAAATATTAACTTAAGGGTGCCAATAATTTTGTCCAGTGCATTTTTGGGGTTCTGTGTGGAATTAAACATGCGAGTACCAAAACATTTGCAACTGCAACTATTTTCTGAGAGAAGGGTTGCATTTTCTGACAGAACTGCAAGGGTGCCGATATTTTTGGCCATGACTGTACTTGAAAAACGTACTTAAGTACAGTAACAAAGAAAAACTACTTTGTTACTGTCCACCACTGGCAGGGACTGAGGGAAAGCTGAATGGAGCAAAGCACAGAGATATCCTCAATGAAAACCTGTTCCACAGTGCTCAGGACCTCAGACTGGGCCGAAGGTTCACCTTCCAACATAACAATGACCCTAAGCACACAGCCAAGGCAACACAGGAGTGGCTTAGGGACAACTCTGTGAATGTCCTAGAGTGGCCCATCCAGAGCCCTGACTTGGACATCTCTGGAGAGACCTGAAAATAGCTGTCCACCGACGGTCCCCATCCAACCTGACCGTGCTTGAGAGGAATTGCAAAGAAGAATGGCAGAAAATCCCCCAATCCAGGTGTGCAAAGCTTGTTGCGTCATGCCCAAAAAGACTCGAGGCTGTAATTGCTGCCAAAGGTGTTTCAACTAAATACTGAAGAAAGGGTCTGTATACATATGTAAATGTGATTATTTCAGTTTTTTCTTTTAAATAAATTTACAGACATTTCTAAAATTCTGTTTTAACTTTATGATGAGGTACGAAGTGTAGATTCATGATTTTTTTTTTAAAGAATTGTAGTATCAGGCTGCAACATAAAATTGAAGTATTTGAGTACTTTTTGAATGCACTGTATATACCTTTTTTAATAAATTAGATGAAATGTTGGTAACACTTTAGAATGGGGAACACTTATTCACTATTAACTATGACTTTTTTCCTCAATAAATTCCTAATTTGCTGCTTATTAATAGTTAGTAAGGTAGTTGTTAAGTTTAGGTATTAGGTAGGATTAGGGATGTAGAATAAGCCATTAATATGCGCTTAATTAGTACTAATAAATGGCTAATATTTTAGTAATATGCATGCTAATAAACAACTAGTTAAGAGACCCTAAAATAAAGTGTTACTGAAATGTTTAGCACCCATATATTTAATTAACATAATGTGTGTCATTGGTGTTTCACACTTCCATTTTAATTGATTAATTCAGCCATACAAAGAATTAAATTTATTTATTTATTGTTATGATTATTATTAATATCACCTCATATTAGAGTGATATTTGTAATACTTAAAAAACAGTTATTGTTTTCTTAATTTATATATTTTTTATTTATATCTATTTAAAATAAATTTAATTAAACATGTTTAGCAGCATTATATTTAATTAACACCCATACAGAGTGCTAGTGACTTAATCAAGCTTTGCTTATTTGTGTATTTATTTGTATTATTATAATTATTATTTTTGTTGTTAATAATAATAATAATAATTTATCCCTTAGTGCTGTGAAACGATTAATCGCATCCATGTATTTTTTAGTTTTATTTTATTTTTAGAATATATTAAATGTTTTTCATCATTATATTTAAATATTTAAATATTTAAGTAATTAGCACTTTTTATAAGGATGTTATTTAAATATTTCACCAGTTGTATATATTTCTTTTTATTATTATTATTATTGTTATTATATGACCTCATATTAAGTGATAATATAATCCGATTTTTGTTTTCTTATTTTAAATTTACACCCAGCCCAAATTTACATGATTATGGTGTGAAGTTAATTATTAACTTTATAATAATTCCACAGTTGTTTCTGTTGCCTGGAGTGAAAGTGTCTCCTGGAGCATTTGAGCTCGTACCGCGTACCGAGTCCGACACAGACATCATTTTCTTCATTTACCAGTTCACATCCATCCGTCCATCCAGTGGCAGAAGAGTTTGTGCATATTTAGCTCCAGGAAAACTAACTCTCTGCTTGTAATTACAGTCAATTGTAGGATTTGAGATCCAAAGCAGTCATGAATAAGCGATGAGACGATTAATCATAATAGCAGCCCCTTGATTAGGCAAGAATTAATTCTAATAGTCGAGCAGCAATAGAAACATCGAATATAGAGCGTGACTAATGTCTGTCTGCATGTGCCTTATCTGAATATGTAATATCTGACCTGTCTTGAGAAAAGAAAGAGCGTGAGTCATGATTCATGACTTACTGCTTCATTTACATTCATTTAAGTTTTATTGTCACTGCTCTTGCATTTCACGAGAGAATAAGTCACTTTAAAGTTAATTCAGTCTTATTTTAGATTGGATGAGTGTGAAGGCTGGGCAAGAGATTGAGTTGTTGTTTAAGATGCATATTTAATATTTTTAACATTTAATTTATTTGTTTATCTATTTATTTATTTTTAAAGAAACAATGTACATTAATAATAATTTAAGAAAATGTAAATGTACCCAAATTTGCCAAAAGCATCATTTTCATCAGCATTTACTTTTGAATGAATTTATTAGTATTTATTGTTAACATGTATTTAAGTAAAGTATCACTGTAACTTTTGATCATGTTTCACACAACATATATATAGCACCATATATATATATATTCATGCATATTCTCTTTCAAAAAATATTCAATGCTCAATTATTGTAATTAAATAATTTTGTTATTTTTTTATATTCTGAATCTAATTTCATGCATATCTCTTTAAAAATTAAAAAAGCTTTATTTAATATACAGTTATTAGTATTAAATAATTTTATATTTTAGTATTTTGGAAAATTTGTAATCTAAATGAATACATTAAAAATTTAAAAAATATATAATACTACATTGAAAAAAAAAAATTCTGCCACATTTGAATTTTTTTACATATTTGTTTAATTTAAAATATTTTATTTAATATTTAATTAATAGAATGCAATCATTTTAAATTATAGTATGTTTAAATGTTTTAATGTAATTTCGTAAATGTTTTTTTAAAAAGTAGTTTTATTTAATAGTCAATTATTTTTAAATGAAAAAGTTGAATTAAATAGTTTAATATTATAATATTTTTATAATATTTGTAATTTAATCTCTGTGTTTTTTTTCTCCTGTGTTTTCCCCGGCAGCGCTCCGGTGTCTCTGTTCCCGTCGGACAGCATCTACGAGGTTTTGGCTCCGGAGGTGGACGTCCAGAGCCGTGGGGTGTTCGAGTGTCACGTTCAGACGGGTCGTGGTTGGGTCAGGACTCTGTGTCAGGAGGACGTGCTCATGTACCGCGAGTACATCAAAAACAGATACATGTGAACAGATTGACTGATGGGAAATGGTTGAATTATTATAGCAGCAGTTCTCTGTACTGCTCGTTTAAAATGAGTCGTTTGACCATCAAATATATACAACATTCCTTTTCCCCATAAAAGTAATGCAGGAGTGTTTGTTATGAGCCTGTAGGTCACGAGGAACAGACGCCGCTGTGACTTATAATAGATTTTGTGGCGTGAAAGTGAAACAAATCGATTCGCAGATGAGCTTCTGATTAAGTTGTGCCTGATGTTAATGTGATGTATGAGGTTACATATTTACAGAATAGAATAAAAGATCATGAGACTCAGCTGAGTGTTTTTATATTCATATATTCATGTTGGTTCAGCGTGTGTGTCGTCCTGCAACGTGAACTGTTGTTGAGGACTTTACTGAGGTATCAGATGCAGCATTTCACCTGCTGAAAACTCCCACAGACACACAATGGAGGAGGAACCCGAGACACTTCTACAGACCAAAAGATCAGAGATGCATTTCACACTAGACAGACAGGAAGAAAACGCAAAGCAGCTATAAGGAACACTCTAGCAACCACTCAGAACACCTTAGCAACCACATAGCAACACCCCAGAAAAAACAACCTCCTAGCAACCACCCAAAACAACTTCGTAACCCTCTGGCAACCACATAGCAACACCCCAGAAGAAACAACCTCCTGGCAGCCACCCAGAACACCTTAGCAACCCTCTGGTAACCATATAGCAACACCCCAAAAGAAACAACCTTCTGGCAACCACCCAGAACACCCTAGCAATCCCCTGGCAACCACCTAGCAACACCTCAGAAGAAACAAACTCCTGACAACTACCCAGATCGCCTTAGAAACGTCCTGGCAACCACATAGCAACACCCCAGAAGACACAACCTCCTGGCAACCTCCCAGAACTAGGTTTGCAAAGGGGTGGAAATTTTCAAAAACTTCTGGAATTCTTGAAAACTTTCCAGTTTTTTGGAAACTTTTTTATTTTTTCGGGACGTTTTCCTGCAATTACAATTTCTGGAAAATTTCTGTCTGTTTGCAACCCTTCCCAGAACAACCTAGCAACCAGCTAAAAGACCTTAGAAAACAAGCGGCAACCACCATATTACTCAAGGTCATTTAGGGGGGTTGCCAGGAGGTTGCTAAGGTCTTCTGTGTGGTTGCCAGGTGGTTACACCCTAGCATTGTGGCAGTGACTTTTGCACAGGCAAGTGCTGCTTAGATTTTCTTTAAAAATAAAAAAAAGATAGTGTAAATTTGTCTTGTTTATTTGATTAATTGTTTTGTGAATTATATTTCATTAGTGAATTATTATACGTATATATGCTCATCTGCCTCTCTCTCGCTCTCTGTCTCTCTTTCTTTCTTTCTCTCTTTCTCTCTCTCTCTCTCTCTCTCTCTCTCTCTCTCTCTCTGTCTCTCTTTCTCTCTTTCTCTCTTTCTCTCTCTCTCTCTCTCTCTCTCTCTCTCTCTATCTCTCTCTCTCGCTCGCGCTCTCTCTCTCTCTCTCTCTCTCTCTCTCTCTCTCTCTCTCTCTCTCTCTCTGTGCAGCGTCTCGTTTCTCTCTCTGTGTGCCGCGTGAGTCTGGATCCAGTGCACAGGCGTCTGCAGAAATCAGTCACATGGCAGCAGTTGGAAACTTATGAGCACTCACACACACTCATGCATACCTGCTTGCTCAGAAAAGTGCTGCTGATTGCAGGCCTTATTAAAGCTCCATTAGTCTCTGAACAATAATGAAGTGAGATGTGGACAAAAAGAATTAAAAAAGTGATTTCTTTTTTTTTTATCTGAATGTGTCTCACTCGCTGAGGTTATTATAACATCTTAAGAGTGAAAAATACACTTGAAAATTACATGACAATATATGTCAATAAGTTATACATAAAAAATTCATTCTATTAAACATATTTCATTTTTATATATATGTGTGTGTGTATGTATATACACATGCATACACACATCATACATAATACATTATTTTAATATACTTAGATTTAATATATATTTAGATATTTTAATTTTTTATTTAGATATTTTTGTTTTATTTGTTATTTACATATACAATATTTTAGAAATAAAATATATTACAAATAAAATGTTAAATCATTTAAAAAAATATTATAAATTATATTCCATTTATATATATATAATGATTTAATATATTACTTTTTATAAATTGTATTATAATGTTTTATTTAAATATATTGTAATATTTATTTTAATATTTTATTTATATTAGACATTTTTACATTACATATAAAACAGTATATATTGTATATGCTCTGTTTATATATCAAATGTGATATAAAATGAAATATATATTTTATATATAATATAAAATAAGTGAAATATTATGAAATATGCAATATAGCTGTGGTCAGAATATATATATAAAATGTGTGTCAGATTATGGTGGTTTTTAAGGTTCAAATTTGAGTGGATTTCAGCAGTTAATTACAAACCAGACCGACCAAATAATGACGTTTAAAAATTCATTTTCAGCCAATCGGTCATTATAGCATAGTATACCTAGACATTAATATTAATATATTAGTATTAATCTACAAATTGCTTTTCTGTGTTGCTCAGTTTTACATTCTTTGTCTTCCAGGTGGTTTTTTTTGTTGTTGTTTGTTTTTTCTTTCTTGCTTCAGCTGGACTCTCCTGAGCTTCCAGACATCTGTCAGGTGTTTTATCCTCATTATATTATAATTAACACTGTTCTCTGAGGCCGTTGCATTCACGCATCTGATGCTGACATGATAGTGTTGCCAGGGTGTTGCTATGCAGTTGCTAGGTTGATTGTTATTTTACAGAAACACCTCTTATGTTCTTCAGCTCATGCAACTCTAGTTTCAGTCTTAAAGTTGGGCACATCAGAAACTTTCAGATGTCTTTCTGATTAGACTCTGTGGTTATGAGCAACATGTGTGTCATCTGTCTGTCTGTGACTCTGAGTAAATGGAGCTTCAGAAAGGCCTCGCGGGTGCAGTGATCGTTCAGATGCTCTCTGTGAATATTTGACTGCTATATTTTGATCTGTGGACGATGTGAACAGAACATTCACCCCATGAGCTCCATTACAGACCATTTCTGCTGACTGTTTCTGCTCTAAATTACCTGTGGAACATGTTCTCTTTGGCTCAAAAGTCATGTGAATTTAATATCCGTGCTTCTAAATCCTGTACAGAAATGACTGTGGCTGTACTATGGTACAGTGATTGGCATCAGATTGTACTTTAACATGTTCCTAATGTACATGTACCATCGAAATGAAGGATTCCTATTCATATACCATGGTACTCTGATAGTATCAGGTAAAAACACAGGCCTACAATGAGCTGCAGTGACATTTTAGATGCCATCCACCTTATTTTGAAATGTGAAAGTATATAAATAACTAGAATCTTTACACTGCAAACTAGTCTGTAAAACTGCATCTCTATATTCATCCTATGTGTCCTCATAAGGTGTAAATTGTATTACTTTTATTACTTTTTTAACCTGGCAACACATCCCTTAAGAAAATTAACTATGGTTTGGTAAAAAAACTAAAACATTGTTATTATAGTTAAAACCATGGTAACCATAAATTAACCATGGTTTTGCTACACTAACCATAGTTTAACCATGGTATTTGTAGTTAAACTGTGGTTATACAAAAAATATGGTTACACTTTTACTGTAGTTAAACCATGGTTCATTTTCTTAAGGGATTTGTATTTGTGTATACTTTTTCTTTGATTTGCAAATTCGCTCCGTCCTGATCTGAATCAAATGATTCGCATTCCATGCTCCAAAGTTCCGATCTGAATCAAATGATTCGCAATCCATGCTCCAAAGTTCCGATCTGAATCAAATGATTCGCAATCCATGCTCCAAAATTCCGATCTGAATCAAATGATTCGCAATCCATGCTCCAAAGTTCCGATCTGAATCAAATGATTCACAATCCATGCTCAAAAGTTCCGATCTGAATCAAATGATTCACAATCCATGCTCCAAAGTTCCAATATGAATTAAATGCTTCGCAATCCATGCTCAAAAGTTCCGATCTGAATCAAATGATTCGCAATCCATGCTCCAAAATTCCGATCTGAATCAAATGATTCGCAATCCATGCTCCAAAATTCCGATCTGAATCAAATGATTCGCAATCCATGCTCCAAAGTTCCGATCTGAATCAAATGATTCACAATCCATGCTCAAAAGTTCCGATCTGAATCAAATGATTCGCAATCCATGCTCCAAAGTTCCAATATGAATTAAATGCTTCGCAATCCATGCTCAAAAGTTCCGATCTGAATCAAATGATTCGCAATCCATGCTCCAAAGTTCCGATCTGAATCAAATGATTTGCAATCCATGCTCCAAAGTTTCGATCTGAATCAAATGCTTCGCAATCCATGCTCCAAAGTTCCGATCTGAATCAAATGATTTGCAATCCATGCTCCAAAGTTTCGATCTGAATTAAATGCTTCGCAATCCATGCTCCAAAGTTTCGATCTGAATCAAATGCTTCGCAATCCATGCTCCAAAGTTTCGATCTGAATCAAATGCTTCGCATTCCATGCTCCAAAGTTCCGATCTGAATCAAATGATTTGCAATCCATGCTCCAAAGTTCCGATCTGAATCAAATGATTCGCAATCCATGCTCCAAAATTCCGATCTGAATCAAATGATTCGCAATCCATGCTCCAAAGTTCCGATCTGAATCAAATGATTCGCAATCCATGCTCCAAAGTTCCGATCTGAATCAAATGCTTCGCAATCCATGCTCCAAAGTTCCGATCTGAATCAAATGATTTGCAATCCATGCTCCAAAGTTCCGATCTGAATTAAATGCTTCGCAATCCATGCTCCAAAGTTTCGATCTGAATCAAATGCTTCGCAATCCATGCTCCAAAGTTCCGATCTGAATCAAATGATTTGCAATCCATGCTCCAAAGTTCCGATCTGAATCAAATGATTCGCAATCCATGCTCCAAAGTTCCGATCTGAATCAAATGATTCGCAATCCATGCTCCAAAGTTCCGATCTGAATCAAATGATTCGCAATCCATGCTCCAAAGTGCCGATCTGAATCAAATGATTCGCAATCCATGCTCCAAAGTTCCGATCTGAATCAAATGATTCACGATATGCAAACTTCCGATCCAATTATTTTTGAACCTGCTCTGAAGTCCCAATCCAAATGAAATGATTCGCGATACACGATTTGAAGTCCCGATCTCAATCAAATCATTCGCGATACGCGATCCAGTTGGAGCACTTCGAAGTGAATAATTTTGAGATGCGATTGTTTTACTGATTCTGAGTTTCACCCATCACTATAAGTGCTTTTTATAATAATTACAAGTGTTGTCGAAATTCGAAAATGAATTGCTCTTTTGATCTGGTTTTTGCTAGTGAATCGCTTGAACTGAATCAATCGAAGCGGTTCGAGCATAAATTACTACTCACTCAATTGAATCGGTTTGTCTGTTCTTTCACTTTTCATGTCTTCAGTCACGTTTACATGACACTGTCAGCACTACTACTGGCTTAGCTCCCTAGTTTTATAACATTAAATGAAATAAGCAACAAAAAAAGTTAGATTTTTATAAATAAAATATCAATATTTTAATTTCAAAAAACACATCCAACACAAATCTATGAGCATATTCAGGTGAGGTAGTTTAACTAGTCAAACACTCCATTAATATGATGACATGCAGCTCAAAATACATGTTAGATGGTGTGTTAGTGTGCATTATGCAACATTATGCGGCCGTTATGCATCCATTATGCATGTGTATTTTACAAGGTATTTTACATTGTTGTGAATAATGATAAATGAACATTGCAATTAAAGTGTGCACATCCAACATGCCAAAAGCTGTGGGTGCTCAACCCCAAAACAATTCCAAACAAGAAAAGCAAAGTTGGCGCACCACAGCTCCAAAAGTAGAAATATTTATTTATATTCTCATCACAGGTGACGTTTCGAGGCTAAAAGCTCTTCATCAGACAAATATTTTCTACTTTTGGAGCTGTGGTGTGCCAACTTTGCTTGTCTTGTTTGAAATAATGTTAAATGCAAAAATGCTATACGTTATAGTGCCATCATCCAAATTTGCCAACCTTAGTTGAATGCATTTTGGGGAACACTTTATTTTAAGGTGTCCTTGTTACACGTAACATGTGCTTACTATTGTAATAACATTTAATTATGCATGATTACATGCAAGTAACCCTAAAACAAATCCTAACCATATAGTCAGTACATGTAGTTAATCCAGATTACTCAGTACTTAAATGTATAATTACACTGTAACAATGACACCTTAAAATAAAGTGTAACCAGATTTGGTATAAAATACAGTGCACCTTTCATTGCGCAAATTGTTACAGCATGTGTCACGTGCACTTGGTATGTTGCATTAGATCAAACACTGATATTCTATCTCATGCACAGGCACATCAGTTGCAATCATTCACCTGTAGATCGGTGATGTTATGCGAACGGCTCGGTCGCGCGCAGATGTAGGCGGGACGTGCTGACGTCATCTGGGTTTATTAGCGCCGCTCGGATCCACAGACTCCAGTCAGTCTCTCCGCTCTCGCGCTTCTCGTGCATTAAACCAGATCCAGGACTCATGTCCAGGAATCCAGGCTGGAGTAAAGGATTCACCTGAAGAAGCACACGCGAGCGGTCAGCTGAAGAAACTCTCTCCGTCTCTTGTTTTCCTCCATGTGAAGGAAAAGGTATGAAACCGATTTCTTTTACCGATTATGAACTCAAATGAGATGCTGCATTTGAACTGCACGTTTTGAGAGCTTGTGCACGAACAAAATGCGTTTTTTGGTCATTTTTCCCGAAGCGAAGTTGGTTTCAGCACCACGGAGAGCGTAGTGCGCAAACACTGCTTTCAACATTTTTCAAGTTTGATCAGTTTTATTTTTAAATATAAGTTTGCATTTTCATTTAATGTCTTATTTTAAGTGAGATAAAGCCTTCTGTCCACTATTTCTATTCGATCTATTTCTATTTCAATCGAACGCAAAGACAAAGATTGTACTAGAACTTGCTCTTCAAGTGTGATCTTTTAAAAGACGTTTATGCACAAACAAACATTTTATAATTATAATTTAATTCGTGAGTTAAAGCGAGATTCTCAGAAGCATCATTTAAAGCGACTTTGATTACATACCAATAGTGAAATACCCTAAAGATGAATTTGTGCTTAACACTCCTGTAAACCAAATATTGATTGTAAATTGCTCTTAACATGGTTTTACTTTGTATTTTAAGCATGAAGTCCCATAAAGAGATTCACATCTGTCCACATAGCGGGTTTTCCGTTCATATGAAGGAAAAAGTGGGACAGTAACTGCACAATTTTTGCAGATTGTAATACTGAAGAGTTTACAACTTTTAAAAGATGTTTATGCACAAACAAAAGCTAATTGCTTCTTTCGTGAGTGAAAGCGAAACTCTCGGATGAACTATTTTTGCCGATTATATACTTAAGTAAGAGTTTACAACTTTGAAAAAAATGTTTAGGCTCAAAATGCATGCTTTATTCTGTCTTGTTCTGGACAAAAAGCAACATTTTGAGATTCAGCACCACGGACAGCTCCAACTGACTTTCAATGGCCAAATGAGATTTCATGCAAATCATATAATAAAACTTCTTAATGTGGTTTTACATCTTAATTTGAGTGCAATATCTATTCAAAAGACTTCTTCAATTTTCTAGCTGAAACAGGAAATCAAATTTAAACTTTTAAAAGACTTTTATGCACAGCCTAATGTTTTGTGATTATTTTCTTCATGCAAATGATATAATCAAACTTACTATTTTGAATGTTAAGTCTCTACTTGTCATTTATAGATTTGTTTAATGGGTTTCACTTATCTGACAGCATTGTTTTGTGTCCAGGCTGAGCGATGAACGAGAGCGCAATGCTCAACGAGAGCGGCGCAGGTTCGCCAGAGTCCTCATGGCTGGAAGCTGAAGCCTTTGACGCCAACCAGACTCTGGCGCTCTCATCGGCGGGCCTCGACTTCCACGTCAACCCGTGGGACATCATGCTGTGCCTGTCTGGTACGGTGATCGCCTGTGAGAACGCCATTGTGGTGGCCATCATCTTCTACACACCGACGCTTCGCAACCCGATGTTCATCCTGATTGGCAGCCTGGCCACCGCCGACCTGCTGGCTGGCATGGGATTAATCCTGAACTTCGCTTTCCAGTATCTGGTCTCATCCGATACCATCAGCCTTATTACAGTTGGATTCCTGGTGGCGTCCTTCACAGCGTCCATCAGTAGCTTGTTAGCTATTACGGTCGACCGCTATCTGTCGCTATACAACGCCTTGACGTACTTCTCTGAGAACACGCTGCATTATGTGCATCTGATGCTGGTGGGAACGTGGGGCGCATCACTGGGATTGGGACTGCTGCCAGTTTTGGGCTGGAACTGCTTGGATGATGCATCCACCTGCAGCATCGTGCGTCCGCTCAATCGCACCAACCTCACCCTCCTCGCCACATCGTTTTTCGTCATCTTCGTCCTCATGCTCACCCTGTACTTCAAAATCTGCAAGATAGTGTGTCACCACGCACACCAGATCGCGTTGCAGCAGCATTTCTTCACCACCTCGCATTATGTGGCCACCAAGAAGGGTATCTCCACGCTCGCCATCATCCTGGGCACGTTTGGCGCCAGCTGGCTGCCCTTCGCCATTTACTGTCTGGTCGGGGAGCGTGAGTATCCACCGGTGTACACATACGCCACGCTACTTCCCGCTACCTACAACTCTATGATCAACCCCATCATCTACGCTTACCGCAACACCGAGATACAGCGCTCCATCTACATGCTTTTCTGTGGCTGCTTTCAGACCAATGGCTTGTACCGATCCAGATCACCCAGCGAGGTTTAGATCCTCTGTGCGTTTGTTTTTAACCCTGTAAAGCCTGTCATATGAAATAATAGTCCAATTTTTGGAAATGGAACTGTTTATTGGACAATAGTGTTTTTTGGTCATGAGTTCAAATCCCGGACGAGCCCCCAATTGGTAAAGATGTGGCTATAAATTATGGCTCGTATAGTGAGAATGTAGAGGGAAAATAGCTAAATATTATTCAGCGGACCAAATCTGAGCAAAAATATCCTAGTTGTAATGTAAATCATTGAGATCTTTCTAACTGTATGACAGACAACTATCATAAAATTATATAAATATAATTTGTCGCTTTATATCTCCAATAATTTGACTTAGTGAGATGAGATTGAAATGATCCAAACATACAATGCAATGCAATCCAATGCTGATTGAGAGATGAAGAAATAAACGCTCAGAAGAAGTGAGATGTTTTTGAGGCTTGGGAAGATCATTCCTCCGCTGAGGAACAGTGAAAGTAAAGCTTCTGGAAACAAACGCTCCTCAAAAGATCCTGATGATCAGATTTGAGATGCACTGATTTATCTAACAAATGATTGATGGAGAATCAAGTAAAGCTGAGCTGCTTCAGTCCAGTAAGTGTTCATCTGGAGATATGACTGCAGTTATTCTGATGTTTACTTGATCAAAATCTATCAAGATTTGACAGCAGAAAGACACGAGAAGCAGCAGCTGAAGCTGGACGTTTGTACAATTACACTAAAAGAGCTTTTACTGGATAAAAACTCCAAACTATCAATCAAATGACAGAAGGCATTGTTTTTTGCTCAGGGTGGTCATTGAAGTCTTATAAATCAGTAGGCTTTATAAGGTTAAATTCTTGTTCATGTTGCCTGTACGTGCATAAGTATGAATATAGCGCTCAAAGTGTCTGTTGCGCATTTGCACTTTACTGAGACCCGGGCGTCTCCACACGCTGTGAACAAGCAACGATTCGTTTCAAAAATGTATATTTATATTATTTATAAGCGACATGTTGCACTGTACTGTACAAATCTAGATGCCAAAGCAGTATTGCATAGGCCTGTGTTTGATGAGTTACTCAACTCATGTGATGGGTTTTCTATTTTGTAAAGTTGTCCATGACTGTACATTTTATACAAAACAATGAACACAAAATAAAACATGAAAAGCTCAAGTAAAATGGACTGTTTTTCATTTCTGAAAGTGTGTTTGTAAGCGTGAGTGTGTATGAGGAAATGAAGGAATAATACAAGAGATGAAACTATTGAGATCGATATTGTGGTTGCTTTGATGTCATCTATTTAAAGGGACAGTAGACCAAAAATTGATCCTCTGCAGTGAATGGGTGCCGTCAGAATGAGGGTCCAAACAGCTGATAAAAACATAACAATAATCCACACCACTCCAGTCCATCAGTTATCATCTGGAGAATCTAAAATAAATCCATCAAGATTTTAACTTTAAACCGTTGCTTTCGGCTAAAATTATCCATAATATTGCTTCCTTCAGAGAAAAGGTCCATCTCCTGCTGTCTCTCACATCAAAATCGAGCCACATATTTGTTTAGAGCTGTTTTGGCTTGTAAACTGTGCTCGATCTGTGCAGATTTCTCTCCTGATTCAGACCAGAACACTTTTTCACTGGAGGAAGCGTTATTATGGATTATGGATGCATAATAGTTAAAAACATCTTAATGATGGATTTATTTATTTTAGCTTCTCAAGCTGATGGACTGGAGTGGTGTGGATTATTGTGATGTTTTTATCAGCTGTTTGGACTCTCATTCTGACGGCACCCATTCACTGCAGAGCATCCATTGGTGAGCGAGTAAAGCAATGCAACATTTCTCCAAACCTGATGAAGAAACAAACTCATCTACAACTTGGATGGCCCGAGGCTGAGCACATTTTCAGCAAATGGTCATTTGTCTGTGAACTGTTGCTTTAATTAAAATGGTACATTGAAAGTATATTTCCTTTTTCCTCAACAGCATCGTTTTTGAAAAGTACGGAATCACAAAATCAATTGTGGTTATTTAATATACATATATTGGCACTCCCAGTCTCGCCCAGTTAATAATGTATTATAGTTAATATATACATATATGTATTGGGGCCCTATGGATATTGTGTTGGATGGTGAAGGGCTTTTGAGTTATAAAAGTTGAGAACCACTATTTAAATGTAATTATCTATATAGAGCAGTGAAATTATGCACGGAATCTGTAATAATTGTTTAAATTGGCCAAAAATGTGAAGTCATACTCATCCGAAGACACTGAGAATCTCTTGGTTTGTGTCGTCACTGTCACTCTCAGCACCTGCTGTTTCCGCTGAGTAATGAAGCTCATCTGACAGTCATGAATTTTTCCTCCTTCAGCACTAATTAAGTTCAAGAGTGAAGAGTGCTCATAAAGATTCATTCATTCAGTTCCATCATCAGTGAGGCAGGTGGAGCAGGAACATCTCAGCAATGCTAATTACATCCTTCAGGTTTTTAAGGTTTCTCTAAGTTCACTGTATCCAGACTAATGGATTTAGAAGTGCTCCAGCCATGCTGTATTGCTGGGTCAATTTGATCCACATTAAATGGTTCTGCTATTTGGCGAATTGGTCCGCTATTTCTTCTCATTTAGGGTCATGAATGTGCATGCAAGTTTATAGATGTGTTTCGGAAAGGCAGTACACATTTTGAACTTTTGACCCCCATTGTTTCCATGTTATTTGAAAAAAAAAAACCCACTAAAACGCAGAAAAACTTTATTGTAACTTGTCAGAGACTAATATATGAAATACATGAGAACTTACAAAATGTAAAAAATTGAGACTCATCTTCTGAATCCAATATTACAAATATTGCATTATTATAGTTTTTTTAGTGTTCGATTCTCATCTGAAGACTTGTTTTTGTTATGTCTGTGTTGTCATGACTTCGTTTCCATTATAATAATTAACTTAGGCTAATAATAATAATACATTTAAACATTAAATATCTGAAAAACACAGTTATGAGATTTTGTTTAAAATATACCAGGTCAAAAAAAATAAATAAACATTTTAAAAAAATCAAATGTTCATTATTCACAATACATGCACTAGAAAATCAAATAAGGCAGATTTTTATTTCATGCAATTTTTAAACATATTAAGAACAAAATGTTTCTTCTGTGATTTATTTCTGAGTGAAACTTGATATTCCCCTGGTGAAATGAGTAAATAAAACAATGTTTTACAAGAAAATGCTGTTTCAGTCTTTCTACTTTAATGTTATTTGCCATTTCTTTGTAATTATTGTTTCAAAGTAAATGTTCTTCAGTTTTTCTCCTTGTATTGTGATGGTAAGTAGATTCTGATGTAATTTTGACTCTCTTGCCCTTGCGTTGACATTAATAGACCGTCACTGACACAAGACGGACTATATTTAAACATGCAGTTTCTGAATCATAATTAGTCTAGTCATGGAAAATTGCATGATGGTCTTGTAAAAAAAGGCTTTTTTGTGTTGTTTGTGACTGAAATAGATGCTGAGCTTTTGTCTGTATTGTGTTTTTGATATAAAACCTTAAAGCAGAGCCTCTGTTAGAGTCCAGACTGAGGTGACTGTGTGTTATCTGTCTGTGTTTGAACAGCCGCTCAGTGATCCTCCTCCTGCGCTCTGAGCTTCACAGGTTGAATCACAGCGTTATTCTGATGGATGTGGGTGCAGCAGACGGGCTTCATCACCATCTGTGGGATGGTGGGTGTCTGCTGGCCGCTCGATGACGTGCCGTCCTCAAGAGTTTGGAGCTGGATGGAGTAAGTGAACGAGATGTTTTCTCATGTTCCTGTAGTTCAGACAAGAGGTCATGGGCTCGATGCAAGTCACTTTGGATAGAAGCATGTGCAAAATGCACCAGTGTAAATATAATGTGTCACATGCACAGTCACACTTTATACTATGTACTTACATCAAAAAATAAGTAGAGTGTACTTATTGTGGACATATTGTAATGCTTTTGCTGCTATTGAGGTGGGATATAGGGACAGGTTTGGTGGTATGGGTTAACTTAAGGGTGGGTTAATGTGTAAGGGATGGGTCAACAGTGTAATTATAAATCTAATTACAGATGTAATTACATATAGGTATTTTTTTTAAATATAAGTACAATGTAAAAACATGTATGTATACAATAAGTGCAATTGTATCAAATGATTAATTTGAAAGTACATAGTAGTTAAGGCCACCTAATATAAATTGGGACCCAAAAAACAAACAAACAAACACAAACTGGTTCCCGAAATAATTTTAATGAAGAAATTGTTGGTAAATTTCACAAATAATTACAAAGAAATGGCAAGTAGCTCATTGAATTAAACCTGAAATTTTGAAGTCGAAAAACTGAAATAGTATTTATTTTAAAATGTATTGAAAAATATTTTTTTACAGTGTATATATGTCAGCAACTTTAGCATAGCTTTACAGCACAGATTTAAATAAAAAACCAAAAATGCTAGTGTGCATGAATGCTGAAAAAAATCTCATAATGATTAGTTTATAAGTTAACAAAAACTCAACAATACTGAACTTTCTTTTACAGTTTTATTAACTAGCTAGAAGCAAAAGCATGAGCATTTTGGTTCACGTAACTAGGCGTGTACATTTTTAAATGTATTTTATATTTCTGATAGATAAATAAATAAAATAAATTATTTTCCATAAAGTTGTTTTTATATCATTTTTATAAAATTTTTTATATATATAATTTTAGGTCTCAGTTTATTTGGGGGTGAAATATGACCTGAACATGTTCTGAACAAGTTTTCAGAGATTTGCCCTTTTAGATAGTTTTATATCATCATATATTAAATAGTTAAAAATAATCTGGTATTTTTTATACACTTGTCACTTTTCTGCTTTTTAAAAACATTTATCAAATTATTTAAATTTATCAATTCTTACTTTTAAAGGTTATTTTTTACCAGCATTTCAATAACTAGTTAATATTACATGTTTTGAGCAATTTTTCTTTTTAGTTTGTTCAAAGGTTTATGAATAATGTAATCACGTTTATAAAATAGAGCATGAAAAATTTTGCTTGCAAAGAGCACATTTCTTTATATATATGAAGAGTTCAGATGCAAAAGACTCTTAAGTGCCACCTGGAATTTCCTTCTAAAATTGTTTCTTTTTCCACAGAATTCACAAAACGAACATTTCGTTTTAGCGCGCGTGACGTCACCGAGGCCCGAGCGTGCGCGTGACGTAATGCGGCGCGGTCTCAGTCGGTCTTTAAGGGGCAGATGTTGTTTAATTATGTTTTATTGACCTCTATTAGAGCGGCATCATCTCTGATCTGGACTTTAGGCTACGGTCGGTTTGAGGTCTCCGAGAGTGAGAATCAGCATCACAGACATTTATTCCTGTTCTGATGCAGGTTTCTCTATATTTCTGCAGTGATTCCCGCGGTGTTTTGTCTGCGCGCTCTCCATGTTTTATTCATGCGAGCCCACGCGAACCATATGAGTCTCTAAAGCGGCTCGAGTCATCTTAGCAACACACCCACTGAACGACACTAACCTTCATCATCAGCGTCATCAGCGTCTTCCTCTTCACAAACAAATACAATAACAAAATGCATGTTAAACATTCAAGTGTTTTCAGTCATCCAGCAAATTAGTCTAATGTTTGAAACCAATATGCTTTCAGGGGGAAAAATGTAATTAGTTTAATCAAACAATTATAATAATACAAACATCTCGGTATAGCCTAATATTAAGTAATGCATTTCAAAAACTACACATAAACACTCACACACATTTATATGGAATACATATTAAATGGAAATAGATAACAGGCCATGTTTAATTTCCAGGAAAATACTCAGAGCCTAAGACACACACACACACACACACTAGTGTACGAGGTGAAAGTGCAGACTGTAGTAAATACTTGAGTCTCTGTGCACCAGCAGCTCTGCGCTCGTAATAAACGCATAAATGAGAGACATCTCCGTACACGCTGTTATATTTTTGGACTCAAGGCTTCATCGTCACATTCTTGCAGTATGAAAGAGGTCATGAACTGAGAAACCAAAATTCCCTTGATCTTTTCACATAAGAGGTCATTGTACTCTAAAACATACTGTAAATTTCAGAACTTAAAACTTTGTCGTTAGTCTAAAAACAGCTTAAGGCAGTCTGCGGAATGCTCTACTCTATGATGTAATAGTGTGGATAAGCACCGCCTCCACAGAAGAAGAACGACATCACTGCCTGTTTAGCCCCGCCCATCACTGCCTGTTTAACCCCGCCCACCGATTCAATAGCACTGCCTGTTTAATCCCGCCCACCGATTCTAAATCACTGCCTGTTTAACCCCGCCCACCAAGCACTGCCTGTTTAACCCCGCCCATCGATTCTACATCACTGCCTGTTTAGCCCCGCCCACAGATTCGTGCATATAGTGTACAAACACGCAGGCCTACCTAGAAACCAAACTATACAGCTGCTCTGAAGACAACAAGACGCTGTGCAGTGCCAAGCTGTTGAAAACAGTATTTATGTTGCCTTCCTTGTGATCCCAGCATTAAGAAAGAGTGAATTAACTTTTTTAATGAAGATCCAGACCGCAGGATTTTCAGAAAGATTGAAACTAAAAGATCATGCTTTGCCAGTTATATTGGATCTTACAGTAATGTCGCAACACTAGTGAGTAATTGTTTTTATTACGTGATCACCATTGCTTTGTCTCTTCTTACAGATCGTTTGACATTTGCTGAGTTTTTAACCTAAAACACAGCAGCGTCCATCTATGAGGAATGAATGTAGGCTCAGTGGGCGTTTACTTCTGAGTCTACAATCCTCCACGCCTATTGAAACAGAGCGTTCTGATGAGGGGGGTCAAAAACAGGACACAAAATAGACTATTACGTCTAAATTATGATGTTTTTTATGTAAAAATCTTGATAACATTATAAGTGGACCTCGGAGAGCAGTACAAAATAAAAAACAAAAGGAGTTCATGACCCCTTTAAAGTCTTCAGAGTGATCATGTCCTCTTTTTTTTTCCTGGCCGGATTTTCTGAAATTGCCTAAAGTGTCTAGGATTTGTGTTTATTGCTGAAGGTAATGACTGAAAAGTAGTTTGACCAATAGCGTGCAGGGACTGTACATAATTGACCAATCGTGGCGTGCGAGAAGGCGGGATCTACAGAGAACGGTTGAAAACACACCTACATACAATATTATTATTGTTATTTTAATTTGAACTAATATTCATTAACTAGTCCGGGAAAAAGAGGACGTATGGTCAACATTAAAGTAATTGGAAATGGTGTTTAGTTAAATAAGACCTTTGCAGAAAGTGTGAGTCGGTCTGTGACAGCAGCTGCTTCCTCTTGTTTGTCTCTTCTTCTGTGATTTTTACTTCAGATGACTTTCTATTTTCATGCATTTTTCTCATGCATTGATTATTGTTGCTGTAGCGCCATCTAAAGGTCACAGCAGCTCATTACAGGTCTGATGCGCTTCTCTGATTGACAGACAGGTGGCGCTGGTGAGTGACACTCAAACCTCACGTTTCCTGCAATGCTGACAGAAAACAAGATTGAAAGTAAATGCCAAAAATCAATAATACTGATTTAGTGACTCTCAAAAGAAATAGTCACATTAGTTTCACATTAGTTGAATGTGAAATCCTAAAATATTTAGGATTTGGTTTGATATTTGTAAAAGTAACAGTTTAATAATAATAAAAAAATGTGAATGTCATATTTCACCCCAAAATGAAAATAAATAATTAAAATAAAAAATGACAATTATATAAACCGATAAATTATGTATCAGTACTTTTATAACATTGTTTTTTTTTTTTTTTTTTCACTTTTTTTGTTTTTTTTAGTTTGTTCCAAAATGTCTATGCATAATTTAAAATCATTTATGCAATGTTTTTAAAATTCCCTGAAAATCTCAGAAAACTTTATCCAGGTCATATTTCTCACAAAAAAAAAAAAAAATAGATAATACAAATGTCAAAAATCTTCTTAAAATAATATAAAAATAAATTTCTTTATGAAAAATAATTTCTAAAATATCTTTTATTTATGACCTGTGAATATATTAGTTATTTTGAGAGTCACTAAATCAGTATTATTGATTTTTGGCATCTAATTTCAATCTTGTTTTCTGTCAGCATTGCAGGAAAATCAACAACTTCGAGCTTGTGATGCATTATTTCCTGCGATTATGACTCTTGTGTATATATATGTGACTGTGTGTGTTTGTGTGGATGGAATCACACTGAGAGCAGGTGGATGGTTACTCAAGATCTCTTTACTGAGCCTGAAAGAGACAGACTGGGACAAAAAGGACCAAAAGCTGGTTAAAAGGACAGTACATCAACGCATCAATGTTGCTCAAAGATCAGCAGCGAGAGATGTGAAACTCTGCTGAATATACATTTTTACAAAGTGATCGTATAGTGGAATTAAACTCAAGATAAAACATACATTAAAGAAATAAAGTACAAATCACTGTCTCTGTTCTCATTTCTCATAAATTCACAAATACAGAGAAACTAGATTTAAGCAACCATCATTTTTGTATGAAATGGAATACAGAAAGAAAAGAACGGCCACCTAAATGGCGCAGTTACACAGTTCAGCACGTGCGAGCACATAGCACGTGTGATAATGCTAACACTCAGTTCGACTAATATATTCTTACACAGCACATGACAAATCCGAATATAAAAACATACCTGGGACAAAAAGGACCAAAAGCTGGTTAAAAGGACAGTACATCAACGCATCAATGTTGCTCAAAGATCTTAAATGAAATAAACAGAGATACTGAGTTCACGAGCAGGTTACACACACTTCATTTTATCATCGCAAATAACACATGACTCGACTGACAGAACTAGGAACTGTCAGACAAATGAAGTAAATTTGTGAGTAGTATAAAAGTCCAACCTTACACTTGAAAACAGTCTAAACTCAGTTTTTATGACGCAGCGCTTATTGATGCGACTTACCAGCAGCGAGAGATGTGAAACTCTGCTGGCGATGACGTAGCTCCGCCCTTAATGTCACGTGCATAATTGCGAGTGATGCAACAGCCAATGGCGAGTTTGCCCATTTAAAGCATGAATTTAACAACATTATTTAAACTCCGTTACATACACCCCCCTAAATTCTGCTAAATTGGGCGAGAACCAGCATATGTAACAAACTAAATATACAGTAAAGATTGCAGAAGAAAATAAAAAAAAATTTAAATAAAAACAGGTGTGAGTAAAAGAGCTTTACAATACAGTATGTCAGAATTGATCTCTTCCCCAGGAAGTGTGAAAGAATGGAATGGTACCAGGTTCCACTCTTAACACAGACTATAGGAGGTGCAGTCTACACACTCCTAGTGGTTACAAATGTATCTCTGCTCTTCAAATATCTTTTGATGCAACCAAACTTCTCAGACTCTTTCTCAGAGAAGGAAAAACTCACTTCAAAGTCATTCTCTTAACATCACAGTCGACTCTCAAATATGAATCATTTAAAACTCAACCAATTTAACCAAAAATGTTCCTTAACAACTCCACTACAAAGTTAGTTCCTTGAAAAACAACTTGTGCATCACTGTGCGAATCACTTTCCACTACATTCTGACTATCAATTTCACAAATAAGTCTGTTAGGGGGCTTAATTGATCTCCCTAATCGTGTAGTGATGTGGCCTGTATATGTACTTGAGGGCTGCTTGCAAATGACAGGGGCAAGTCTGTTATCAGGTTCTTGCAAACAACTGGAGTACTCATTTGGCTTGGTTGCAGGTAAACTCTTTATACTCTCAGCAGGTTCAGGAACATGCTCAGGTTCTGCACTGTACTGATCATTGCCAGAGCACTTAGGAGTCATCTCGTCAGGAATGTCTGAAACTCCACCACAAGTGGCATCCTGCATTTCGTCACTGTCATGTGTTCCATCCATCTGCATTAACCATTCTGATGTTTTTGAAACCGGATCAGGATCATCCATCAGAGCAGAATCGAGAGCACTGCCACGGGTAGCACCAGTGGAATCTGATTGAACTGATTCTTCCTCGCCATCATCCCAGGATAAAAAATTCACTGAAAGCAACAGATTTCTGTGCACCACTTTCTCTTTGCCAGTCTGAACATCCATAATCCTGTACACGTTAATCTCTGGTCTCACTGATTGAACCTCATACAAAACAGAGTCCCACTTGTCCGCAACTTTCCTCTTGCCTTTCTCCCCACGGTTAGCCAGCAAAACTCGATCCCCCACTGCTAAGGGTGAACCTCTGACCTTCCGATTGTAAAGAATGGCATGGCGGTTCTGCTCTTTGAGACTGTGTTTCCGGGCAATTTCTGCAGCTGCGCTCAGATCTCTTCTCAGTGCAGTGACAAACTCATGGTGGCTGACCACCCTCTCATCGCAAAGGACATGCTGAAACATGATGTCGATCGGCAGCCTCGGGATACGCCCAAACATAAGATAAAAAGGAGCGAACCCGGTTGTTTCATGCACAGTACAATTGTAACTGAAGGTTAACGTTCTTAGAAGCTGTGGCCATCTCGCCTTCGATTTCACTGGGAGAGCTCTTATCATATTACCCAAGGTCCTATTGAAACGTTCTGCTAGACCGTTACCCATAGGGTGGTATGGTGTGGTGTGTGATTTTTGAACACCAGCCATCTCAAGCAAGTTCTTAATGATTTTGCTTCCAAAATTTGCACCCTGGTCCGAATGTATTCTCTTTGGAAATCCATAAATGCAGAAGAGGTCATTCCAAAGGCGATGGGCAACTTGCTTAGCCGACTGGTTGCAACAGGGAAAGGCGTGTGCCATCTTAGAAAAGTGGTCTGTCACTACTAGGACATCGACGACCTTCCCTGAAGTCTGTTCAGCACTCCAAAAGTCTATGCATACAAGTTCCATAGGCTCAGAAGTACGGATGTGCTCAAGGGTTGCACGAGCATTTGGCTCTGGGGTTTTTCCAACAACACACCTCTGGCAGTTCTTCACATAAAGCTTGATGTCTTTACTCATTCCTGGCCAAAAGAACCTTTCAGCTGCAAGGGAGAGAGTTCTTGCACCACCTTGATGTCCAGCTGAGTCATGAACACCACGGAGAACATCATGCCTTAGGGAATCTGGTACAATGTATTGAAAGAGTTTCTTATTCATCAGTCGATCTTTCTTCACTCTGTACAGCACACGATTACGAATCTTTAGCTTTTTCCAGTGCTTCAAAAGGTTTGTCACAGAGCTAGACTCCTTTGCTTTCTCACTCTTTGAAGGACGTTTATGTCTCAGAACATAGTTGATGACTCTACCAACTATGTTGTCCTGCTCTTGGAGATTTGCTAGTCTGGAAAACGGGATTGCAACAGATGGGTCTTCATCAGGGAGTTGGAGTGACGTTGGACTTGTCACAGGCAATGGACTAACTTCACCATCGCAGTGAGCAGCCAGAAAAGCAGAAAGTTCAGCAGCATCAATAGATCCAGGACATGAGTCATTCACGTCATCCTGCAACTCGTTCTCAGTTTCGTCGTCACTGGTAGCCTGCACATTCTGACAGTTGTTAGTGACACGGAAGGCATCTTGCACGGTTCCAGTAACAACACCATTTACCTCATCCAAGAGAGAAATGTATGGTTCTTTCAACAGACGATGACTGACACAAGACTTGACAAAGGGCTCTCTGCTCAAGGCATCTGCAACAACGTTCTTCGTACCTGGCACATACTTCAGGTCAAAATCGTATGCAGCGAGCTTTGCCACCCATCGCTGTTCACACGCATCCAATCTGGGTTTGGTTAGAATATAGGTCAAGGGGTTATTATCAGACCATGCAGTGAAATGTCTCCCTTTTAGCCAGTGGCTAAACTTGTCACAAACGGCCCACTTTAAAGCCAGAAATTCGAGTCTATGTGCTGGGTAGTTCATCTGAGACTTGGAGAGCGTTTTGCTGGCAAAAGCGACCGGACGTGCAACTTTCTCTCCAGGGGGCACCTGAGATAACACCGCTCCTATGCCATCAAATGAAGCATCAACAGAGAGAATAAAGGGAAGACTGAAATCTGGGTGTGCTAGAGTCACACTGTGCAGTAAGTCTTGCTTTAAAGTTTCAAAAGCAGTACGACATTCACTAATCCAATCCTCGGGTGAAAGCTTCACGACACTGAGTGGCTTCCTCATCCGACCACACTTCCTCTGAGCCCTTTTCTGTGACTGACCTGATAGGAGACTAAAAAGAGGTTTTGCCTTAGCAGAACAGTCTATAATGAAGTGCTGATAATATAAAATCATACCCAGGAAAGATCTGATCTTCTTTTGAGAAGGGGTTATGCCATCCGCTTCCATGAGGTCAGCAGTCTGGATGTCACTGATCACCTTCACCTTTTCTGGGTCGGTCTGCACACCATTCCCAGTGACAATGTGTCCCAAAAACCTGACAGATCTCCTGAGGAACATACACTTCTTTGGCGCTAGCTTTAAGTTGTGCTTAGACAGGCGTGAGAAAACAAGTTCCAGTCGGTCAAGAGCTACTTGCTCACTCGGAGCAAAAACCATCAGATCGTCCAAATAGCAGAGAAGGCTTGTGAAATTTTCATCCCCGAAAATGGACATCATCATCCTCATAAAGGTTGCTGGACTGTTGGTCAAACCCTGAGGTAGACGATTGTACTCGTGGAGGCCAAAAGGAGAGGAAAAAGCAGTGTACTTCTTATGCTCTTCAAACAAGGGAACATTATAAAAGCCAGAAGTCAAGTCCATGGTCGAAAAGAAAACGTTGCCTCCCAAAGCTGCGAGTGCATCTGCTTGATGTGGGAGTGGGTGAGCGTCCTTCACTGTCTTCGCATTCAGCCATCTAAAATCTGTACAAATACGAAGGTCACCATTCTTTTTCCACACTAAAACTAGCGGCGATGCATATTCACTCTGAGACTTCCTTATAATGCCTTTAACTTCCATCTCACTCAGGGCAGTGCGCAGCTTATCATAGTGGCTGGGGGCTACACGTCGATAAGGGAGTCGAAATGGCTTCTCGTCCACCAAGTGGATTTTGTGGACAAAGTCGGTGGCTTCTCCACAATCCATTTTTCCACGTGAAAAGGTTGACTCGTGCTTCTCAATGAGGCTCAGAAGTCTATCCTTCCACTCCTCTGACACTTCACAATCATCCAGATCCAAATCCTGCAGTTCTAATTTATCCAGCACGTTTCTCCTTTCATCACTGGTCCGTACAGGATTTACAGGACTTGCAGCACACTGAACGTTGCTCTTCAGGGACTCCGGTGTAGACAACTCTTCCACAGCAATACAAGTAAAAACATCCACAATCTTCGTGTTTTTCTTAAGAACGATTACTTTGTCTGTAGGGTTCATTATTTTGAACGGCACCCATCTACTGCCCCACATAGGTGTGATTACTCTCCCTATGATCACGTTCCTTGGACGGCATTTACAGAGGGTCGGCTCAACAATGACTGTGCTCCCCACAGAGACAGCTGTTGACTCGGGAAGCTGAGCCCAAGCGAGATGTTCATGGTGCGGTTCTAGAGTTACTTTCTCCTTCAACTTAGCAGTGCCCACTCTATCAGGTATGTCTTCACCCTTCCATCGTTCCACATTTGAAAGTAGAGACAGGAATTGATGACATTCCACATCTTCAGAGTTAACTGGGCTGGACACGAGTCTCCAGTATCCATCGGTTTCTTTCATTTTTTGAATCAGCCACTTGATAGCATTGCTGCCCAAAATCAAATCGTCGGTTTGCCCTGGAACCACTAAAACTGGAACAACCATCTTGCAGGCATAAACTGAGAGCTCAAGTTCATACATTACTTTTGGAGTAACACGCTGTCCACCACAACCAATTATGACAACATCACTGGCAGGGAAATTTCGTAAATTAGGCTTGGACTGTAACAAGAGACGTTCAGCAGCTTCACTCATCGTGCATGCCATGGAGCCACTGTCAACCATAGCTTTCAGCTGAAGGTCACCCCATACTGTTGCTGTTGTGTAAAACAGACTATCAATTCGCTGTACTCTGTGCGTGTTCTGAAAAATTAAAGTTTTCCCTGCAGGCTCAACAGAACTAGAAAGACTATAAACTGAGGTTGGGTCCTTCATACAACACTGGTTTGGAGGAATAAACTCACAATCCACACTGTCCTCCTCTAAGTGCAGATCTTCTAGTTTCCCAGCCCTTGAGAAGACGGAGATTTCACTCTCTCAGGACAGACAAAGCGGGAATGGTCAGGGGAGTGACACTGGAAGCACAACTTTTTCTCAAGACAATGTGTGAGGCCAGAATGATCAGGGCTCGAACAGACAGTGCATGGCAGGTCATTGAGGCCTTTTACTCGAGGTAGACTCACTTTGGGCTTCACACGTGAACTTGGCTCTTTGCTGGCAGATTCTTTTAACAGGACTTTTTCCAATAAGCTCATGACTCGCTCCAATGCAGACGCTTCCAGAGACCTGGACTGCTGGACATCAGAAGGAGTTGGAAGTACTGCAGACGACAGTTCCACTTCAGTTCTGTTCACAGAAATTTTAGTGGGTGCTGCATGTCTTACTGCAGATACAAGACTGGAATCTGAGTGATATTCATTCAAAATATCTTGAACTTCTCGCACAGACCATGCGCCAATTGTTTTAGATCGAAAGGTGATGGCAAGCTCTTTACACGGACAGTGTCTGATGAACATGCGTGTTACCTCTGTTCCTGGACAATCCAGTACTTTACCCTGTTCCCTCAAGCGCTCAGCAGCGACATCAACTGCCCGGTTTAGCCTGATCCAGTACTCGTAGGCGTCCTCATCTGGTCTAGGTAAGGTGGTATAAAAGTCAGCCAGTGGGAGAGGAGAACAAGGAGCAGCTTCGAAGTGTTTCCTGAGAATACTAAAGATTGCATCAGGGTTATGCACAATGTCAATGTCACAGTTTCTTATGCCAAACTTGACCACATCCCTTGCTTTGCCTCTCAGATGGACCATAATCTCCTCCGCTTGATGCTCTTTCCTCAAATTATTGCGTTTTATATAGTCTCTCATGATATCTATCCACTCACTTAAGTCGACAGCATCAGAAACTTCTCCCCTGAAGCTAGGAGGTTCTCTCACATTTCTGGAAAAGGACAACTGGCTTTGTATCAGGTCCAGCATTTGTGAAGCTGATCCATCTGCAGTCACATTTTTGGAAGAATCGTCAACTGAATGTGCGTCAACTTTATGTGTTGGGCTTAGTCTGGTGACAATGCTATCAGCAATTTGCTGACCAACTTGGCTGATTATGTCAGACATTGCAGTGATTACATTTGGTGGCTGTGAATTAGGGTATGGAGTAGACGAAAACACACCCTGCTGCTCACTTAAACCATCCGATTCATAACGTGTGGATGGGCCCCCACAAACTAAAGGATCTGAATCTGAAGCGTTACGGTCTACGATCACATGAGTATCACTCTGTACATCAGGCCCACTGAACTGTAAAGACTTTGGTACTTTCAATAAACCCCATCCTCTACCTTTACTACCACAGACTGGAGTATGATATTTATCAAAGCCACTCATAATGACTATCAGTACTTGTAAAAAAAAAACTGAGTACAATAAATCAGAAACCTCAAATGTGCTGTTGTCCGTATAGCAAAATGTCCTTAGTAAATGCTGAACATTGCTTAAGTGCTGTCTCTATATAAAAAAAATTGTCTTTCATTTAAAATAAAAACACCGTTCCTGAGCAAAATCGTGTCCACCTGACTCCAGCGGATGCTTTAAGATGAACCCTCGGCCGCTTCAGGAGCCATCTTGATTGAAGAAACAACGGGTCACGGCACCAATGTGACTGTGTGTGTTTGTGTGGATGGAATCACACTGAGAGCAGGTGGATGGTTACTCAAGATCTCTTTACTGAGCCTGAAAGAGACAGACTGGGACAAAAAGGACCAAAAGCTGGTTAAAAGGACAGTACATCAACGCATCAATGTTGCTCAAAGATCAGCAGCGAGAGATGTGAAACTCTGCTGAATATACATTTTTACAAAGTGATCGTATAGTGGAATTAAACTCAAGATAAAACATACATTAAAGAAATAAAGTACAAATCACTGTCTCTGTTCTCATTTCTCATAAATTCACAAATACAGAGAAACTAGATTTAAGCAACCATCATTTTTGTATGAAATGGAATACAGAAAGAAAAGAACGGCCACCTAAATGGCGCAGTTACACAGTTCAGCACGTGCGAGCACATAGCACGTGTGATAATGCTAACACTCAGTTCGACTAATATATTCTTACACAGCACATGACAAATCCGAATATAAAAACATACCTGGGACAAAAAGGACCAAAAGCTGGTTAAAAGGACAGTACATCAACGCATCAATGTTGCTCAAAGATCTTAAATGAAATAAACAGAGATACTGAGTTCACGAGCAGGTTACACACACTTCATTTTATCATCGCAAATAACACATGACTCGACTGACAGAACTAGGAACTGTCAGACAAATGAAGTAAATTTGTGAGTAGTATAAAAGTCCAACCTTACACTTGAAAACAGTCTAAACTCAGTTTTTATGACGCAGCGCTTATTGATGCGACTTACCAGCAGCGAGAGATGTGAAACTCTGCTGGCGATGACGTAGCTCCGCCCTTAATGTCACGTGCATAATTGCGAGTGATGCAACAGCCAATGGCGAGTTTGCCCATTTAAAGCATGAATTTAACAACATTATTTAAACTCCGTTACATATATGCCATCATTTTACATTTAAAAGTTTGTGTAAATGCACATAAATGTATAAATATTTCTGTTTCCGTCACCAAATTCCTCTTATGAATGGATGACCCCATAATTCAGTATCCTGTCAGAACCTTGAACATTAGTTTTTATTAATTCAAGCAAACTGTTACAGTAAACAGTTACATACGTTACACGGTATACAGTATTTTAAATCATGTTTAATCTTTGTTTCTGAATCTCTTTTTTTCCCGTTTGGAACATAGAAACAGCGAATGCTGGAGAAATGCAGGCAAAAGTAGTAACAGCACAATACATTCAACTCATCAACATTTATACAAACCATAAGGCCTAAGAAAGAGAAACCAGCGTTCAGTCCCAACAGCGTTTACTTTCATCTCTTGTTCACTCACAAAGTCTGCTTTGAAATATGACTAGGTCTGTTCTCACGTTTTGGCAAACAATTATTACAATTTTATTTTGTTCATAAATTGAGAAATGCAGTAAATTACAATTTATAGACCTCAGAAAAAGGCCACAATGTTTTACAATGTTTTTTGTATGATCTTTATGGGAAGATGTCAACATTTCAATGTATGAATCTCAAAATCATCCCAAAATCAAATAAATTATTTAGAAAAAAAAAAATCATAAAAAAAATAAAAATAAAATTAAGCCAATTTTAGGACTAAATGTCCATTTTAGAATTAATGTTTATATTGAAAAAAATTATTTATTAATCTGGAGGAAAAAATATTTATAAAATTTTTAAAATAATATTTATTGAATATAACCTATATATTTGTGTGTATTTATATATTATATAATATTTAATATATATTTTAATATATTGTAATTAAATATATTTCAACACATTTTTTCCTCCAAATTAATAAATAAATTATACACAACAAAATGCAAGATCCCGATGCAAAACACAAAACAAAAAAAAAACATTTTCTTAATGGGAATTTTTTTTTATTATTATTATTTTGTACATTTTTCATTGTGAGGTGAAATATAACCTGGACAAGAGATTAATCATGTATTTTAAGTCGCCTTGACAAGCTAATAAAAGCGTTCCTTCATTTTTTTCCTTTGACTTTGTCCATCACAAGCACAAAATGACATCAAACATCACATCTCTGAAATGGAAGAACGGTTTAGATGATATAGAAAGTTTAATAGTCATCCGTCACATTCTGATATGACGCTTTTGATCTGCCGCATTGAGACGTTCCTGTCGTGACCAGAAGAGGCTGTTGTCGTCTCTCGCACCGAACTATAACAACAAACCAACCGCTTTTGTTGTTCCTATTGAGAATAAACGATGGACCAATTCAAATGAAAGAAATATGACCGATAAAAAAACCCAACATGGTTATTTTCATTCATCAATTGCACAACAAGTGGTTAAAAAACATTAAAGCAAAGCATTCTGGGAACATGGAATACAGTCGGCTGCAGTCCTGATGTTTCCTGAATTGGACTGCGACTGATCGGAGAGTGTTTGTGGGAAAACTCTTATTGGGAAGATCCTTCCTAGAAACTCTTGATCCCGTGATGTTCATCTCGTCTTTCTCTCATTCCATCCAGTCGACCTCGTCGAACTCAGATTCGTCTTCGGAGTCGCTGTACTCCACGGCGATTCTGCGCGAGAGGATGGTGGCCACGTCGTTCCCCACGCGCTCGTGTTTGGCCTCTTGCTCCCGCTGCTCCTCCACCTTCCTCAGCTGGATCCCTGAGACACCGAGGTAAAACTTGTTATGCTCACGTTTGCATTTATGCATTATATAGACAGTGCATTCAAGGTGCACATTTGTATTTTATCACTTCTTGCATTTCCTGGGAATCGAACTCATGACCTTGGCGTTGCAAGCGCCGTGATTTACCGTTTATATAAGATCAATCAAATTAAATATTTAATTTGATGCCTGTTCTAGAACTCACAATCTGATGCATCTACATTTTTATATATTTTAAATTTAACGTATTTATATTATTTTATTAATGCTATTTAAAGTATATTAATTTGTTTTATTTATTGAATTTATAATTTTTAATTAATTATTTATTCTAATTGTATTAATTTATTACTTCCGTTCGCTTATTGGATTAGTAATTTTTATTAATTGTATATGTTTTTTATTATATTACTTTATTAATTACATTTATTTTATTCACAATTTGTATTAATTATGTTTTTCATTGTATTAATTTATAAGTTACATTTTTATTGCATTGATCATTTTTATAAATTATATTTTTTATTACACAAATGTATAAATTACATATATTCTCAATATATTTATAATATTTTATTTTTTAAATTATATTAATTTATTAGTTCCATTTATTTATAGCATTAAATATTATTAATGCATGCACTTTATTATGCATTTAAAACTATTTTATTACTTATATATACATTTTTAACGTATTCAATAATTTGAAAGAAAAAATGTTGAAATATATTTAATAAAATTATATACATTTTAAATATAAATATATTTAATAAAAAAAAAAAAAAATATATATATATATATATACACATATATAGCATCTGATTGCCACATAAATGAATAAAGTTGTAAACTAAACTACATTAAAACTTTAATTTGGGGCCAAAAGGTTTGGAGCTTTTAATAAATATCCTAATATGTAATTTAGAAAAACAAAAAGATCTACTTGATCTACTTATTTTTTTATGTATACAATTATATTGTACTGTGCAACTATTTTTAGTGTAGATTTTGGACAGATACCTGATTTGCATATGCTAAGTGAACTTGAGCGAAACTCCGCCTACCTTTACGGATGGCCTCCAATAGAACGCTGCGGGCGTCGCTGATTGGCGGCAGGTTGGATGGATACCTCTTGACATCGTGACCCGAGTGAGTGGGCGGCGACGAAAACGCTCCTGATGGGAAGGAAGGCATGATGGGCGGGCCTGAGGATGAGCAGGGGGAGGAGCTTCTGTTTCCTGTGAGGGGCAGAGGAGGAGGAGGGGGGGGGCGGTGGCAAAACCATTCCGTCTCCGGCTGTGGGCGGAGTTTTGTCCAGCTGTCTGCGGGCGGGGGAGGAGTGAAGGGGTGGAGCCACCGGAGGGGGGGCGGGGTGCAGGACGCCCGGGGCGATCTGGAGGGGGGCGGGGGGAGGTGGGATGGCCGGGGGCTGCTGGGAAGGTAAGGGAGGGATCGGAGGCGGAGCTGAACCGCGCATTCTTGAACCTGATATGCTGGCTGGCAGGGGAGGAGGGGGCGGGGGTAAAGGGGGAGGGGCCGGGGGCGGGGCATGGGAGTTGAGGAAGACAGGCGTGCGAGCTGGAGACTGCGTGATGCTGTCTGAGAAACCTGAGCTGGAGCTGCGAGACAGAAATGCAAAAAAATGTCACAATGCAAATATTACTTAATAGTTTCTTGTTATTTTGGAGTGAAATGTGACCCGAACAGGTTTTCCCAGGATTCACCCTTAAAATCAGTACTAAAAAGTAGTGATAAAATAATTCAGTCCAATTAAAAATTGGATAATCTAATTAAAGCTAGGCATTTTATTAAATATTTGTGTTTGCTACACATTTTTATGCTTGTTTTGTTATTTGATTAGCATGTTGCTAGCTTGCGAACACGCAAATGGTAATCTTTATTAGTGGCTTTTGTTCCCAAAGTATTTTTTCCATTCATTTTACCCATAGGGGTATTAAAAAAGGTCTTGGTATATATATTTTTAAATTAATTATATATATTTTAAATATATTGATTTATTAATTGCATTTATTTATTCCGTAAATATTTTTTGCATTAATTTTATATGTTAAATTATGTAAATTTGTTCATTTAATATATTTATAAAATTTATTTTACATAAAATATTAATTATATATTTTAATTATATTGATTTATTAGTTGCATTTATTTTTTACGTACATATTTTGTTTTATGTATTTGTCATCATTATAATTTAATATATACAGTATCTCACAGAAGTGAGTACACCCCTCACATTTTTGTAAATATTTTATTATATCTTTTCATGTGACAACACTGAAGAAATGACACTTTGCTACAATGTAAAGTAGTGAGTGTAAAGCTTGTATAACAGAGTAAATTTACTGTCCCCTCAAAATAACTCAACACACAGCCATTAATGTCTAAACCGCTGGCCACAAAAGTGAGGACACCCCTAAGTGAAAATGTCCAAATTGGGCCCAATTAGCCATTTTCTCTCCCCAGTGTCATGTGACTCGTTAGTGTTGCAAGGTCTCAGGTGTGAATGGGGAGCAGGTATGTTAAATCTCACTTCTGTGAGATACTGTATATTATATATTTTTAAAAGTATTAATTATATATTTTAATTATATTGATTTATGCGCTTATTTATTGCATTAATAATTTTTCATTAATGGTATATTTTTTATTATAATTACTGTATTAATATAAGTTGAGTATGATGTCAGTTGTTCATACAGAATGTTCCTTTCATTAACAAATTAATATATTTTTAATATTTATTATATTCATTTATTATTTAAAACAAAATCATTTATTAGCACTGATTAGCAACCTCATAGCTCAAAGTAGGTCTTTATGAGTTATCATAAAAAATAGTTTCCATTATGGAGAAAACAAACAGGATTTTTACTTGTAGAAGCGACTGTCTGATCAGCGTCTCTGTTTTAGTATGCAGCTGCATATATGCACAGGGAGCTCTGTGCTGGAACACAGCGTTGTTCGGCGGTGTAAATATTGCTGCTTGATTACTTTATTGATTTGTGTGTATCTCACTGACACCGACTCCGTGTTTGTTTATGAGTTTTTACGAAACAGCCTCAGTAAGATTATTGAGTGAATGTGAAGCTTCAGCAGATCTGTCTTGTAGTGCAGACTATAAACACACTAACTCACACTCACTAACAGAACAAATGATGAGCTGAGCTGAATGCTGTGCTATAAACACAAAACACCTCAAAACTGCCTCACAGGATTGGAAGTAGAGACCTGCACGGGCCTCAAATTTAGGGCCCTGGCCCGAGACGAATCAGGATCATCATCTTCATTTTTGAGACACGGACTCACTAGTTTATTAGTAAATATTTCAGATATCTCCTTACTATTTCACACATTCATGGTAATTACTTTTGCTGGAGCTTTACGGCAAGCTTTATTGCGTGTGTTTAAAGGCAGAACTCTTCAGCTACGAAACACCGTCGAGCCGCTCTTGACAGTTGCGGCACGGACTCCTATTGTTTCCACCAATTTTTTTCATCACTAATTGATGGATGTCTAAAATATAAAAATAAGGAGAAGAGTAAAACAGCCCCGAGGCCCGGCCCGCGTCTGATTTATGACGTGAAAATTGACCCAAAGCCCGGACCTAGGGACGGAATAAAGTCTGGGACCGTCGGGCCCGGGCCGAAATTAAGGGCTCTAATTGGAAGCTCCGACTTTTTAATGGCATCCCGGATCGTGTCAGAGGATTGATCAGAGGATTTTGTTTTGTTAACGAGGCACAGTGTCATGGAGACTTCACAAAGAAATATTTGTTGAAAGATGAAGCGGTACTAGATCTGACTGCAGCTGCATCACAAACTGTAAGTAAAATATTTCATAATGCTTTGTCTGTAAATGGAGTTGATACTGTTTCCTATGCAATGACGTTAGCCAATCATAACAGTGGCTGATTACTGGGAAGCCTTAAAGGACACACTCCTTAAAAACCCCTTAATTTTTAATAAATAAAAAAATCTAATAAAAATAATGTTCAGTTCTTAGTACTCCCGTTTAACTGGGCCTGCATTGATCTAAACCAGTGGTTCTCAAACTTTTTTATTTTCAGATTCAAACATTCCTCGTTCTTTTTTGCAAACATGCTTAAGTGTCACTGAAGATATTCTATTCAACTACTGCTCAATTATACAGTAGTTTTAACAAATAAGCACAAGTAAAACTGCCGTCCCAAACAAGACCACAGGGAGATGCCAAAGGACTGCATATAAACTACTATAGAGCCATTCAGAATTATTAAACACAAATGAAAAATTAAACCATTCTGAATGTGTGGAGGAAACTCAGCGATCTGACGGCGGCTCGGCGTCATCAGTGAACAGTGCCTCTGTTAGAACAAGAATAGTGTCTGTGTTTGGAGCATCTGATGCCCATATGTGCATAAACACCACTGAACTGATCTTCACAAACTTCTCCAAAACACGCGAGCATCTATTATAAAACACTCGCTGTATACAACTACATGAATATACTGAACTGTGTGTGTGTGAGTGAGTGAGTGTGTGTGTGTGTGAGTGTGTGAGTGTGTGTGTGTGAGTGAGTGAGTGTATGGAGTCAAAAAAGGGCCATATAGATCTGCAAAATAAAACAATGTTTTGCAAACAAAAATAGAGTATTGAGGAAAAAATGCTTTTTTGCAAGTAAAAAAAAAAATAATTGCAAAAGAAAAGTTAACCACTGAGAGAAAAAATAAAGTTTAGCAAAGTAAAACTTCAGCAGCATTGACTTTGCAACACATATTTCCCTTTGCGCCGCTCCTTTAAATCCGCGTTTCAGTCATCCGTGCCTCTGCGGCGCAAACTTTCCTTTGCGCTTCATTTTTCTTTGCGTCTCGCTTTGTGTCCCTGATTTGACGTGGGGGAGGGGTCAAGAGGTTGGGGTGTGTACAAGGGACGAAGGCGCGTCCTTCTCGTTACGTCATCAGCGCGAGCCCCAGACCGAGTGAGACGTTAAGAGTAACTTACCTGAGACGTTAAGAGTAACTGCAACCTTTACCTAGGCGTCTGCACAAATAAGGCTGTCACGATTAACAGACATTATATTGTACATGATTTATGAACAGCTTGTGGGTGAAATAGGTAAAATAGGTCGCTCTCGTGCGAAAACTCAAAATAAGCGCAGTAGAGGAAGACAATAACACACATAACTAGTTATAGGAAATGCATATGGACATCATTTTATCAATATTCCTAAAACCTTCTCAGGTATTTTAATAATAAAGTATATTAATAATAATGATGATGATGTTCGACTGGTGTTGCTTTTTCAAATGCACGTTATAAGTGACCCAAACTCGAACTGCTTTTACATAGAGCAGCATTTCCTACTGATCAGAATCGTGAAAACACTCAAATAAGAAACAATCGTGCACAAAACACACACAGATGCATGCACAGAACTCAACACACACACACACCAGCCAAACTCCTAAGGGTGTTTTAACTTTAGCTGACTCGCATATCAATTTGTAAATAATTTTTTATACATTTAATCAAATAAATGCTTATCTTTAGGTCCATGGACCTAATGATGCCACAAGTCACCAGCTGGGAAGGATGATCATGGAAAGACTGCTATCCAAACTGCAGGATACAATGAGTCGCCTACCCCTAGATTTAGATTATTTGCAGTTTTTATGCGGTCATGAGCTTCTCTTCATTTCATCAGTCTATGATCAAATTTCAGTCCCAGAGGAACTCCTTGGCGAACTGTCAACCTTGAAAAACACAGTGGATAGGCATATTGACAATAACAATGAACCTGTTACTGCCCTTGAAGTGGAATTTGGAGTTAAGGGGCCCCCAAAGTTTATTATTTCCAGAGAACATCTTCAGTACCTAGTTAATATGCAGCTATCTGTTCCATGTATTGCCGAGCTTCTTGGTGTGTCGACAAGGACAATCAAACGTCGCCTCACTGAGTATGGCATTTCTCTAAAGGACACCTACAGTAAAATCACAGATGAAGGGACACTTACAAGCCTTGGGTCATCGTGTGCAATGGACAAGAGTTTGGGATTCCATGCATCGAGTGGACTCTGCTGGAATACTTGCAAGAATTACACAATTGAGATGTGTAGTCAGAAGGACTTATTCCGTCAAGGGCCCTCTTCATGTTGTTCACGTAGACACAAACCATAAGCTGATAAGGTATGTCACGCGTGTCAAGCCATTGATGTAATGCTACTGATAAAAGTATATGTGACCCTTTCTGTGAAAATATCACATTGTGATCACATTACATTATGTGAAGTCATTATTTGTGAGTTTCTGTGTTTTCTAATTCTATTTAAATTCTTTGAAAATGTATGAAGGAATATAAGTAATGCCCAATATTTTTTTGATATTTTTAATCCTTAAAAATGATTTATGCATGTGAGTTTCTCTCTACAGTTTACATACGCATTTCAACTGGTAATAACAGATGATCTTTTATCAGATATGGCCTTGTGATATTCGGTGCCATTGATGGGTACTCCAGAAAGGTATTTTTCTCTTTAATGCATTGTTGGCCTATAAATTTTGTACAAATCAAATTCCTGATGGAATGCATAAGTCTAACTTTACTTTATGTCTCTCAGATCATGTACCTTGGAGCTGCAACAGATAACAAGGCATCCACTGCCCTCGGTTTTTTCCTTCAGTCAGTGGAGAGACATGGGTTTCCATTGAGGTAAGACAACTTACATCATGAGCGTGTATGAATGCTTTGTTACCTCCAGTAATGATTGCTTCTTTTGTGAACGTCACTTTGGATAAAAGCGTAAGCTAAATGTAAATGAATCCCTGCTTGTTTAAACATGGTTAACATAAGTTTTTTAAATACTGTTAAGTTTCTTTTCTAAAATACCTTGTCATATTTCATTTTTTTGCATTTAGAGTTCGAGGAGACCAAGGAGTTGAAAATGTAGAGATTGCCAGATGTATGTTTTCTGTGCGAGGTTGTGGCAGGGGAAGCTACATCTCAGGAAAAAGCGTGCATAACCAGCGAGATAAATTAGTTAAAGCTTGATATGAATTTTAAAGTGTTCTGTTTCTAAGAATGATGATTTGTGTTCAACATTACACACTGTTTTCTCTTCCATTTTTAGCATTGAGCGCCTTTGGCGTGACATATGGATGGCAGTTACAAACATCTATTATGATGTTTTGCACAGCCTTGAAGAGGAAGGATTACTTGAGCCAACCAACAGCCTTCACCTCTTTTGTTGTCAGTTTGTGTTCCTGCCTCGTCTCCAGGCCAGCCTTGACTCCTTTACTAGTGGGTGGAATAACCATCCTCTCCGCACAGAGAGTAATCGAAGCCCAGACCAGCTGTGGGAAATTGGACTCCTGCAAAACCCTGTCACTCCTCCAGTCCAATCTGAGGTATTTTAAGAATTTGTGTCTTTTAATGCATGTAATGTTTTCATGCAAGATATTGCCCCAATGTCCATAAACTATTACCAACTTTTAACAGATTGCACAAGACGACGACTCTGACTGGGACACAGACAGTATGTCTGACCAGCCGTGGACAGGAATTGTAGTTCCTCCAGTTGAATGCCCCTTAACTGAAGGCCCAAATTCAAGCTTTTTTTAACCCAACCTCACACTCTCAAAACTATGGACGAGACAAGTATTTAGAAGTTTTAAATTTTGTGCTGCTTCATTCTTAATTAACACTAAATCAATCATTGAAATGACTAGTGACCAAATGATCCATTTAGAAGCAAATTAACATCCAATTCAATAAAAAACAAACTTAAGTTGACATTGCATGCTTGTTTTATTTTCTGTATTGGCTATATTTAAAGCATAAAAAGACTTGTGTTCTCTTAACACATGCATTAAGATATAAAATTTTACAATATGTAACACGTTGTGTTCTCTACACATACACAGTAAATTTCAAAACCATAAGAACATTTACCAATGTATAAAAGGTTTTTTTCCTGAACATGTACAATTCCATACATTTAGTAGCATTTTAAATTCTGTTAAAACCGTTGTCAAACTGAATGGCTTGCAACATGACTGATTTAAAAGAACTGTAGTCACCCATGTGTACTGTGGGAAATGTAATTTTTCTGGCACTTACAACTGGGAAGCATATTTTACGTTCTGGCATCCTCTGCATACACTCATGGTCAAAATGAAGAGAAATTTTGAATTCTTTAAGTTCTGACATTAGAAGAGGTTTGTGTCCCTGGCCAGTGAGCCATTGCATAACACCGGGGACAGTTAAGGGCAGGATGTCTCCGTCAGGGTTATCCTCTACAAGCAAAAGAACTTGTTATCTCTAGGGTTGGTATTGTCTGAATTAGATCAATTACATTTTAACATTAATTTGTGTAATCTGCCGTTTTTTTAACAATATTTATCAACTGTCAGTTCATATATGTTACTATAATAACATTTGTTTTAAGTATGTGCAATCCCTGAGATCGAACCCAAGCCCTTGGGCTATGCTAGCACTGTTATCTAACCAATAAGCTACAGGAAACCATTACTGAGGTATTAAGAGCAATCCATTTTCTACTATTATTTTTTGTAAGGAACAAGCGTTTGACAATTATTTTTTAACTTGTCAAATAATAATTTTCCTATATATAATATTCCTAAAATGAAATACAAGATATAGGCTTTTTTTTTTTCCAGTTATACCTTATCATCATCCACCACATCAGGGACAAAGAACTGGTGGCAAAGTCCTGAATGGTTTTCCAGGATGTCCACAAAATTGTAGACTTCAAGACCTTTTCGGATTTGCTTCAACAAAGGGACCAAACGTAGAGTTGCATGCAGCACAATTGATCTGAAAAAAGAACCAGGAAATTCTTGCATAATATAGACAGTGTTGTGGCTAATCAGTATATCTGGTAGGCAGCAAAATTAAAACAGTTTCAAATGTAAAGAAGTTATAAGACTTTTTCTGACCTTATTATGGCCTCTTTGTTCTCAGGTTTAATGGCCCCAGTAAAAACACAGTTAATTATTTGATCATTCCATGCAGAGAGATCGGTTTCCTCTTCCTCCACCTGAAAACACAAACACGTAAACTGTGGCAAATGGTGTGCTTGCATAGAAATAAAGCTTTTATGAAATCAGATTTTATTTGGAAAAAAATTACTACCTTTTTAATCAAATTATAAAGTTCAGCATCATCCACATCATCTATAGTGAGAGTTGATTCATCCACGTCTCCAGATGAGAGATAATCAAAGCACCACGGCCTCAAGAAACGGGGGGCAGGCCCACCCTGAGCGAGACTAACCGAAAACACTTCTCCAGCAGTCCTGAAAGAAAGAATACAAAGTAATATTTAGCTGTATGCAAAAATGACAACTGACATGTTACTACAATGTAAAATATTACGAACCTAAAAAATCCCTTCTCCAGATTACTTAGGGAGTAGATGGGGCTCTTCCCTCTCTGGTGTCCTCTATGCTCAAAGAGGTGTTTCTCAATCTCACCAATCAAATCTACATGTTAAAAAAAGAATGTTACTTACTACATTGTACAATTATAAGCACATTAAAACATACCAAATCTCATAATGACACATGTGGTAACTGTTTATTGTTTTTCTAAACATTAAATTGTTACGATGAATATAAAAACCTAATAAGGCGATTGTGAACCTGACTTGCCTGAAAGAAATTCCTTACGAATGGCACCTGTGTCAACACCTGCTTCCCCCAAAAATGTTACACGCAAAGTATTGCCCGGGGTTCCTCTCTTTTGTCTTTGCCACTGCACCATAGCTCTTTGATAGAAGTCAGTTCGAGAAACACAGATCTTGAAATCCTTGCTGTCATCTACCCTTCTTGCCAACAAACGCAATACATCATCTGGACTATAAAAACAGGAAAAAAAAGATTAGTAAAGAATTCTGATGTCTCAGGGTTGTTAAAATGTAATAAATAAACTGTACCATTTCATGTCTGGGCCTTGGTTTTGCTGTACTGGTGTGCCACACGGAGGACTGCTCTCATAATCCAGTGTCTGTAATATACTGAGTATATACCCAATGGTTAGATTGACTTCTTATAACATTTACAACACGTTATAACACTTAAAACATGTTTTTAATACATAACATTATTGTAAATGAAATAACTTTTCATTAAAAATTACCTATCTCCACAAACACTTGCATGCATGGGCAACTCTGTCTGTGAAAATGTGTCTAAACAAATGGGACACTGTCCCTCATCCTATAATGGCAAAAGGACAACTGATTAAGTATTATACAATAAAATCCCAATTAAAACACAATTGGTTATTTCCAAACTCCAATATTTGTTTAATTTGTCACTTTGGTCACCAAGTATTTTGCAAGATCTAAACAAGCACTCGCTGTTTCAGTTTTTTTAACTTTACAAAAAACATTCTGATTCAGTTCTAAATGTTTAGTAAATTGTATTGACTTCTAACATTTGTGTATAGTTTTAAAACTATAAAAATAGGGCATTCTTCTCAACCAGTGTTATTTACCTCTTGCAAAATGGTCTTTATGTACCAATGAGAGACAGTATAATTACAATCAATTAATCAAAAGTGCTTGACAATAAGGCACTACAAAGAAAATACCATACATTACCATTTTACTAACTGCACCGGTCCTTATGCACTTAAATTAAAAGCAAATGTATTCTCAAATATTTTGAATATATTAAAAACAGCATTTTCATTTAGCTCACCTCAAAACTTGTGGTGGGTGTAGGAGAACAAGTTTGTATTGAAGTGGTGGGTGTAGGTGTAGAAGCTGGGGCTGTAGGGGTAACTGCTCTGGTAATCTCACCAACTACTTTTACATCATCATCATCATCATCATCATCTTCAGTAGTCTGAAATGACAAAACGAGATATATATTCTGCCTAAAAGAAAACTTAACTGAAAAATGTCATTGTGTAAACAACATACCTCATCATTAGCTGACTGTGTGCAGCCACCACAAGATTTAACATGCAAGTACAAAACTGGTAGTGGCATTGTGGTTTTACAAGTACGACACTCAACCTTTGGCATCGTCGCAAACTCTTCTGCTGAGAATGGCAGTGGATCAAGACATAACTCATCTTGAAGAGGGACCATATACAGTGCTGTTCTTCCAGCGGTGGTAGCTATTTTGAGAAGGCTGCCTGTATAAACCTCTGAGTCTGGAGGGACAACAGTAAGCTTTCTTCTTCCATTCCCACCTGACAATTTAAAAACACATTAACAAATCCAGCAATAAAAGGTCTTTACTATATAATTAGGCTTTATACTGTAGCTAAAAACAATGTCAAAAAACAGTGCTTCCCATATTCTATTAACACTTCCCTGTGTACTATTATTAAAAAAGGATGTAGCCTGGGATTTAAGGTTAGAATGCCAGGGGAAATGTTCAATTAATAACTACCTATGGAAATGACTTACACTACAGTATACTCTACTCAGATATTCATGTTTGTGTCTGTTCTGGTTGACAGTACAGCATACCTGGTGCCTTATAAAGTAACCACCCTCCAGTAAGTGACGGAAATTCAGCTTCAAGGAGCTTGCATAACTGAAATAAACATGAAACAGAACAAGGGTTCTCAAACAACCATACAAAGTAAAAACAATCTTTATCACATTGAAAATTTTACGTGCATTTGTTTGTCATTTTTATACATACTAATTCACATTTTACTATGTTTAAGCAAATTATGTTCATTCATCTCAGCATGTTTTGAAAGTGGAATATTACTTTGAAGCAGTTAATTATATAATTAAATTAATTAAATCCTGCTCTAAAATCAGAAGGCACAAACTAACAAATTAGATTGTACTATAAAATGAACTTACATCCGAATAGTTCACATTGGATGAAATTGTAATCACCCGTTTTCCTAGTCCGGCCTGGAGTAGTTCAAGCTCTTCAGAAGGTGTGGGTGAGGTGTCAGTGTTGCTGCTCATTAAATATATGGAAACAGCAAATGGTTTCCAAGGTGTGGCTTTCACATGTATTTGTGGATTTGGAGTTTTCTTCTTTGCTTCTTTAAACATCACAGGAGAAGATCTACAAATAATAAAACAATGTTAATTATAATATTAAACATTCAAAAGACAATTGTTAAGATAATTAGATGTGGCAATATCTGGCCATATCCTGCTCTATTCGAGGCTGAGAAATAGCAGGAGGCTGCTGCTGCTGACCCTGAGCTGACTGAATCTGACCAAGGCTTTGGGTCAGAAGACCTATTAAATTCTGTGCAGCTGTACAGACATCTGAATATTCTCTCTGTTAAATATGTCATGACAACATCATATAGGATTATCTGGATCAGGGGTTTTAAACGGCTCTGCACAGTTGAGCTCAAACCCTAATCAAACACATCTGATTCAGCTAATCAAGATCTTCAGGATTTCTAGAAACCTCCAAACAGGTGTGGGTTGGAGCTGGTTTGAGCTAAACTGTGCAGAGCTGTGGCCCTCCAGGAACTGAGTTTCACACAACTGATCTAGAATATGTGCATTAACAATGTATCATATTAACATCACAGCTTTTAAACATAGTCTATATGGATGTGACCTACTGTATATAAATCAACTTGTTCGGAATCAGAAAGAGGTTTATTTCAAATTATGTTTGCACATACAAGGGATTTGTTTTGTATTACTTGTTTTCAATTTACAGTATATTTTGAGAGACACCTTTGGCATCGTTTATAGTCCATAATACAACTAGGACGTGGAGCATAATAATTATTATTTATTAATTATAAAACAACGTGAAAGGTGTGCATATTGAGAGAAATGTACAGCCGCCGACACACTTAACGTTGCGTCGGCGATTAGCTAATCGCCACATTAACCGCATTAATTGATCTCTAACTTACTTAACTTGAGCAAACGCGTTGATACACATAGTTACATATAGTTATCGGTCTATCTAGCGAACTTGAAGAAAGCGATCAATAATACATACCTGTGATCCATCACCCGCGTGTCTCTGCTCCGCCATTTCGATCGATCCACTCACTCGGTCTGGGGCTCGCGCTGATGACGTAACGAGAAGCACGCGCCTTCGTCCCTTGTACACACCCCAACCTCTTGACCCCTCCCCCACGTCAAATCAGGGACACAAAGCGAGGCGCAAAGGAAAGCTTGCGCCGCAGAGGCACGGATGACTGAAACGCGGATTTAAAGGAGTGGCGCAAAGGGAAATATGTGTTGCAAAGTCAATGCTGCTGAAGTTTTACTTTGCTAAACTTTATTTTTTCTCTCAGTGGTTAACTTTTCTTTTGCAATTATTTTTTTTTTACTTGCAAAAAAGCATTTTTTTTCTCAATTTTTTTTTTTTGCAAAACATATTTTTTGTTTGCAGAACATTGTTTTATTTTGCAGATCTATATGGCCCTTTTTTGACTCCATATGAGTGAGTGTGTGTGTGTGTGTGAGTGTGTGAGTGTGTGTGTGAGTGAGTGAGTGAGTGTGTGTGTGTGTGTGTGTGTGTGAGTGAGTGAGTGAGTGAGTGAAAGAGTGAGTGAGTGAGTGAGTGAGTGAGTGTGTGTGTGTGTGTGAGTGCATGTGTGAGTGCATGCGTGTATGTGTACGTGCGTGTGAGTGAGTGTGAGAGTAGCATGTGAGTGTGTGTGTGTATGTGTGTGAGAGTGAGTGAGTGTGTGTGTGTGTGTGTATGAGTGTGTGTGTGTGTGTGTGTGCATGTTTATGTGGTTTATGAGGACACAAATGTGTATAATGACATGGGTATGACAGAGGTATTACAATATGAAGGTGGTTTATGAGGACACTGCCTATGTCCCCGTAATTCAAAAATCTTAAAAAACATACTAAATGGTGTTTTTTTGAAAATCTAAAAATGCACAAAGTCTCCTGTGAGGGCTAAGTTTAGGTGTAGGGTTGGTGTAGGGCAATAGCACACACAGTTTGTTCAGTATAAAAACCATTACGCCTATGGAGAGTCCCCATAAACCACAAAAACCAACATGTGTGTGTGTGTGTGAGAGTGTGTATGTGTGTGTACCTGATAACGGAGGCTGATTTGGTGTCGGGGGGGTAGGTTGGTGGTGGTGGTGGAGGCTCATGCGGGCGGCCGTAGTTTCTCTCTCCCGTACGGTTCAGGAGTTCGTTCATCTGAGAGTACGGCAGCGCGGCCAGAGAAAACGGCCCGTCCAGATTATCGATGCACTGCCTGCAGAGAGAGACAGAGAGAGAGTTTGATTTTTACAATCACTTTATTAAAAAACAGTTATTATAACAATTAACACAAACCATTATATCATCTTAGCTCGTGTATAAAATACAACTCCTCATTAAGTACATAACACAACCCAACATCACAACACCATTCAAACATAAAAACATTCATTGCATTCATCAATTTGTAATAATTCTTGATTTAAACATTTTTAAAAACTGATACAATGTGCTGTCCATGTAGCTTGACCAACAATAAAATTCATTAATTGACATTTATATTTCTGTAATCTACTAGAGAGATAGAGAGAGAGAGAAAAAAATGGTTTCTCATGCACACATAAAAGTCTATATACATGAACCATTTTTGAGGATTTTTTTAAATACATTAGTTAATCTATATATTTATTTAGTTGACATTTGGTCATTTTTGTATTTTTGGGAATTTTATAACCAATTTTTTTATCCAATATTTTTGGTAAAAATGTTTTCTTTCAATTAGCACAAATATTGCTTTTTTTTTTTTAACTGGTTGATCGTAGGCCTCTTTGATTTCAGCCCATGCACCTCAGATTTTGAGTGAACAAAGTATTATTTGTAGGTCATTTTGACAATATTCACTTCAAAACTGATATAAATGAGACCCATGATCAACCAGTTCCAAAACAAACAAACAAAAAAGACCAGTCTTTTAAAAATTACTTGTAAATCTCTCGTTATGTGACATTATCTCAAAATATTGGATTCAGTCTTTTGACAGTTTCATAGCCTCAAGTACTTTAGCAAAAATGAAAAAATATTGACTTTTATGTGTGCATGAGAAACCATTAAACTTTGCTTAAAGGACAAAGCACACTGAGCCACATATTGCACCATCAGCCCATTTCACGGTGGGGTTTCTTGGCAGCCACAGAATATGCATTAAAGAGACCTAAGGCCTTGAAATATGACATAGTGCCCTAATGAAAACCAAATTTCGAACACTTTTTTTTTTTTTAATAGACCATTGAACTTGGCAAATAGGACAATGCACACAGCCGTATTATATCATCAGCCCATTTCATGTCATGGTTTCTCCGCCACCGCAGAGGATGTGCTAAACTTGACATTAGGCCTTGATATTAGAGGGACTACCATAGGAAAGCCCAATTTTGAGCAAGTAATTCATGTGCATCCATTACTTACAGTTGGCTTTATTCACAGCAAGATGGCAGTGATGCACAAGGAAATAGGTTAAATAAAACTACAAATTGTAATGAGTAAGCATGCAAAAAATTCCCATGTGCATGTGAATAATTTCTCGAGGGCACAAAAAAATTTTCCGTGTGTTTTTTATTATTATTATTTTATTTAGGGGTTCTGTATTTTGTCACTTCGAGAAAATCAATGAAAAAAAAAACCCTTGAGAAAATAAAATATTTACAGATGACTGTATTATATATCTAAAATAAAGCTGTATGAACCTTTTATGTTAAATATGGTCTGAATATCTACTGAGAGGTTTGGAAATTTGAGTCTGGAATTTTGAAATGGAAAATGTGTGGGAACCCAGGATTTGAGCCCAGAGCATTATTTGAGGACTGGTCTGCAGGAACTGGCCTGTGCTCGTGGTAGGCTGCCGATCCGTTGGCGTCTCTGTGTTTGTCCTCGTCGCCGGCGAGCTCCGCTCCCAGAGCCATCTTCTGCCACTCCTTCCTTCGGTCGTGAGGCACTCGTGGGATCTTCTCCGGATCTTGAGGACGGTCGATGTTCTTCTGCTGGAGGAACACACACAGACGGAGCGTTAGTCTGGTCTCCAGCAGCTCAATCGCTCAGTTTGTCTCTACTGTGAAGCAGAAGCAGGTTTAGCAGCACGAGGAGAAACACAGCCAGAGAAGAAACCAGGTCTGTTCATATTTCACTCATAAGATCTGACATATCAGGAGAAATATGAACATAATCACACAAACACACACTCAAGACTGTCATAAAATCAGTCAGATCTGTTGCTTGATTTTGTATATATGTGAGTGTGTGTGTATTTGAGTGTTTGTGTGCACATTTTTTTAAATTATATTAGTTGTTTTTGCCATTAATTTTTATTTTTAGATTCATTTTCTTTTTCATACATTTTTATTTTTATTTTCATGTGATGTATTTGAACTCCAAATTTAATTCATTATTATAATTTGTGCATTTTTTCTTAGTTACTTAGAATGAATTAATTACTGAAAATGTAATCTAATGATCTGATGAAAAATGCCAGTCATATTTTACACCAAATTATTAATTGCCTATAAGTTTATTTTTGTAATTGTTTCTATTATTTTTATTTTTTCCCCTTATCATTCAATTAAGAAATTATTAATATACCATATATGCAATAAAAAATAAATATATTTGGGGATAAAATAAATGTATAAATGTATAAAATCAACCAAAAAATATTATATTATTATATTATTGCATAATTATTGTTATATATTAATATATAATATGTCATTATTGTATGTCTGAATTATTATATATATACAGTGCCCTTCAAAAGTATTAGGACCGTGAGGCCAATTCCTTTATTTTTGCTGCAGACTGAAAACATTTGGGTTTGACATCAAAAGATGAATATGAGAGATTAACATTTCAGCTTTTATTTACAGGTATTTTCATCTGGATATGATACACAACTTAGAAGATAGCACCTTTTGTTTGAACCCACCCATTTTCATGTTACCAAAAGTATTGGAACAGATAGAATGAACATAGATTAAAGTGAAAAAGACTTAATATTTAGTTGCAAATCCTTTACTGCATCAAGCCTGTGACCCACTGACATCACCAAACTTTAGCATTCTTCTTTTGTGATGCTTTTCCAGGCTTTCACCGCAGCCTCTTTCAGTTTTGGGGGTTACTCCCTTCAGTCTCTTCTTTAGCAGGTAAAATGCATCCTCTACAGGGTTTAAGTGTGGAGATTGACTTGGCCAGTCTAAAACCTTCCACTTCTTGCCCCTGATGAACTCCTTTGTTGTTTTGGCACTATGTTTTGGGTCATTATCTTGCTTCACGATGAAGGATCTCTCAATCAGTTTGGTTGCATCTTTCTGTAAATTGAGTTAATTTAGCTGCTGCCATCATGTGTTACATCATTAATGAAGATTAATGAGCCTGTCCCAGAAGAAGCGATGAAAGCCCAAGCCATTGCATTACTTGTGTAATGTGTACTATAATGTACACCTGTGTACACTGTGTTTCAGATGAGCTTGTATGTTTGGGATCATGAGCAGATCCTTTCTTTCTCCAAACTTTAGCCTTTCCATTACTTTGGTCCATAAAATCAGTCCATAAAACCTTGTCCCAGAATTTTTGAGGCTCGTCTCCTATTCTTCTTGCTAATGAGTGGTTTGCATCTTCTGGTGTAGCTGCTGTACTTTTGTTCATGAAGTCTTCTGCGAACAGTAGATTGTGATGCCTTCACTCCTGCCCTCTGGTGGTTGTTGCTGATGTCACTAACAGGTGTTTTAGGGTCTTTCTTTACAGCTGTCACAATGTTTCTGTCATCAACTGCAGATGTTTTCCTTGATCTACCCGTTTGAGGTGTTACTTAGTACACCAGTGGTTTCTTTCTTCCTCAGGAGATTCTTAATGGTTGTACTTGCTATTGCCAGAGTTTGTGCAATGGTTTGATTGATTTTTCATCTTCTCTCAGCTTCATAGTGGCTAGTTTTTCACCCATAGACACCTCTCTGGTTTTCATGTTGGTTACACGTCTAACTAACTATAAATGCAGTCTGCACGGATCTGAAACTGAGCAGACATTCAGTGCTATGTATTGTTTGAATAATCAATTAATAGGACACACCAGGGTAACAAAACACACCTGTCAGTCACATGTTCCAATACTTTTGGAGGGCACTGTATATAATTTTGTTGTGTTGATTTTAGGTGTGAAATGTGAGTGGATTCAGAGGGTTGAGGAGGTTCAGTTTTTAAAGGTATGAAAGCGAATAATATCCACACTCAGTCCCGTTCACACTGAACGTCTGATTCAAAGTGAAGGTGAAATCAATCACAGCAGAGCAAAACACACACACACACACACACGTGGAAAAGCTGGACAGGTCAGACAGACAGGAAACAAACAAATCTGGATGGCTTGTGTTTGACTTAAACCAAATCAAGACTGTTGAAGAGAATTTGTGAAAGAAAACAGCCAAACCAAATGCACACGTGTCGCTGAGATCTCTGATGCATCATATGGAAAACACTGAGTTTTATTTTAACCTTCACATATGTGTGAATAAATATCTGATAGGAAATATTTTATTACAGACACTGAATTGTGCATTAAATTAATATTAATTGAATACATATTAATTTAATTGTGCATTAAATTAATATGTATTCAATTAAATAATTCAAAGATCACTGACCACATATACACATCTACATATCGTTAAAAAGAATAAAAAATTCTTACTTGAAATAAAATAAATTGTAAAATAACCGCATTAAAATAACTACAACTGAAATAAAAATGAATGAAAATTATAGAGACAAAAATAATTAAAATGACAATAAAATTACTCAAACGAAGTAAAATATAAAAATTATAATTTAAATTGCAAATATTTAACAAAATTACTAAAACTTGAAAATGAAAAATTTATAAAAAACTATATATTAAAATAGCAAAAACAATTAAATTACTACAATTTTAACTAAAATTAAAATAGAAAACGTTTAATTAAAATAGTAAAACAACTACTTTGCTAAAACTTTAAAATAAAAAAATATAACTAAAATGAACTCAAATTCAAATGGAAATGGAAAATATAAAAACTAAAATTGCAAAAATGCACAACTAAAGTACTGAAACTTTAATTAAAATTAAAATGGAAAATTAAAACGGCAAACAAACTAAACTAAATTACAATTTCTTTTAACAAAAATTCTTATTTCAAAATAAAAAATGAAATGGAAAAACAAAACTAAATTAAAACTTTAAATAAAATTAAAAGAAAATGGAAAAAAATCTAAAAATGGCAAAAAACTAAACAAAACTAAATTGCTAAAATAAATTAACAGGAAAAACTTTAAATTGAAAACTAATTCAAATTATTAATTAAATCTATAATAGTATCATATATCCTATAATATAATATAATATATACTAGAATACTGGTTTTCCAGATGAAGCATCAGCGTCTCAGCGCTTGCGTACGGCACGTACGGTGATTGTTTGGTTCCCGGTGCAGGTCAGAATGAAGCGGCAGATTGAAGCGTCTCTGATGTTCACATACCTGCACTGGAAGGTCTAGATATTTATAGACCTGATCATACATGTGGGGATCCTGCATCTACAAAACAAAATGACAAAAGAAGAACCAAGGGCACAATTTAACACAATAGAACTGCAATGAAGGACAGTCCAAAGAAATATCTACCAAACACACATGAAAAATAACATAAAAAGCCAAACAGAGATGCACAATATAGCGTTGACCATACTGGTATCGGCTGATTGCTAGCATTTTTGAAAAGTAATATATAATTGATCCATTAATTATTGAATTATTGGTATGAATTGATTAATATTGGAATCAGAAAAAAGCAAAAACACCAACCCACCAAATTTAAAATAAAAAATAATTAAAAAACATAACTAAAATTCAAATGGAAATGGAAAATGGAAAATATAAAAACTAAAATTGCAAAAATGCACAACTAAAATACTGAAACTTTAATTAAAATTAAAATGGAAAATATAAAAATTAAAATGGCAAACAAACTAAACTAAATTACAATTTATTTTAACAAAAATTCAAATATCAAAAGAAAAAAATGAAATGGAAAAACAAAACTAAATTAAAACTTTAAATAAAATTAAAATGAAAAATGGAAAATCTCAAAATTAAAATGGCAAACAAACTAAACTAAAAAAGTTAACAAAAATTTTAATATAAAAATAAAAAAACGAAATGGAAAAAACTAAATTAAATTAAAACTTTAAATAAAATTAAAAGAAAATGGAAAATCTAAAAATGGCAAAAAACAAAAGAAAACTAAATTGCTAAAAAAAAGTACATTTTTGTTTGTTGGGGGAATTATAATTGACAGATAGATACAGACAGACAGACAGAGAGACAGACAGACAGACAGACAGACACATAGACAGATCGATAGACAGACAGACAGACATACAGACAGATAGATAGAGAGACAGACAGACAGACAGACAGATAGAGACAGACAGACAGACAGACAGATAGATAGATAGATAGATAGATAGACAGACATATCGATAGACAGACAGACAGACAGACAGACAGATTGAGAGACAGACATACAGACAGATAGATAGAGAGACAGACAGACAGACAGACAGACAGATAGAGACAGACAGACAGACAGACAGACAGATAGATAGATAGATAGATAGATAGACAGACATATCGATAGACAGACATACAGACAGATAGATAGAGAGACAGACAGACAGACAGACAGATAGAGACAGACAGACAGATAGATAGATAGATAGATAGACAGACATATCGATAGACAGACAGACAGACAGACAGACAGATTGAGAGACAGACAGACAGACAGACAGAAGACAGACAGACAGACAGATAGATATAGAGGCAGACAGACAGACAGACAAACAGACAGACATACAGACAGATAGATAGAGAGACAGACATACAGACAGATAGATAGAGAGACAGACATACAGACAGACAGACAGATAGATAGATATAGAGGCAGACAGACAGACAGACAAACAGACAGACATACAGACAGATAGATAGAGAGACAGACATACAGACAGATAGATAGAGAGACAGACAGACAGACAGACAGATAGATAGATATAGAGGCAGACAGACAGACAGACAGACAGACAGATAGAGACAGACAGACAGACAGACAGAGAGATAGACAGATAGATAGATAGATAGATAGATAGATAGATAGATAGATAGATAGATAGATGATAGATAGATAGATAGATAGATAGATAGATAGATAGATAGATAGATAGATAGATAGATAGATAGATAGATAGATAGATAGATAGACAGACATATCGATAGACAAACAGACAGACAGATATAGAGACAGACAGACAGACAGATATAGAGACAGACAGACAGATAGATAGAGAGACAGACAGACAGACAGACAGACAGACAGACAGACAGACAGACAGACAGACAGACAGACAGACAGACAGACAGACAGACAGACAGACAGATAGATAGATAGATAGATAGATAGACAGATACAGACAGACAGACAGACAGATAGACAGACAGATAGACAGATAGATAGATAGATAGATAGATAGATAGATAGATAGATAGATAGATAAATAGATAGATAGATAGATAGACAGATAGATAGATAGATAGATAGATAGATAGATAGATAGATAGATAGATAGATAGATAGATAGATAGATAGATAGATAGACAGATACAGACAGACAGACAGACAGACAGACAGACAGATAGATAGATAGATAGATAGATAGATAGATAGATAGATAGATAGATAGATAGATAGATAGATAGATAGACAGATACAGACAGACAGATAAATTATGTACATTTGGAGAAAAAAATCTTTGACTCTTTCTATTTATAAAAAATTGTAAATAAACAATTTTCCATATATTGCAAAAAAAAACACATTTGTAAAATTGGTTGTAAAATTTATAAATGAATACACACACACACACACAAATATATATATATATATATAAATTGAAAATATAAATAACAGACAAAAAATTGCTTTTCGTAAAAATTTATATAATTTATTTTTGTAAAAATAAGACTTTTTATTCTATTTAAAGAGATAAATAATGCATATACTGCAAGAACAGTTGTAAAATAAATCAATCAATATATGTACACACAATGCAAATAAACAAATTTTGCTACATATTAATTTTATATATAAAACTTATATATACTGTATATATAATATCTTTTTACTTATTTTTTGCTTTTTTCTCTTAAATCTGAAATTTGATTCAGCTATTTCTTCAAATAGTGACAGCAGTGATGAGTGACATCAGTGTTGGTGAACGGCTGTATATTGGTGCATCATATGAGTTTGTGAAGCGGCAGTCATGCGGCTGCAGCGCTCTGAAACTATCTGCTGTCATAGACACATATTTGACACGACAGAACGACGTGAACAAAAGATCCGACGCACACAGCTCATCAACACATGCTTCTCAACATTACAAACACACTGACATTATATGACCTTATGAATTTAAAATCACGTTCATTAAACTTTGACTTTGATTGTACTCTAAATTTCTGTTTTATGTTCCACAGAACAAAGAAAGTCATACAGGTTTGGAACGACATGAAGGTGAGTAAACAATGTTGATTTTGGGGTGAACTGTCCCTTTAAGGCGATACAGGCGTTTTCTCAATGTTTTGAGTGCAACGTTAAAAGAACGTTCTGATAGATGTGGAAGAAACGTTCATCTCATGTAGACAGTGAAGCCTAGAAGCCAGATGTACTTGTGCTGTCTGGGTAGTTGAGATGCAGATAATATTAACTTATTACTGTCATTCATAATGTCTAAATATAATTTGATTAAAAAATATATATATTTATTATTTATTTTTTTTATTATCCGGCCCGAGCAGATAAACGGTCTGCACCGCGTAGCGCGGATTTGTTCCGCTTTCAGTTCGTTGTAAATCGGGCATGATGAGAACGCAAGGTTGTTCATTCCATTTTTCAAACTGAGAAACATCCTTTCTTTGACTGAATGTGTGTTGCGATGTCACGGGACGCGCCTAAACCCAAAATCTACGGAAAATATTAGGAAAATTTGCGAGCTCAAAAATTGCGGAGTTTGCTTGATTTTGAGATAAATTCAGAAATCGCAGAATCGCTAAATCCTAGAGGGACTGAATAACGTTCTTATAACGTTAAGAATCAAACATCAAGGACAAAATGATTTTTCAAAGTTATAAATAAAAAAAACTATGATTATTGGAGTATTTTGTATAAGAAAATACAATTTCAGGTTTTCTATGTGATCATTTTGTTTAATTAAATGCATTGCTTGCTATTTCTTTGGAATTAATTGTGAAATGTACTAGCAATTTCTGAGTGAAAATTGTTGCACAGTAAATCCTAACAGTTTTTTCTGTATGTGTGTGTAAAGTAGTGAGTTTGATTACTGTTACAGCCAACACACACACAAACAAACACACACACACACACACACACACACTTGACTGAGCATTAGAATGTCAGTCAGTAATAATAAGAATTGAGGATTAATATTATTTTAGTTTTATCAAGCTCACAAAATCAATGAAATAATAGACAGGAGAAAGTGAATGAAGGCTGCTGTCAAACCCTGTGTGAGCGTGCATCCTCTCTGCTCTCTCGTCTCATCATCATTCACTTACTGAACCGCCGACATCAGCGCTCTGTGTGTGTGTGTGTGTGTGTGTTTGTGTGTGTGTTTCTCTGACATCTGAACTGAGCTGACGGTCGTAACTCGACTGTGTTCATCTGTTTTGTCTTTCATTCACTCTAACGGTTCAGAAATGATCCGACTGATTCATGGATGTGTTGGACATCTGAAAATCTGCACTGTAAAAACCATATGAATGGTAAGTCATAGCAACATATGTTTTTCCCATAGTGTACACAGCTGTGAAACACCTGACCATTAATGCTTTATTTTTTTTTTTTTTTTTTTATTAATCTATAAATATTTATAAATGTGAATATACTTAACTTAAAGGCCGTTTTTAAGTTGTTGCTTTTAAATTATGATTTTTATTAATAAAAATATTAAACTAAATAAGAAACATAACAGTACTAATATTTACTATGGTTAATATTTTAGTAATAATCATAACTACTGTAAATAAAGAAAATAAAAAAAAATCTAATAATAATAACAATAATAGTTTACAATACTAATATTTATGTCTGCCTTAAAAAAATTTTTTTTCAAATGTTAAACCAGCAAAATTTTATTTTGATGAAAAACCACAGGAAACCAAAACACCTGACCATTAATATTTATTTTATTTTATTTTATTTATAAATTTGATTATACTTACAAATTTAAGGCAGTTTTAAGTTGCTTTATTATGATTATTATTAATAAAAATATTAAACAAACCAAGAAACATTACAGTAGTAATATTTCTTATTATGATTAATAATTTTAGCAATAATAATCGCATCACTACTGTTGAAAAACAAATATTTAAGAACATAAATAATGAAATAATGTTTCATTCCTAAATGCAGGTTTAAGTGACTCTGAAAACACCGACGGATCATGAGCTGCTCCTGTGTAAATGAACATAGTGCTGCGTTTCTCTCTGAAACACACAGTGCATGTATTTATTTAATTAAATCGCAGCCTTTGCCATTTGATAATCGCACTAAGCCATATTGCATTTTTGTTTTATTTTGAGTGATCATGTCCGTGTAGTCGACTCTCTCCTGACAGGCAGCTGTCTGAATATCAATGCATCTATTATTGTCCTTGCACTCAGTTCTGAGTGTGTTAAAGATGGCATCACCATGGTAACGGAGTGGGAAACTGGCATCATCACTGGTACCGGATGTTACAAACTGGCCGACTTCATGGTGCATTTCATGTATTTGTCTCAGATGTTTCTCCTAAAATTTCTTGAGAGAAATAGTGCTTTATTGTCATATAGCTTTACAATTATTAGCTTGAAAGAATTCAGTGAGAACTGTTTGAGTTCATACCTGTCAGTCCTTGTCTTGTGTTTCCCCTCCTCCTGTGCCCATATTTGGCCTTCCTGTTCCTGTCCTCGTTTGTCTTCATTAGTTTAATTAGTCCCTAGCCCTGTGTTGTGATTAGTCCACACCTGTTCCTTGTTTTCCTAGTGTTTATAAGCCCTGTGTTTCCTAGCCCCTGTGTCCGGTCTAAACGTCATTGATGTTCGTCTCTCCCCAAGCTCCTCGTCTCCTTGTGTGTGTCTCTCCAATAAATGTGCTATTTGGAACTCCTACGTCTCCTCGCTCCTTGTGTCCCGAGAGGGAACGTGACAGAAGACCGGACCTACAACAACACTATGGCTGAAGACAGGCTTTGGTGTCTGCGGCAGGATGGTCGGGAGTTGGTAGAGTATGTAGAGGAGTTTCTTGAGGTTTCCAACGAGGTGAGCTGGATTGACGCCTCGCTCGGTGTGTGTTTTCGGTTTGGGTTGGACAAAGATGTCATCAGCTGCGATATCCCCACGTCCAGTTTTTCCCTTATCGGGCTGATAAATTATGTCCTCAATGTACATGGCATTGATTTCGAAGTCGAAGAATGTCAAACCGATCTTCGTCCAACCCAACCCGAGAACAACCCGGCCTCACCAGCTCACCGCTCGCCAGGACCCTCCACATACCCTGCCAAATGTTCCGGCCACCCAACTCTTCCCAGCACTGCTGCTGTCCTCAGCCCAGAGCACCCCCGCAACCCCGCGCTTCAAGAGCGCCCTCCTGAGTTCCCGCTGGTTCCGTCCAGCCCTCCTGAGTTCCCGCTGGTTCCGTCCAG